>NC_037349.1:48220757-48523787 GCF_002263795.3 Bos taurus | reverse complement strand
GCCTCCTTTGTCAGAGATAAGGTGTCCATATGTGCGTGGATTTATCTCTGGGCTTTCTATTTTGTTCCATTGATCTATATTTCTGTCTTTGTGCCAGTACCATACTGTCTTGATGACTGTGGTCAACCGCTTACTTTGCAAGAGGTTTTCTCCTAGTCAGGAGGATCTGTCATCATCATGAAGGGATTTAGTGCTTTTCTAGATAATGAGGAGATGCAGTGATTGGGATCATAAAATCTGTTCCTGAAAATATCCTCCTATCTAAATACTTGTCCCACCAGGTTCCCTGGAGCCCAGAGTGCCTCACTCCACCCTGAACCCCCTCATGAGGTGGAAGGTCAACAGCTGCAGCAGCACAGGGTGCAGCTGGCAAATGCCTTTGTTGTTCAGTCGTTGGCAATGCTCTTGGCAAGTGCCAGTTTGTAGTTGGCACCTGCCTCATCCTTAGACTACAGACTTGACTGCTGTTGCTCTCAGTCAGCCAGAGTGTCTCTGGGAGCAGAGGGAGGAATCTGAAAACACCCTCCAAAAAGTAAGACTGGCTCCTAGTCATAATCAGTTGCTGTTGTTATGTTTTAAGCACTTGCTGTGTGCCAGGCCCCCATGACCGCTGATGCTGGAGCTGAACCCCTTAACCTCAGGGTTAAGCCTTATCCTACAAAGTAGCTGAGAGATGTTTCCTGCCCAAAGGGCCTGTGATTCACAGGTGGCAGTCAGGATGTGAACCCAGGATGTATGTTTCCCAATCCTGGGCTTCCACCCCTCCACTTCCAGATCTCTACGGCAGAGGAAGTGATGACTCTGCCCAGCCTAAGAGGCCCAAAGTTTTAAAGGCTTCCCTGCTCTTGGGGTGGAATTTTGAGCTCAGAAGCACAGATGACCTCTAAGGGAAAAACAGTCTGCAGGGTCGGCACTGGCAGCTGCCTGGGTCAGCCCTACCTGTGTTATCTTCCCAGATGCTCAGGACTCAGTGGGTTCTGAACTGGCCTGGCCAGGTGACCATCGCCGGGTGTCAGACCTATTGGACCTTAGAGGTGGAAGAGGCTCTGGAGGCTGGCAACCTCAGCAGCCGGCTGTTCCCCCAGCTTGCCCGGCAGGTGAGACTCAAGGGTGTGGGGGTCACCATCTGCTCCCCACCAACAACCCACACCCTGAGGCAGCTCAGTCCCTCCAGGAGCTTTGTCATGTCTTGATCCTGGAAGAGGGCCTGGGGTTGGAACCAAAGAGTAGAGGGTCAGACACCCCTGAAACAAGTGTCTCATGACCAGCCACCAGTGGGAGGGATGGGGGCTCTAACGGGAGTGCTGAGGTCAGGCAGGTGCCCCTCTCCTGAAGGTCAGAGTGGGAGCCTCCTACCTGGAGCTGTCCTAGGCTGGCCCATGGCCTACCCTTGCCTTGTGCACTGGCTCCTCACCACACTGCTTCCTCAAGCTCCTCACCAGGCCCCTTCCTGACCCTGGGCACCGTGCACAGTGGGCAGATGGATGCATGTGTGTGCCTCCATTTTTATTGACATCCCTGCCAGACTTCCCATGTCACCAATGCCCTGCCTACCCTCCTCTGCCTGATCCCTGCACCCTGCCCATCCCAGACCATCAGAAGCCCCCAGAAGAGAGGGGTTGCTGCTGGCGGAAGCCCACCCCTGAGCAAGGCAGGGAAGGCCTGCCTGCAGCATGGCCCCACCCGTCCCTGACGGGGTCCCCTGGCTCCTGCAGCTCAGTGACCTGGTGGCACTGGTGCGGGGAAGTCTGTCCCGCATGCAGCGAGCTGTGCTGTCGGCGCTAATCGTCATCGAGGTCCACGCCAAGGATGTGGTGCACAAGCTGGTCCAGGAGAACGTGGTCAGCGTGCATGACTTCGAGTGGATCTCACAGCTGAGGTGAGGGGGCAGGCAGTGTGGCCACATCCATCCGCAGGCCAGAGCAGCAGCAGGAGTGGGCAGGGCAGGGTGGAGAGTCAGCTACAAGAGGCTGGAGCTGACCTCAATGCCCGGGGGAAGCCGGGTGTGCCACGATGCCCTCATTTCCCCAAAGAACCACCTCTCAAAAAAAAAAAAAAAGAACCACCTCTCCTCAACCATGTACCCTGCCCAGTGGCCCGTGGTCCACATGCCCTGGGAACCTATCTCCCTGCAATGCCAGGTACTACTGGATGAATAACAACCTGTACATCCGGGCTGTGAATGCCGAGTTCATCTACGGCTACGAGTACCTTGGCAACAGCGGTAGGCTGGTGATCACGCCCCTCACGGACAGGTGAGCGCCCCCTCCCCACGCCCTCTCCCACACTGGCTGGCCCAGGAGTCCAGGACCCACAGAGTGCAGTTCATCTGTGATGAACCAGACAGTCAAACATTAGGAGCTCAGCTTTGGGGCTTGTTTAACTGTCTCTTGCTCGTCATGGGCTTCATGACCTTGGGCGGGTGGCTCAAGCCCCCTGTGCCTCAGTTTCCTCTGCAGCCTCCTCTGGGCAGTCAGGAGAGTTTCTTGAGCTGCCGTGTAAAGCTCTTAGCACCTGTGTGGTGCTCAGTAAGCATCAAGTGGGCGTGGGCTTTACGGGTTTTATCAGTCAGATCTTCCTTTCACCATAACAGAGCAGCTGATCTTGAGAGAAACAGGGGGCAAGTCCCTTGACAAAGTGAACACTTCTTCCTAAAGCCCTCAGTTGCTTCCTCTGGCTGCCTGTATTTAGCAGCAACTGAAATCTCAAGCTGGGTTTTGAGGAATAAAAGGAAGAGTGACCAGAGGTCAGCCATCTGGCAGGTCCCTGAGTCTGCAGGGCCATGGGGTGGGGAGCACTGGTCAGGTGGCTGAGGGCTCCAGACCAGTTCCCTGCAGCCAGGGCTGGGCATGCTTGGCGCCCTCAGCACGCAGAAGGGCAGGAGTCACCCCTCCCCGGGGCCCAAGACAGCGGAGGGTGGGGCTCTCTTGAGTCTGTGGGACTCCTGAGAAGGTGCAGGGCCCCGCCCCTCACCTCTCACCACCTCAGGTGCTACCTGACCCTGACTGGGGCCCTGCACCTCAAGTTTGGGGGCGCCCCAGCTGGCCCAGCTGGTACAGGGAAAACTGAGACCACAAAAGACCTGGGCAAGGCCTTGGCCATCCAAACCGTTGTGTTCAACTGCTCCGACCAGCTAGACTTCATGGCCATGGGCAAGTTCTTCAAGGGCCTGGCCAGGTGAGGCTGGGTGTGCAGGTGGCACAGACAGGGCGGGGAGGCCGCGCTCTTGCGGGGACCCTGCCCCAAGAGGAGCCTAGCGGGGTGCTGGAGGGGGTGGGGCGGAACAACAGGAGTCGAGGCCTGGCCCCTGGCGGCACTGGGAAGGGGTACGGCTGGTGGGGCTGTGGCTGAGCTGACCGAGACGGCCACAGAGGCAGCAGTGGTTGCCTCCCAGCAGGGGCCCTTGGAGGTGCCAGGGGGACTCTGAACTCATATGCCTCTGCGATGTTTTCCCCTCAGTGCTGGCGCCTGGGCCTGCTTCGATGAGTTCAATCGCATTGATATCGAGGTGCTGTCTGTGGTGGCCCAGCAGATCACCACCATCCAGAAGGCGCAGCAACAGCGGGTGAGTTCTGGGGGAGCCTTCCCTCCACGTCTCCTGTAACTGACCACCTTTTCACTTCAACTGTACCCACCCCGCCCATGCTGCCTTGCAACCCCCCTACACTGGCGGGATGGGAAACCAGGCGTTTGGGTCTCTGCCCTGAGCCCAGCCTCTCTCATCTCACAGGGAACTGGGCATTCCCCCAACCACCTAGCAGAGCTGTCTGTGAGGGGACTTTTGTAGCCAGCCAGGGAGCCCCGTATCCTTACCCCATCCTGGGGGTGAAAGTAGATGTGTGAAGACCTCAGGGAGCTGGGAGCTGGGAGGCCAGAGGTCGCCACTGGGACCAGAGGTCTTAGGCCAGATCCTGGGAGAAGAGCCAATCCATGGTCAAGGGTCAATCCAGGCTGACCTGTTATAGCCAGGACCATCAGTGGGATGAGGGGACCATCCAGAGCATGGGATGGGTGTGCCAAGCCCTCCCCACCCCCGCAGGTGGAGCGCTTCATGTTTGAAGGCGTCGAGATCCCACTCGTGCCGTCTTGTGCTGTGTTTATCACCATGAATCCGGGATACGCTGGCCGCACTGAGCTGCCTGATAACCTGAAGGTGAGTTCAGGCCTGGGTTGGTCCGGAAGGCTGCTCAGGGCACTGGGAAACAGCGGAGCTGTGGCCTGGGCTCAGAGATGCTCACATGCTTATGCAGGGACACAGCTGCTGGACATCAGGGACTATGCTTCCCCATGGCAGCCCTCCTGCCCAGGGATCCCCCAGCCATGGAGAGGAAGGGCCAGGCTTGTCCTCAGGGCCTGGGAGAAGGCAAGGGCAGGTTCACGTCAACACAGAGGACTGGTTTCTAACGGGCATAGGGATCC
This sequence comes from Bos taurus, assembly GCF_002263795.3. Classification (NCBI taxonomy): domain Eukaryota; kingdom Metazoa; phylum Chordata; class Mammalia; order Artiodactyla; family Bovidae; genus Bos; species Bos taurus. The sequence continues at coordinate 48,519,368 of NC_037349.1, read as the reverse complement.
ACCCATAGGGGAGTACAAGCCTCAGCTATGGCAGGCGCAGTGGAGAGAGGATCCAAGTGCTGGCAGGGGAGGAGGGCAGTGGAGCCGCCTTCTGAGGACCAGACAGTCCAGAAAGTGGGTGATGCTCTGGGAGGGGAGGTCGGCCTCTCCATTCACGCAGATACCCTGTGCCCCAGGCACTCTTCCGGCCCGTGGCCATGATGGTTCCGGATTATGCCATGATTGCGGAGATTTCTCTCTACTCCTTTGGCTTCAACGAGGCCAATGTGCTGGCCAAGAAGATCACGACCACCTTCAAGCTGTCCTCTGAGCAGCTCAGTTCCCAGGTGAGATCCTGCCCGGAGCAGGTTCCAGGGTCTGGGAACTGCTGTCTTCTCCCTGCAACCCTCCGAGGTAGGAATCACGCCCCCACTTCTCAGCTGAGGACACTGAGGCCCGAAGCAGCCAGGAGCCTGGCCAGGCTCACGTGTGTGCAGGGGAGCTGGAGCAGGAGCCAGGAACAGATGGCCACCTGGGCTAGTGCAGGTGCAAGGAGGGTTGGCCAGTAAGGGCCCAAGCGCCACACAGCCAAGGCTGGGGAGCAGGCGTACCTAGGTTGCATGGGACCAGAGGGAGACAGCCAGCCCCACCTCCCCTGGAGCCTCCCAGCAGGAGGGCTTGCCCCTCGGTGAGCTGGGCCTGCATCTAGGGGTAGGTGCTACTGGTTCAGGCACCGGGGCTGGTGGATGAGCTTTCCATTTGGGCTCCTGTCTCAGGCAGGCTGCCCCTTTACAGTAGCAGAGATGAGCCCCGACCCTGGGCTCAGATGCTACCGGCTTCGTTTCTTAATGGTCCCAGAAATAAGTCTCTGTTGTCACCCTCATGGGCCCTCTCTAGGTGACCTGTTCATGCATGAACAGCCATCCCTGTGGCTTGGGAGACTATACTTGCCTTTGGCCCGGTGTTTTTGGTACCAAAAACCATGGGCTAGAAGAGCAATCTATTGCTAGGAGAAAGAGCAGCTCCCCACAGAGTGCATCATGGTGTCAGCACCTCCACACACCCTTCTTTCTAACTGTCTGCTTTCAAAAATGCCCCCACCAATCTCCAGTAACAGAGCCACTATCCCCCACACAGTTCTGGAAAGTGCTCACCCCTTCCCAAGTGCTGATGACCCGAAGCCAAGCCCAGTCTTTGCATCCAGCTCCAAGCCCAAGATTTCTGGGGAACATGCTGGTCTGTGGGTTGGGCCCAGGTGTATGTAGCCTCATGGTCTGACACCATGGGGCAAAACGATGAGCTTGATATTTCCATCACACCTGCTGTATAATGGAGAGAGATGGACCCAGCGGCAAAAGTGGGAAAAGCCATGGTAGCGTGGTCAAGAGGGTGGGTCTGGAGAGAGGTGATGTGTGTTAAAAGGGAAACTCCTTCATTCTCACTGTAAATAAAACCTGAGTGCCTCCCTGCCCTTGGCGCTGTGCTGGGTGGGACCGCAGGGACTGGGCCGTGACGAAGGCAGACACCTCACCCTCAGGGGCCAGGAGGCAGGCAGGGTGCTCTCTCTGGTAAATGGAGAGAGCGGCTGGGGCAGTGAAGTAGAGACAGCAGAGGAGTGCGAAGTGCAGTGCCCAGCCCAGGCTGGGGTGTGTGAGCGGGTGCTGACAGCCTGCAGGGGGAGCAACATCAGCCACGAGCTGGGCGATGAGGCCCAGCCAGGTGTCAGGTGGGAGGCTGAGTGCTCCCCAGAAGCCCCAAGAGGGACAGTGCCCACCGCCTCTCTTCTTTTTGGTGGTGACAGGACCACTATGACTTCGGGATGAGAGCCGTGAAGACTGTGATCTCAGCTGCTGGGAACCTTAAGCGAGAAAACCCCAGCATGGACGAGGTGAGCTCCATTCAAAGAGGTGCCCGAGGGCTCCAGGGGAGCTCTGGTGGCGGGGGTCTTGGGGGGTGGGCGGTCCAGGAGGGCTCCGGAGCAGCTTGAGGGTCGAGGGTCATCTGACCTGGGCCTCTGCTGCAGGAGTTGATTTGCCTCCGGGCCATCCGAGACGTGAATGTGCCCAAGTTCCTGCAGGAGGACCTCAAGCTCTTCTCTGGGATCGTGTCTGACCTGTTCCCCACCATCAAGGAGGAGGAGACTGACTACGGCATCCTGGACAAGGCCATCCGCAAGGCCTGCGAGAAGAGCAACCTGAAGGACGTTGACGGTGCGCCCTGGCCCTGCCCCGCAGTCCTGTGGGCACCAGAAGAGGGCTAGGTCCAGCTGTGCCAGGCTCGCAGTCCAGCCTCAGGGTCCCTCACACCTGGCCAAGCATGCTGCGGGCTGGGGCTCTGTGCCCCTGTCTCCACTGGGACCCTTCAAGTGATGGGAGCTGAAGAAAAACTTTCACCTTCATTCTCACATTCAACACTTCTGACACCAGAGGTGTGGGGTTTTACCTCAAACTCATCTGTTCTCTAACACGCCTGAGTGTTCCACAGGTCAGTTCAAATCTGACACGAATCAGGGTCAGCACAGACCCCACACTCTAAGGGCTCAGTTCCACAAGACTGCACCCCCTTCAGACACCAGTCATGAGTGTGAGGTCCCCAGGTTACCCACAGCTTCTGTTCTGCTTGGCTACAGATCACAGGTTCCCATGCCCCTCTCCTCAGGCTTGATCATTTGCTAGAACAACTCACAGAACTCAGGGAAACAGGAATGTTTGCTGGTTTATTGTTTAAAAAAGGATGTGATAAAGGATACAGGTAACAGCAGGATAAAGGGCTACACGGGGTGAGGTCTGTCCCTATGGAGTTGGGGTGAGTCACCCTCCCAGCCTGTGAAGGTGCTCATCGACCTGGAAGCTCTCCAAACCCTCCGTGCTCACGGAGGCTCAGGGCTTCACAGGCCTCTGTGAGGTAGGAGGTACTGCCACCCCATTTCACAGAGGATGAAACTGAGGCGCGGGGAGTGAGGTAACCCACCAGAGGTCACAGCGAACTAGTGGCAGAGCCAGGATCTAAGCCCCTACTCTGACCCCGGGCCCCCTGCCATGTCCCTCCAGGATTCCTGACCAAGTGTATCCAGCTCTACGAGACCACGGTGGTGCGGCACGGCCTCATGCTCGTCGGGCCCACAGGCTCCGGCAAGAGTAACGTAAGCGTCCCCCGTGCTGGACTGTAGGTCCTTGCTGGTTTTCTACTTTATTTATTTGGGTGTGCCAAGTCTTCGTTGCATCGTGTGGGATCTAGTTCCCTGACCAGGTATCAAATGCAGGCCCCCTGTATTGGGAGCGCAGAGTCTTAGCCACTGGACTACTAGAGAAGGCCCTGATTATCTGCTTTAAATATAGCAGTGTGTACATGTCAGTCCCAAACTCCCAATCTACCCCTCCCCCTCGCCCTTCCCCTCTGGCAAACATAAATTCGTTCTCTATATTCTAACATAAAATAAAAATTTTAAAAAGAAAAAAAAAGAGAGTAACTTAAGTGGAGCCAAGCTGGGTGGCCCAGTGCCCACACAGTGGGCCTGAGGGCAGGGCAGCCTCAGCAGCAGGGGTCTTGGCCCCCGCTTGTGCCTCCTGGGCCTTTAGAATACCCTGCTGCTCCCTGAGGCCCACAGCCCGTGCCAGCCCTGCTCTCCAGGGAGCTTGGAGGCTCACTCTTGGCTGGCTGTTTCCCCAGTGTTACAGAGTCCTGGCCGCCGCCATGACGTCACTGAAAGGGCAGCCGTCCATCAGCGGCGGTGTGTACGAGGCCGTCAGCTACTACGTGCTCAACCCCAAGTCCATCACCATGGGACAGTTGTATGGGGAGTTTGACCTGCTCACCCATGAGTGGTGAGTGGCCCGGGACCCTTCCAGTGACCGCCGTGCTCCTAGACTCTGCAGCCTGTGGGTCCCTGGCCCCCTCCCTCCCCCAGCTGAGTGGGAGATTGGGAGCTCTGGCTCTGGAGCCCAACTTCCTGGGACTCTTGGCACCAGTGTGCTTCCTCACTGAGTGCCGCATCTCATCCCCCCAACCCCGGACCTTTGTCCCTCACCTGCAAAGTCGGGATAAAAATACGGGAGATGGCTGGGACAGTGTAGCACATGGCAAGCACTCAGGAAAAGTTGATGATTATTGTCAGCACCCACGAGAGCTGGTGCTCCCTCTTCGGGGCCTGTGCTCCCAGGCCGAGGTGTACATTTTAGGGGGAAGTGCATGGAGCTGACTAGAGGCCCACCAGTCAGCACTAGAAGGTTTTCTCTGGGGCTATTCTGTTTTTCCAGAGAAGTCTCCAGTCTCCTGCTGGGGTGTCTTCTTCTTGGTCCCAGTGTTCTGGGAACCCAGTGGGGAATGGGCACTGGAGAAGGGCAGTCACCTGTCTTTCTGAACATGGGCCTGTCCAGCTTCCCCTGTTTCTGGTGAAGGGTCTCAATCACAGCCACTCCAGGCTCTTATGTGGGCAGGTTGGGGTCCGGGGACCAGATCAGAAAAATGCCCTTCGACCCACCCACTTCCCTCGCATTTGGTGCCTCTGAAGTCTGAGCCTTCCTGGGTCTGTGGCAGGAACTAGATACTCTTGTGACTCTGCTTTCTCTGAGAGGTCATTTACCCCTTCTCCACCTCTGTGCATCTTCTGGGCCCATGTGGGCCTCTACTTCTGTGTTTCCTCCTCCCCATCTTCCTTTTCTTTTGAGGGTATCACTTTCCATCTTCTTTTAATGTAACTTTAGTGAGGACTCAGCAGGAAGAGGAGGAGAGCATGGCAACCCACTCCAGTATTCTTGCCTGGAGAATCCCCACGAACAGAGAAGCCTGGTGGGCTACAGTCTATGGGGTCACAAAGAGTCAAACATGACTGAATGACTAAGCACAGCACAGCAGGGAGAGAATAGAACCACACGTTTTCATTATATCATACTACACCAAAAAGTCCTATTTTCCCTACTATAATTTTTAAATGAATGAAGGTACTTAAGACAAAAAAAAAAAAACGCAGAGCAGGACCAGCCTGGATCCAGGTTTCCCTGGGAGACAGCTGTGCCCTTCCTCCCTGGCACCCACGGCCCTCCGCCTCCAGTGCCCACAGCCCTCTCCTCCCTGGTGGCTGCAGGACAGATGGGATCTTCTCCTCCCTCATCCGGATGGGGGCCATCACCTCCGACACCAGCAAGAAGTGGTACATGTTCGATGGGCCAGTGGACGCCGTCTGGATTGAGAACATGAACACGGTGCTCGACGACAACAAGAAGCTGTGCCTCAGCTCTGGGGAGATCATCAAGCTCACAGAGGTCCGTCTGCCTGTCCACTCACCCCGCTGTCCTCTGCAACTGGGTGGGCCCAGGGGCCACACTAGGCTGGCCAAGCCTCACCACCCCCCCCACCCCGCACCCTTTCCTCTCCGGGCTGCGGCACCCTCCCCATCCCCAGGCTCCTGTACCTGAGGCACGTCCCGCACAGCTGCTTGGTGCTTCCCTTGTGGCAGACCCACTTTCTGCAATGCTCTCAGCTCAGGACAAACACCTCAGTCTTAGCTGATACTGCTCTGTGCTCCCCAGGCCCACTCACAGCCATTTTGGCCCAGATTGGCTCAGGCATCCTGGCAATGTGCCTGGAGTCTGGGGTACAGGTGGTACAGAGGCCAGTGTGACCCTGTGTCCAGGTACACAGGTTGGGGGCTCTGGAGCAGAGCACACAGCTCCCATCAGATCTCCCAAGGGCTCCAGGGACCCCAAAATGCCCTGACCCCAGGCTGGCCAGACGGCTTCCAGGAACCTCCTGACTTAGACTCCTCCCCGAGGCTCCAGCAAGAGCCACATGATCAGCTGAGGCCCAAGGGTTCCTGCCTTTGCCCCTACCCCAGCACTGAGCCTGGCCCACCACCTGCCCCGGGGCCTGCCCACTGTTGCAGGACGGGCAGCCCCTCCCCATGGCCCCACAGCCCTTTCCCCTGCCCTGGGGGCCAGCAGCTCATGCAGTTCATCTCGGCAGGCGATGACCATGATGTTCGAGGTGCAAGACCTGGCGGTGGCCTCCCCAGCCACAGTATCCCGCTGCGGCATGGTGTACCTGGAACCCAGCATCCTGGGGCTCATGCCCTTTGTCGAGTGCTGGCTGAGGCGTATCCCTGCCTTACTCAGGCCCTTTGAGGAGCAGTTCAAGTCCCTCTTTATCTCCTTCCTGGAGGTGAGGGAGCCACAGTGTGCTGGCCCAGGTGGGGGCAGCCGGGTGCTATGCCAACAGCCACAAGAGTGGGGTGCCCATCCTCTGCAGGAGTCCCTTGCTTTCGTCCGGTCCTCGGTGAAGGAGGTGATCGCCTCAACCAACAGCAACCTGACCACGAGTCTCCTCAAGCTGCTGGACTGCTTCTTCAAGCCCTTCCTGCCCAAAGAAGTGAGACTCTGAGTTGTGGACTGCAGCCTGCTCCTTCCTGCCCTGCTTGCCTCACCCAAGGGCCCCGAATCCCAAGTCCAGCTTCCTGGAAGAGAGAATCGTATTGGCTCACATGGTTCATGGGACACCCCCGTCCAGTCTGCTGCAGAGGCCAAGGGACGACCCCCACCCCCACCCCCCTGGCTTCCTCAGGTCGCTCAGTTCTGTTCCCGCCTCTGTCTCCAGGGCCTCAAGAAGATGCCGCCCGAGAAGCTGAGCCGCATCCCTGAGCTGATCGAGCCCTGGTTCATCTTCTCCCTCATCTGGAGTGTGGGTGCCACGGGGGACAGCACCAGCCGTAACAACTTCAGCCACTGGCTCAGGATCAAAATGAAGACGGAAAACGTGAGAGGCAGCCGCCCCTGGGCTGGGCTCCAAGGGCTGGGACGTGTATGCTGAATGCTGGGTGTTGTGGGGCTGTCCCCCAGGCCCAGGGCCCCAGGGACAACAAGTAGCCACGTAAGCGACTGGGCCTCATCACCTGTTTTTTTTCTCCCCCGATCCCTCGCAGGTGGCCTTGCTCTTCCCAGAGGAGGGGCTGGTGTTTGATTATAGGCTGGAGGACGGTGGCATCAGCAGCACCAGTGATGACGACGACGAGGAGGAGGAGGGCAAGCAGGTGACAGAGGCCTGGTCCCAGGACCAGCACGGGGAGCAGGGAGGGGAGGGAGGCGGTCAGGTGGTAGCTGTCCTACTCAATGGCTGCAGAGAGGAGGCCTTGCTGATGGCCACAGGTGTCATACTGGGGTTATTTGCGTCATCTCGTGAATCCTCACAGACCCACAGGGTGGTTACTAGTGGGTCCATTTCCCAAACAAGGAAACTGGGGCTCAGAACAGTCATACCCAGCTAGTCGGTGTCAGAGCTGGCCTTGAACCTGGGACTGGGGGATGACAGAGTGCCTCCCTTCTCAACCATGTGCACTGCCTGTCCCATCTTGCTGCTGAGCCCAGGGATTCATCAACTTGGTTCTACTTAAGAGCCCCATTTGCCCAGGGGTGGGGCTCCCCAAGAGTGGAGGAGTAAGCCCCCATGGCCTGTCTCAGTGTCCCCATCACTCCTCTCAGCCAGCAAGGGCTCCATGAACCTACCCTCGTGGCATCAGGACCCCAGCCCAGAAGGAGGAGTGGCCAGAGAGGCACCTCAGAGGTGGTCGCCACACACGGTCCTGCTGGGGGTCTCACACATGAGTCTAACCATCAGTACCATCCCCAGTGGGACATGTTTATTTGACCACAGAGAGGAAGGTCTACAAGTTGAGTCAGGGCTGTGGGTGGGTGAAGGGATTCGTGCAGTTGGGGATGGCAGGGGAGACCAGGCCAGGTGACTTCTCAGTATCCAGGTGATGCCAGTCCCACAGTTGTGGCCCCCATAGGCTTGGGAAGCCTAAAGTTAACAGCAAAGAGCTTTGCATTCTGGGTTGTCCAGTTCCCGGAGGACTTCCCTCATATGCAGAGACCCAGAGACTGGCCCCACTGGAGGTAAACTGGATGCGGTGAAGCCTTCACTTGGGCAGCTGTGTGCAGAGAGCCCCGGATTCCTGGAGGTTTGTTCCGGGAGTCCCCCACCCTGTGCGTAAAGCAGGGCAGAGGGACTCCTATTTCTACCAGGAGCAGCCCCTCCGCTGGACCCTCTTGCCCGACCGTGCAGCTCCTTGCCCTCTTGGTACACTCAGCCTGGACGGGAACGAGGAGAGGTTTCAGGCCCAGCCTGTGCCTCCTGTGGTTCCAGGTCGCCTGGGTGAAGTGGATGGACTCCTCCACCACATTCACCATGATGCCAGACACCAACTACTGCAGCATCATCGTGCCAACCACGGACACCATCCAGATGTCCTACCTGCTAGACATGCTGCTCACCAACCACAAGCCCGTGAGTGCCCCCGCCACCCCAGCACCCCCTCACCCCAAGGCCTAGGCCGGCAGTGACCGGCCTCCCGCACTGACAGGGCAGCAGCTCCCACTGCGCATCGGGCCCTGTGAGGACGCTCTGACCCCGTGACCCCCCTCTCCTAGGTGCTGTGCATCGGGCCCACAGGCACAGGGAAGACCCTCACCATCTCCAACAAGCTCCTCAAAAACCTGCCTCTGGAATACATCAGCCACTTCCTCACCTTCTCTGCCCGCACCTCGGCCAACCAAACGCAGGACCTCATCGACAGCAAGCTGGACAAGAGGCAGGCCCCTGGCTCCTTCCGGGGTCCCCATGTCCCCCAGCCTGGCTCAGCCAGCTTCTGTGTCCCCTCCCCTCCTGGGTGGGCCCTAGGTGCCCTTGTACCCTTCTTCTATCAGGATTCCCCTGAGCCCGTCTGTGGGCACCCTCCCTGGGCTGGGCACTTGGGTAGGGCTTGTTATCCGTCTGCCTGGAGGCAAGACTCAGGGCAGCCAGATGTGATGTCCCAGGACACTCAGAATGTGACAAGGAGCTCCTCAAGAGGCCCAGCGATCTGGGGGAGGCTGAAGTCAGTGAGGGCCTCCCAGAGGTGGAGCTGCCATCCTGCAGCCTTGGACTCCCTGAGCACCTGGTGCCGTGTGCCCTGGGCTCACACAGCCCCTCCCCGCAGGCGGAAAGGTGTGTTCGGGCCGCCCCTGGGGCGCAACTTCATCTTCTTCATCGATGACCTGAACATGCCAGCCTTGGAGACCTATGGCGCCCAGCCACCCATTGAGCTGTTGCGCCAGTGGATGGACCACGGCGGCTGGTATGACCGCAAGATCATCGGTGCGTGTGTTCAGCCTGGGCCAGGGGATGGGGTGGGGTGTGCTGACTCATAGAGGGTCCACAAAAGTGTCCTAATCTCTTTTAAAAGCAAGGGGAAAATGAACATTTTCCCAGAGCATTTAAAATGTATGATATTAACGCGTTTGTCTATATTACTAATGCTGTTGTAAAGTATAACTAAAAAAAAAAATTTTTTTAATGGAGGAGGAGGCCCATGAAGGTGGAAGTGCTCAGGGCCTACAGAAGCCTTAATGTAGCCCCTGGCAGGGGCTTCTGACTTCCTACTCCCACTCCAGGAGCCTTCAAGCAGCTGGTGGACATCAACTTTGTCTGTGCCATGGGCCCCCCTGGTGGAGGCAGAAATGCCATCACCCCACGGTTGACCCGCCACTTCAACTACCTGTCCTTTGCTGAGATGGATGAGGTCAGCAAGAAGCGCATCTTCTCCACCATCCTGGGCAGTTGGGTGGGTAAGTACCAGGCAGGAGTGGGGGAGGCTGTGGGCTCCAGCAGAAGCCCAGGTCCAATGAGCCACGCTGGGAAGAGCGGGGTGGCTGAACCACTGGCTCCACCCTTTACTCAGCTCTGTTATCTTGGGCCAGTTCATGAACCTCTCTGGGCCAGAGTTTCTTCATCTAAAATGGGTGACAATATTAGTGCCCATCACCCCAAGTTGTGAAGGTTAAATAAGACACTGCATGTAGAGCATCTGGTATGAAGCTGGCACATGGAAACTGCTGAATATGTGATTTATACATATGCAAACATGTACGTTCACCCATATAAGCACACACACATATTTTAGAATCTCTGGTGGAGAGATGTTATTGATACTTTTGAACATGAGGAAATACCACCAAGATAGAGTGAACAAAGTGGTCCTCATCTTCCATGAGGCTTGAAGAAAGGTCCGCCCCAGGATGCAGTTTCCCCAACCAGTCCACTTCCTACCAAGAACACACTCTGACCTTTGAACTCCACTTGGCACTGTGCCAGGTGGTGGGTGAGGGGAGTCAGGCTTTCCCTCCTCTGGCCTGCCAGAGCTTGCCTCCATGCCCAGCTTAGGGGTGGGGCCGTGTGGCTCTGAGGAGGGGATGGTGGTCAGGGGCTGCTCTGGGGCTGCTCAGCTGGGAATAGCCGGTCAAGGTGGGCAGCAAGTGGCTCACCTAACTCTGAGCCCTTGTCTCTCCCTCAACCCTCTAGATGGACTCCTCGGAGAAAAGAGTTACCGGGAGCCCGTGCGTAAGTGTAGTGCCCAGTACCCTGGGCAGGGCCTGGAGGGGGCAAGGGCCCTTGTTCCAGGGGCAGCCCTGGACTCAAGTTGGATGTGGCTGAGGCTTGGGTCCCAGGGGCCACAGTGAGCCCTCCTCAGGCTCCTGTAGGGACCTCAGGACAGTGTCGGAGCAAAGGTCGCCCCGCACCGACAGCCTCCATAGGGTCAGTCACCTGTTGCGTGGCTGGTCAGGGCCTGGGCCCATGCCCATATGATAGTAGAAGCAAGGTGAGTGTCCCTCCTCCAGTTCTGGGCCTGCTTGGCCCCTCAGGGCTTCAGGTCTCTGTTCCTATACACTCTTGAACAAGGCCTCCCCAGCATTTATATCAAATGTCCCAACCCAGCTTATTCAGTCTCCTGTTAACTGGTCAGAGTCTGTCTTCCTCACCAAGAATGTCAGCTTATTGGGGTAAGAAGTGTGTCTGCGGGGGCCACCCCCTGTGCCCAGCACCTAAAACAGTCCCCATGTTAACAGAGGAGCCCATGTTAGGGCTAGTGAGCCCTTCTGCCCCTTCTTTGCCTTTTTTCCTCTTTGTGGAGGCTCCCTCTGCCCCAAATCCCCCTGACAGAATTTTGGTTCCCAGCAAAAAACTGGATGGTTTTCAGAGCACAAGCAAATAGATTGTGTTAGTGGTAAAAATGCAAGGGGGTGATAAGCCCCCAAAGTCCTGGCTGAGCCCACGCTTCCACACCCACGGCAGTGCACTCCTTACCTCCATGTGGGCCATGCACCCCTCCCCATGCATGGCTCCAAGCAGCGCGTTTCATCCAGGTCTGATCCCTTTAGTGTCTCCAATTCCACAACTGTATCCCAGCACCCCAACACAGGGACAGGCTAGGTCAGTGATAAAGATATAAAAGTGGGGCGCTCCCAGCGAGAGATTCCTCACCCCGTGGTGGGGGTCGCCAGGAAGACCTTGTCAGAGGTAGCATCTGAGAGGGCTGTGGGGGTGGGGGGTGGGCGGTCCAAGCCTGCAGGCTGGGGAAAGGCGTGTGCGGAGGACACAGCCCCGGATCTGCAGGGGCCGTGACCCAGGTCTGCTCTCCCGTTCCTTTAGCTGGGGCCCCCAACATCGCCCACTTCACGGATCCCCTCGTGGAAGCCACCATCATGGTGTACTCCACCATCACCTCCCAGCTGCTGCCCACCCCAGCCAAGTCCCACTACACCTTCAACCTGCGGGACCTCTCCAAGGTCTTCCAGGGAATGCTCATGGCCGACCCAGCCAAGGTCGAGGTGAGGACTGGTGGGCCCCCTCCCCAAGTGTCCAGTAGCGAGTGCCCACACTGCCCTCATGGTCCTCCCAGGACCCCAGTTTTAGGCCTTCCTGATCAACTCCTCAGCCTTGATCTGGTCAGGCCCTGCGGCTGGGGGCAGAACTTTGCATCGGCAGGTGCCAAGCCCCCAGGAGCTTCATGCAGCTGAGTCCCATCTTGCTGGTGAAATCCATGCCTAGGATAGTGGTTGTGATGGGGCCACACAAAAGCAGGAGCCAGGTCCTGGCAAGGCCTGGTGGGTTCCTGATGGCAGCCCAGGGTATGAGAAAACTGGGGGCAGAGTCCATGGGATGCCTTCTAGGAACCGAAGGTGCCAGGGGGAAGGAGCAGAAGTGCAGCAGGGGGCAGTGTCAAGGGTGCTGGGTGCCTGTGCAGCTCTGTGGCTGCAGCGGGAGAGAGTCCTGGAGGTGATGGGAGCCGGGGGTGGGGAGGGTGCAGATGTGCACTTTGGAATGGTGGATGGATGGGTCAGTGTGTGCGGGCCCGATGTCTAAGGGACAGGGTGAACAGGAAGGAAACTAGCCATAGCCCTCCAAGCTCCAGGCAAAGGGGTCGAGAGAAGAGCCTGGGGGCTTCCTGAGGCTGGTCCCATCACCCGGGGAGAGGCGGGCAAGTCAGCATGGACGTGGCAGCAGGATGTGGACAGTGTCAGAGGGGGCTTGGGGGTCAAGTGAGGGGTTAGATGTGGGGTGTCAGGAAGGTTTAAGGAGTCAGGCATCCCTCCCAGGCTCTGGGTTTGGGGAGCTCTGGGGACTCTGAAAACTGTGCTAAGTCACTTCAGTCATGCCTGACTCTTTGTGACCCCATGGACTATAGCCTGCCAGGCTCTTCTGTCCAAGGGATTCTCCAGGCAAGAATACTGGAGCAGGTTGCCATTTCTTTCTTTCTCTCGGGGATCTTCCTGACCCAAGGATCAAACTTGAGTCTCTATGTCTCCTGTATTGGCAAGCGTGTTCTTTAACACTAGTACCACCTGGGAAGCCTGAGGTGAGGGGGGACCCTGAAGCTAAAGGAGCTGGGTGCCCAGCTGGCACAGCTGGGCCTGAAGCTGGGGGTGGCAGTGGGGAGACCAGGGCAGCAGTGTGTGGACTGCATCCTCCATGGGTCAGCAGACACTCAGGGTCCTGCTGGGTCCCAGTGGGAGAGCCAGGCCCAGGTCAGGGCCCCTGGGGCATTGAGAGGTGGCTGAGGGCGGGCACTGACGCCAGGGTGGCCGCAGGACAAGGTGCAGCTGCTGCGCCTGTGGTACCACGAGAACTGCCGCGTGTTCCGCGACCGCCTGGTGAACGACGAGGACCGTGGCTGGTTCGACAAGCTCCTGGAGAGCCACATGGATGAGTGGGAGGTGGGCTTTGAAGAGGTCTGCCCCTTCCAGCCCATCCTCTACGGGGACTTCATGTCGCCGGGCTCCGACGTCAAGTCCTACGAGCTCATCACCAATGAGAGGAAGGTGAGGGTCCTGCTGGGGCCCTAGCCCTGGGACCTCGGCCCTCTGTGGCCGCTGCTAAGAGACCAGCACCCTCTGACCAGAGGGTTGGACACTGGTCTGGAAGGCCAGCTCGGAGACTTCAGCAGTTGCCTCTCTGAGTCCCCATCTCCTCACCTGTCAAATGGATGCAGGAGGCCCCGCTTGGCCCTTTCCTGAGGGCAAGCCTATGGTTCAGCTGAGACTGGCTCCATAACTGGGGACACACTAAGCCCGTTTGAGGGGCTGTCATCCACCCACAGAGCTGCAGCAGGGCCCCTGGGGCCACGAGTCTTGAGTCAAGACCCCAGGGTGGCAGGGTGAAGCTGGAGTGAGTGGGGCTCCTGGTGGTTTCTCCCCACAGAGATCCTCTCTAGTTCTCAGTAGCTCTCGTGGGGCCCCAGGTTGGTACATCCTGGGGAGCCCTGGAGGCAGCAGGCAGCTCTCTGACCCCACCCTCAGGCCTCGGTGTGTCGGACAGGTCAGGCCTCATTCACCCGGCATCTGAAGGCCCACCATCCCTCCATGCCAGAGGAGCACAGGGAAGCGGGGGATATCCTCCCTGTCGGGGGTGACAGGGCACACAGGGACAGGAGGAGGACCCAGCTGTTCTCATTCCCCGCCCCCCACCCCAGATGATGCAGGTGATCGAGGAGTACATGGACGACTACAACCAGATCAACACAGCCAAGCTGAGGCTGGTGCTCTTCATGGACGCCATGAGTCATGTCTGCCGCATCAGCCGCACCCTGCGCCAGGCGCTGGGCAACGCACTCCTCCTGGGCGTGGGTGGCAGCGGCCGCAGCTCCCTCACGAGACTGGCCTCGCACATGTGAGGGCCCCCAGGCATGGTGGGCGGTGGGTGGCTTGGGGCAGACTCATGTCCATCCCTGTCCTTCCTCATGTTCCGCACTGGGGCAGACCCACTTGGCCCACAGGCTTCTAGAAGGCCTGGGCTCCAAGGAGAGGCAGCAGCAGGGCCCTGTGATGCTGCGGGGAAGGCAGCTGGTAGCTGCAGGCATCCAGGAGGGCTTCCTGGAGGAGGTGGCCATGGGCCTTCTCTCTGAATCAGAGCTTGGCAGATGGAAGGGAAGGGCATTCCGGGCCGAGGGAGCAGCCTCAGCAAAGGCCTGGAGGCCAGAGAGCAGGTTGAGGGCCAAGGAGTCAGCAAGTCTGCCCAGGACGATAGCAGATGGCTCAGGTGAAGCCTTGAACTCTCTACCCAAACACTGTCTCAGGGCCGAGTTCGAGTGCTTCCAGATTGAGCTGTCTAAGAATTACGGCATGACAGAGTGGCGTGATGACGTCAAGAAGGTCTTGCTCAAGGCTGGCTTGCACAACCTGCCCATCACCTTCCTGTTCTCAGATACCCAGGTGCCACTACATGGGCAGTGGGCGGGGTCTGGGGTGAGCGGGATACCACTCACCCCAGCATGCCATCCAGAATGGTGGTCAGTCTTTTGAGTCCAGGTCCCTGTTAGTGGGGGTGGATCTTGGGAGGAATGGCTGTAAGAGGGGCAGGGGGTCAAACCCAGCCTGTCAGAACGGGGGGGTGGTGGGCATAGATCATGGTTATCCCCAGAGGTAAAGAAGGCCCCTGGCGCCATGGCTGACCATAGGCAGAACCACACTCACTGGTCAATGGCTTCTGACCTTAAAGACCACAGGACTCCTACAGTGCTGGGCCCACGGCTTCCTTCCTAGGCTACTCCATCTGGAGCTCCCTAGGTGTGAAGCCTCTTCCAGGGCTGAGAAGAGGAGAGGTTGTGGGTCCGGGACCTCAAGACAGGCAGGGCAGCACTTCAACCTGACTGGCATTTGGGGTTGGGCTGAAACTGAAGCCCCAGAAGGCTCCCAGCCAGCCCTGCTCTTCTATCTGGGGCTCCCCTTATGTAGTCAGGTGAGAGAGGGTGCCTTCTGGCACTGGCCAGGCCCTGGCCATATGAGATAGGCAAGGACCTGTTTCTGCCTGTGGCCTGGTTTTCTCCAGTGGATTAAACTGTGAGATGTGGAGAGGCCCAGCAAGAGAGGAGGAAGACACTGCATGTCGCACCCAGGACCCAGGCCCTTCCATAGCCAAGCACCGATGTTCAGAGTCTCTGCTGCAGGGCGGGTCTGGGTGTGAGTCCTTGACCACGACTTGGGAGGTCACCTGTGTAACCCTGGGCTTCTCTGAGCCTAGAGGCACTGTCTGTGGAAGGGGTCTGCTGCTAAGGTTCAAGGAGACCAGGGTCGTGGAGCCCAACACCCCAGGGCCATCATCAAGGTTCATTTCCTCCACCCTGCTCTCCCCAGATCAAGAATGAGTCATTCCTGGAGGACATTAACAATGTCCTGAACTCGGGCGACATTCCCAACCTCTACAACATGGATGAGCAAGACCAGATCATGAACACCATGCGGCCGTACATCCAGGAGCAGGGCCTGCAGCCCACCAAGGCCAACCTCATGGCCGCCTACACTGGGCGTGTGCGCAGCAGCATCCACCTGGTGCTGTGCATGAGGTTCGGGCGGCCCCGCAGCCTCACGGGACAGTGGTTGGGGTGGGGGAGCACCCGGGCCTGCCATGCGGGGAAGTGGCCTGGGCCTGCCCGCCACGCCACTGGGCCCAGGCTGCTCTGCTCCTGTGTCCTGGCTCACACACCGCAGGGCTGTCAAATGACCCTGGGTCCTGGGTTCCTGGAGGGTGGGGGGTGTCAGTGTTTCAGGGCCTCATTTGAGCCCCTGCCCCCAGCCCCATTGGAGAGGTCTTCCGAGCTCGCCTGAGACAGTTCCCCTCCCTGGTCAACTGCTGTACCATTGACTGGTTTAATGAGTGGCCGGCAGAGGCCCTGGAGTCTGTGGCCATCATGTTCCTGAGTGAGATCCCAGAGCTGGATGCCACCCCCAAAGTAATTGAAGGACTGGTAGGTATCTTGGTGAGGAGAAAGCTCGTGTGAGGAGAGACTGTGTAGATTTGGGCTTGGGGTCACCAAGGTCTGGGTGAGAGTCCCAGGCGCACCGCTTATGGGAAGTCTCCAGGCAGCCAGCTTTACCTGTCTAAGCCTCAGTTTCCTCATCTGTATAATAGGAATATCACAAGGTGGTCACGGTGATGTAGGAGGCTGGACACACAGTTTCACAGTCACCATTATCCTATTCCCAGAGGGTTCCATAGCAGCATCTCTGAAGAGCCCCCTGATACAACCCAGAGACCACAGATGGGTGGGAGGGCTAGATATGTCTAGCCCAACCTAAGAAAGTGACAGTCACCTGAGGGCCAAGAGCTCAGATGAGCCCATTGCTGTTCAGCCATGCTGAGGCCTTGGGGAGGCCTCCCTTCCCCAGCTACAGCCTCCAAAAGGGGCCCCACGCTGGGGTTTTCTGAGCGAGGCAGGTCATAGGGGCTGTGACAAAGACACTGGGCCAAGAGCTGGGATACCTTTAGGCCCAAATTCAAAGTGAACTCTGCCCTTGACAACTGTGTGAACTTGAAAACGCCTATTGACTTCTCTGAGTCATGGGATTTTTGTCTACAGAGTAGGTGATCTTTAGCTGGAGATCACCTCCTGTGAGAGTGAGTGTGAGGGGCACCTGATTCCCTCCCCAGGCCCAGGCTTCAGTGGCTTCGAGGGCACCCTGGTGCCCCATCTCTACCAGACTGGCATCCTCGATCTCTTTCCCCACAGATTCAGGTCTGCGTGTATATCCACCAGTCGGTGGCCAAGAAGTGTGTCGAGTATCTGGCCGAGCTGGCCCGCCACAACTATGTGACTCCCAAGAGCTACCTGGAGCTGCTCAATATCTTCTCCATCCTTGTCGGGCAGAAGAAACAGGAGCTGAAAACCGCTAAGAACCGCATGAAGAGTGGCCTCGACAAGGTGGGGCCAGGGGCCTCGTGGGCAACCGCTGGCTGCATGTGATTCTGCCCATTCTGTCTCAGCCCTGACTCCACATGACCCCTGTCAGTTGGCAGCCCACAGCGTTTAGATGGGTAGCCTCTTCCCTCGCCGAAGGTGGTGGGCCAAGGGCAAGACCAAAGCAGGTCACCCCAAAGACTTTTAGTGGACTGCTCCCTTCCTCTGGGGCCCCCTGGGCAACCTGGGGGCCCCTGAAGCAGCCAGCCACAGCCTCTCGCTTGTGAATGAATGAGGGCAGCCCTGCAGGGCCCTCTCCCTTGTTCCCCTCCAGGCCTCGCTCTCTGGTCCCTATCACACCTGATTTCCTCTCCGTGCCCCCCCAACCCCTCAGCTGCTGCGCACCGCAGAGGACGTGGCCAAGATGCAGGAGGAGCTGGAGATTATGCGCCCCCTGCTGGAGGAGGCTGCCAGGGACACCACGCTCACCATGGAGCAGATCAAGGTCGGGGGTGCTCCTGGGCTCCCTCCCTGATGGCTGAGCACGTCTGAGGAGGCTCAGCATCCCCACACAGCCATGAGATCCCTAGTGGCCCGGACTCTCGGTGCCCAGATCCCTCATTCAGTCATGCGATCCCTCAACAAATGCTTGCTCAGAACCTATTCTATGCCGGGCACTGCCCTGGGCAGGAGATAGGGTGATGAGCATGACAGACAAATCCAAACCCAATAGTCACAGCACAGGTTGTTGTGAGCAGGAGGGACGCCACAAGCAGTGGTGCAGAGTCTGCCTGAGTCTCCCTCTGAGACCCTCTGAGTCTACACGAGGGCCCGTGTTTAAAGGTTAGTCCTCCAATGGTAAAGAATCTGCCCGCCATGTGGGAGACCCTGGTTCTGATCCCTGGGTCAGGAAGATCCCCTGGAGAAGGGAATGGCAACCCACTCCAGGATTCTTACCTGAAGAATTCCATGGACTCCCAGAGGAGCCTGGGAGGCTATAGTCCACGGGGGTCACTAAGAGTTGAACACAACTGAGTGACTCACACACATACACACACACACCTCACAGCAGCCTCCGCAGATTCGCACATTCATGATGGCAGTTTTCTGGAAGAAACAATCATGTCCTGCCCTACAAAGGCAGGGGCAGTGGAAATGTTTCCAGCAGATGGAAAGGAAATGGCTGGTGGGGGGGGAGCATCTTTCTCTGTCTTGTATGGAGGTGCCCTGTGGGTTTTGGGGGTCCTGCCCCAGGGGCAGTTATGCTCAAGCACGTAAAGCCCAGAGCCCCATGCCAGGCCCACGATGAGCACTCAGGATTGGAAGGGGCTGCTAGCACTCCCAGATCTCCTCAGGCTGTCATAGCCGAGAGGGTCCTTGGAGAATGGGGCATCTCAACCCTCATTCCCTTCCATCTGGGGAGACTGAGACATGAGAGGAGAAAAGGGAGGAGGGCGCATGGGTCCCTGACTGGCCACCCGTGGGGCCTCGCTACCTCTGGCCCCTAGGTGGACACGGCCATTGCTGAGGAGACCCGGAATTCAGTGCAAGCAGAGGAGATCAAGGCCAATGAGAAGGCCAGGAAGGCACAAGCTATCGCTGATGATGCCCAGAAGGACCTGGATGAGGCTCTGCCAGCCCTGGATGCAGCCCTGGCCAGCTTGCGCAACCTCAACAAGAACGATGTGACTGAGGTAGGTGGCTTGGCCCCTTCTGGGTATCTCTTCCTGATGCCTCCTTGGGTTCTGGCCCATAGGCTTTCCTTCGAACATCTCGTGAGCATCATCTGTCAAGAGGTGAGGGCAGAACTAGAGCTTGAACCCAGCTGCCTGCCCTTACCTCCTTGTATCAGCCCCGAGGACCCAGGCAGGTGCCTGAGGAAGGCTCTGCGCCCTGAGAAATGACTGTGTAAGGCCTTTAGGCCAGGCCTGGGTACATGGGGGAGCAGTAGTCACCACGGGCTAAGACAGACGTTTGGGGGTCACTGGGCATACCTGTGGGCTGTAGCAGTAGGGACTCAGTTGACGGGACCCACCCTGTCTGTAAGCTGTCCCTGCCTGGGGGTGCCCACTATAAGGGACCTACCCCTTCCCGACTCTTGGCCTGGCCCCCAGGTGCGTGCCATGCAGCGGCCACCGCCAGGCGTGAAGCTGGTCATCGAAGCTGTGTGCATCATGAAGGGCATCAAGCCCAAGAAGGTCCCAGGAGAAAAGCCTGGCTCCAAGGTGGATGACTACTGGGAGCCAGGCAAGGGGCTGCTGCAGGACCCCGGCCGCTTCCTGGAGAGCCTCTTCAAGTTTGACAAGGTGCGCGTGCCAGGCCAGCTGGGCACAGAGGCAGGGGGAAGGAACTGTCCCCTCCCCCACAGAGCTGGGCCCTCCATCCCATCTCCCTCTGCCTGCAACACACATAGGCCTGTGGTCACAGAGCAGAGGGGACCAGACCCTGGCCCAGAGGAGCTCTCCAGCTAGGGGGCAGGGGGCAACAGCCCCAGTAGCAGATGGATATTGATGATTCAGGACCTGGGAAGGCCCCAGTGCCCACGGGACCTTAATCACCCACAGTCACTCCAAGGCTCTGCCACCTGGAGAGTCTCTCTCCTGTCGTTTTCTCCCTACAACCCCTGTGGCCCTGGCCAAGACCTTCCCTGGCTGCTCAACGTCGCCTCTCCCTCGGTCTCAGCACCTGAGATTTAACACGTCTGTCTCTGCATTTCTCTCTCTTCCTGTCTGTCTGGGGCTCTCAGTATCCATGGGCATGTGCTCTCACGGGATGGAGCCTACAGCCCTCTTGGAGGTTTCTCTCCACCCACATGGGCCACCCACCACCACCACGTGTCAGTGCTGAAGCCCTGGGCACATCCTAAGGAGGGTAGAGACAATGGCCCATCTCAGTGACAGCTGAACTCCATACAGAGCTCCCCATTCCTCCAATTACGCCAAAGCAGGAGGCTCATGGCCAGCGCTCAGGCTCCCTTGGTCCCAAGCTCTGACCTCTAGGAGCTCATGAACAGTACAGATTCCTGGGTTCATCCTAAACTACAGACCTGTATTCTCCTAGCACAGGTCAAGAGCCCTGAAGGAGTGATGCGCTCTGGGAGTGGGGAGTTTTGCACTTGAACACATGCCTGGTTGGACCTTAGAACCACTCACTCATCTCCACGTCAGCCAGGAAGCAGCCCTCGTCTCTAAATGGGTTTTAAATAGGACCTATGTGTTATCAGATCTTGAGGAAGAAAAAATCTCAGATTGTATTCTTTGAAATCCTGGGACAGAAGTTCCTCTTCTTTCCGGCCTTTCTGGGTCGTGTTTATTCCCTAGCCTGCCCGGGGCATAGAGGCAAGAGCAGGGTGTACCCCCACCCACCAGAGTCCTCTCCGTCCTCCCTGGGAAGCGGCCCCAAGCCCGTGGTTCCCATCCCCAGGACAACATTGGGGAGGCAGTGATCAAAGCCATCCAGCCATACATCGACAATGAGGAGTTCCAGCCGGCCGCCATCGCCAAGGTGTCCAAGGCCTGCACCTCCATCTGCCAGTGGGTGCGCGCCATGCACAAGTACCACTTTGTGGCCAAGGCCGTGGAGCCCAAGCGGGTGAGCGCTGGGTAGGCCTGGGGCCAGGGGCGGCGGCCTGGGCTCCCCCGGGGGCACCGGGAAAGCTGGCCCTGTTTCCTCTGCCTGCAGCAAGCCTTGCGGGAGGCCCAGGACGACCTGGAGGTGACACAGAGGATCCTGGAGGAGGCGAAGCAGCGCCTGCACGAGGTGGAGGATGGCATTGCCACGATGCAGGCCAAGTACCGAGAGTGCATCGCCAAGAAGGAGGAGCTGGAGCTGAAGTGTGAGCAGTGCGAGCAGCGGCTGGGCCGTGCTGACAAGGTGCGCACCCCTCTGGGGACGGCCCGTAAGCACGGCCTGCCCCCCATGGGCTGGAGGGGCCTGAGCAGTAGAGGGGGTGGTCCTGGGGTGGCTGTCCCTTCCCTCTCCCCAGCTACCTTGGTCGGGGGGACTGCACCAGGCAGGGACATCCAGGGCCAGCCTCCCCATGGACTGTCCCTGCAGCTCATCAACGGGCTGTCAGACGAGCGGGTGCGCTGGCAGGAGACGGTGGAGAGCCTGGAACACATGCTTGACAGCATCTTCGGGGACGTGCTGGTGGCCGCCGGCTTTGTGGCCTACCTGGGCCCCTTCACAGTGAGGACCGCCCCAGCCCCGCTGTGAGGCCTCACTTCCATAAGTAGTGGCCTGAGGGTGGCTCTTCTCTCACACACTCATTCAACAAACATTTTTTTTTAGATGTCCTGTCTGAGCCAGGAGCCGTTCTGGGTACTGGGGAAAAGGCAGCTTCCAAAACAGCCAGAAATCCTGCCATGCAGGGCTGGCGTTTCTAGACAGAAGGCTGAGCTCGTTCTTCTGGGCTTGCTGTGCACCTCTCCCTCAGTCCTCACAGCTGCCCTGATGGGTGGCCACTGTTGTCATCCCCCCGGTTTCCCTGGGAAGGGGCTGAGAGGTGGGGAGGCCAAGGATGTTCCCTATGGTGGGGCTAGGGCTCAGGCCTCCTGCTCTGCGCGGACCCCTCTGTGCAGCTGCGAGCACTGGGTGCAGAGGAAGTGGGAGGGCATTGTGGCTGTCTTGGTGGGGTAGCTCAGAGTCTGGTGTCTCTCCAGGGCCAGTACCGCACAGTGCTGTATGACAGCTGGGTCAAGCAGCTCGTGGCCCACCGCGTCCCACACACCGCCGAGCCCACGCTGATCGGGACACTGGGGAACCCCGTGAAGATCCGCTCCTGGCAGGTGCCCACCCTGTGGGGCTCGAGCAACCGGGCTGGGCCTGCAGTGTGCTCTGGGCTGGGCCAGGAGGCCCCCGCCTGCCTCCCGTCCTCTCTCCTGGGTCTGCTTAGAGGTGCCTTCCCTGAACCTGCCTGGGGCCGGTCAGAGGCTGGTGGGCAGGAGAGGAGAAAGCTGAGTGGCACAGGTGCTGGCTGACTGCAGGCAGAGAGGTCAAAGGGTGCTTGTGAGAGTTGGGCGGGGTAGGAGAGCAGTGTCCAGAGCGCGGGGAGGACAGGTAGAGTTGACACAGGGAGAGAACCAAGAGGCAGTAGGCACAGGCCAGGTGTGGACACAGGCTGGGAGGGCCAGTGGGCTCCAATGGCTCCGTGAAGATGGTCTGACTGAGCTAGGACTCAACAGGCAAAGAAACAAGAGGCCCGGCGAAGGAGGGTGTCAGGAGTCAGCCCATAGCCGGGAGGCAGGTCCTGAGGGCTGAGACCTCGTGTACTGCCCTCCACCCTCAAGAGGATGCAGTAAGGGGAAGGGGTCAGCTGGAGCATGAGGCTGGGGGTAGCTGCTACCCCACCGGGCCTGTTTGTGTGAGCCTCCCCCCACCCAGCCTGGTCCCTCACAGATCGCTGGCCTCCCCAACGACACCCTGTCAGTGGAGAATGGGGTCATCAACCAGTTCTCCCAGCGCTGGACCCACTTCATTGACCCTCAGGGCCAGGCCAACAAATGGATCAAGAACATGGTGAGCCTACCCCTGCCACCACCCCACCCAGCAGGCCTTAGTAGGTGCATGCGGAGTAGCTGAGCCTCAGGCCAGCTCTCAGCCCACACGGACCCTTCCCCGCTCCCTCCACTCCGTGCCCCCAGGAGAAGGACAACGGGCTGGATGTGTTCAAGCTGAGCGACCGCGACTTCCTGCGCAGCATGGAGAATGCCATCCGCTTTGGCAAGCCCTGCCTCCTGGAGAATGTGGGCGAGGAGCTGGATCCCGCCCTGGAGCCCGTGCTGCTCAAGCAGGTGGGCCTGCGGGTGTGGGGGCGGCCCCCTCCCCCTGCCTCACTGGTGGGACCTCAGGCCACAGCGCTCACCCATCCCACCCGCTGCAGACCTACAAGCAGCAGGGGAACACGGTGCTGAAGCTGGGGGACACGGTGATCCCCTACCACGAGGACTTCAAGATGTACATCACCACCAAGCTGCCCAACCCCCACTACACACCCGAGATCTCCACCAGACTCACCCTCATCAACTTCACCCTGTCACCCAGGTAAGCCCCTGGCCCCCAGCCCCCCGAGCATCAGCTCTGCCTGGACCTACCTGGCTGCCTCTCTCCCACCCCTGGGCTGAGACTCAGGGATTTTCCCCCTCGGAGACCCCACCAGCTTCCTCACAGGCTGTCTGCATTTCAGGTCATTCCAGCCCCTCCACCAATGCCCCACTGTTCCCACGTAAGAACCAATGTTCCCCGCTTCCCCCAGTTCATCCTGATCCTGGGTCTGGAGCCCCTCTCCCAGCCTCCCTGGGCAGCGCTAGCCCACCTCATCCGGATGCCCTTTCCCCACAGCCCTCGCTGGGCCCTTGTGCGCTCACCCCAGCGCTGTCCTGGAGCCCCGAGGGGGGCATACTCTGACTCCCTGCACCCAAGCCCTGTTTCTTGCCCTTGCTGCCCTACACCCAGGCACTGCAGCTTGTGCCAGCCACCCGCACAGAGTGCTAAGGCCTCCCTGACAGTGGCCACTGTGAACCTCTCCACGGATCAGGGGGTGAAAATTCCCTTAAGGCCTGGTCCTCCCCATCACCCATAGTCTCCTCCTGCTGAGAGGGAGTTTCTCAGAGACCCCAGCAGCTCCCACATTCAACTGCCTGGCCCCTCTTGGGATTCCAGGCTCCCACCTGAGGTCTCACTGAGAAATAATCACTTTGAATCCAGGCTCTGCCTTAGCCCTGCAGCCTGAGGCTGAGGTCAGACCTCCCAGGCTGACTCCAGCAGAGATGCTGGGCTCTTTGGAGCCCCAGGAGCACAGGTAGGCAGGTAAGCAGGCTCGAGGCTGGCCCTCCAGGGCTCACCAGGTGCTACAGACATAATGTCTCCTGCTCCTGGCAGCGGCCTAGAGGACCAGCTGCTGGGCCAGGTTGTGGCTGAGGAGCGGCCCGACCTGGAGGAAGCCAAGAACCAGCTGATTGTCAGTAACGCCAAGATGCGCCAGGAGCTGAAGGACATTGAAGACCAGATCCTGTACCGCCTCAGCTCCTCTGAGGGCAACCCCGTGGATGACATGGAGCTCATCAAGGTGCTGGAGGCTTCCAAGATGAAGGCTGCCGAGATCCAGGTCCACAACTGCCCGCACACCCCTGCCCACCTCTCCCCGCCTGCCCCAGGCCTGCCCACATCACCACCCTCTTCTGCCTGCTGCTCTTTGCCAGCCTACCTGACAAGCAGCCTCCTACTGCACCCCCAGGCCAAGGTCAGGATTGCAGAACAGACAGAGAAGGACATTGACCTCACACGCATGGAGTACGTTCCTGTGGCCGTCCGCACCCAGATCCTCTTCTTCTGTGTGTCTGACCTGGCCAACGTGGACCCCATGTACCAGTACTCCCTCGAGTGGTTTCTCAACATCTTCCTCTCAGGCATCGCCAACTCAGAGAGGGCAGGTAACCCTGGCACAGATGCACATGTTGACCCAAACAACCAGGCTCCACCCTGGCACAGAGGTGACACACCTGGATGTGTCACACCAGGATTTCCACAGCAGGCACACACATGTAGACGCACACCCAGGTTCACTGGTACACACCTTCATCAGACTCACCCTACGTACGAACACATACCCCACTCGTAGCCTCCTCGGAGCAAATGCCCCAAGGGGGTGTGCCCCAGACTGCTCCTTTGGCTGCTGGGGAGGCTGGCTGGGCTGGGCTGTGCCCCAAGGATCTTTCTTCTCTGCCCCCCACCCTGTCCCCACAATGCCATCACCCCTCTGCCCTGCAGACAACCTGAAGAAGCGCATTGCCAACATCAACCACTACCTGACCTACAACCTCTACAGCAATGTCTGCCGCAGCCTCTTCGAGAAGCACAAGCTGATGTTCGCCTTCCTGCTGTGTGCCCGCATCATGATGAACCAGGGCAAGATCAACCAGGTGCGTGGCAGAGAGGGAGCTACGGCCCGGTCAAGGACGGATGGCCTGAGGGGTTGCCCTGTTGCCGAGCTGACAGAACAGGGTGGAAGGACAGGGCATATCAGGCAGGAGGGCACAGCAAGGGCAGATGGGCAGAGGCCTCCGGAAACAGTTATTTGCGTGAAACCCCAGGAGGCCCGGGTTAACTGTGACCCAGCAGGCCCTGTGCACAGGCCTTCTCAGCACCTTCAGAGTACTAGTGAGCAGAGACCGTCCTGAGCCTCCCAACTCACGGTCTCATGAGTGCCAGGGATTTCGTGGTGTGTTGGGAAGCATTGAGAGTGACCTCCTCCACTGCTTGAGCCCTCACTGTATGCCAGGTGCTGGGCTCACAGCAACCCTCCGACCTACCCCTGTGAAACCCCTGGGAAGCAGAGTCCTGATTCTTCCTACTTTCCAAGTGAGGAAACAGAGGCTCAGAGAGGTCAAATCTTTTGCCTCAGGTCACACAGCCAGGGAAAGGGAAAGAGGTAACACTAACCCAGACCTGTGGGACTACCACCCGAGTTTTCTGGCTGAGGATGGTAGAGGAGGTTCTGCTGGGTGGGGCGCTGGACCCATGGCTCAGGGCCCGGGTGCTCGCCTCCTCTGTCCCTTGCTAGAACGAGTGGCGCTACCTCCTATCTGGAGGCTCCGTTTCGGTCCTGAGTGAGAACCCTGCCCCAGACTGGCTGACAGACCGGGCCTGGAGAGACATCCAGGCGCTCTCCAACCTACCGGCCTTCTCCTCCTTCACCCATGATTTCGTGAAGCACCTGCCGGAATTCCAGGCCATCTTTGACAGCCATGAGCCCCACCGGTGAGCTGGGGCCTGGGGCACAGCAGGGTAGGTGCATCCAGGGAGTGAGACCCAGGTACAGGCTTGCCCTGGACTTTCTCTGAGGGGCCGCCCAGGGCTGCCCCGCAGCTGTGACTACATCTCTCCCGTGCCCGCAGCCACGCACCCCTGGACACCGCATTCTCCGTGCTGTCTGGCCTCCCCCACCAAGCAGAGAGCCTGTGGCCAGTGTCCTACCACAGGTCAGCTCTCAGGGGGATGTGGGCACTGTTGCAGGGAGCCCTTGCCTGGCATCTGGGACCAATACCTGGACCAGTTCCAGAAGCTGCTGGTCCTCCGCTGCCTACGTGGGGACAAGGTGACCAATGCCATGCAGGACTTTGTGGCCGCCAACCTGGAGCCACGCTTCATTGAGCCCCAGGCAAGTGCTGTCAGCCGGCGCCTGGGCTAGTCGCCCCCTGGGACCAGGGTCCTGGCTGCACCTGCATGGACCCCTTTGTAGCCTTGGTCAGCCAGGATCCTTAGCCACCACATGAGGCTCTGATAGGTTCCAAGTCCCCTCAGGAAACCCCTTGGGGACCACTCTGGGGGTTCCAGGCGCCTCCTCTCTCGCCCTGGTGGCCTGCCCCTGAGGAGACGCTCTTGGCGACCCCAGCATCTCTCCGCCCTGCAGACAGCCAACCTGTCACTGGTGTTCAAAGACTCCAACCCCACCACTCCCCTCATCTTCGTGCTGTCGCCGGGCACTGACCCTGCCGCTGACCTCTACAAATTTGCCGAAGAAATGAAGTTCTCCAAGAAGCTCTCTGCCATCTCCCTGGGCCAGGGCCAGGTCAGGGCAAGCGGGTGGTGGAGGAGGAGGGAGCCGGTGGGCTTGGCCAGTGGGTCCCCCATCACTCAGCGCTCCTGTCCCCACAGGGCCCTCGGGCGGAAGCCATGATGCGCAGCTCCATAGAGAGGGGCAAGTGGGTCTTCTTTCAGAACTGCCACCTGGCACCGAGCTGGATGCCGGTGCTGGAGCGCCTCATCGAGCACATCAACCCTGACAAGGTACACCAAGGGGCACCAGTACCTTCATCCTGGACAGATGACGCTCAACGAGCGCACCCCACAGTGGGCACTCAGCAAGGGACACGTGTAACATGCGTCAACCAGATTATTCTTCCCAGTAGCCCCTCAGGTCACTGCCGCCAAGGCCACCCAGCACAGAGGTGACCCTGGGACTTGCTGAAGCCCATGTTCCTAACCAGTGGTCCGTCCCAGGGGTAGAGTCAGGCCGAGGGTGGCCTAGGATCCTGGGTAGGGGAGAGCCTGGTGCTAGGGTGGCCACCAGGTATGGGTCTCAGGGCTCATGTGGAGCGTGGCCTCCAGGTGCACCGGGACTTCCGCCTGTGGCTCACCAGCCTGCCTAGCAACAAGTTCCCAGTGTCCATCCTACAGAATGGCTCCAAAATGACCATTGAGCCACCGCGCGGGGTCAAGGCCAACCTCCTCAAGTCTTACAGCAGCCTCAGCGATGAGTTCCTCAACTCCTGTCACAAGGTGAGACACGCTTGGCACAGGACCGCCCCGCCAACGCCACTCCATTTTCATCCCCACTCTTCATGCCCCTCCTCCCCTCCCCCACCTCCGGCAGGTGATGGAGTTCAAGTGCCTGCTGCTGTCTCTGTGTTTGTTCCACGGGAATGCCCTGGAGCGGCGTAAGTTTGGGCCCCTGGGCTTCAACATCCCCTACGAGTTCACAGACGGGGACCTGCGCATCTGCATCAGCCAGCTCAAGATGTTCCTGGACGAGTATGACCACATCCCCTACAAGGTGGGCTGGGTACGGGCTGGTGGGGGGAGCTGGGCGCCTGGGGGCCTGACCCACCCAACCCATTGTTGTTGTTCAGTCGCTCAGTCGTGTCTGACTCTTTGTGACCCCGTGGACCGCAGCATGCCAGGCCTCCCTGTCCTTCACCATCTCCCAGAGCTTGCTCAAACTCACGTCCACTGAGTCGGTGATGCCATCCAACCATCTCATCCTCTGTCATCCCCTTCTCCTCCTGCCCCCAATCCCTCCCAGTATCAGGGTCTTTTCTAATTAGTCAGCTCTTCTCATCAGGTGGCCAAAGTATTGGAGCTTCAGCTTCAGCATCAGTCCTTCCAGTGAATATTCAGGACTGATTTCCTTTGGGATGGACTGGTTGGATCTCCTTGCAGTCCAAGGGACTCTCACGGGTCTTCTCCAACACCACAGCTCAAAACCCACCCCATAGGTCCTTAAGTACACGGCAGGGGAGATCAACTATGGGGGCCGTGTCACTGACGACTGGGACCGCCGCTGCGTCATGAACATCCTAGAGGACTTCTACAGCCCCGAGGTGCTCTTCCCAGAGCATAGCTACAGCGCCTCGGGCGTTTACCACCAGATCCAGCCCACCTACGACCTCAACGTGAGCACACAGCAGGGCTGTGCCCAAGGCGGCCTGCCGGGTGGGGGTCCTGGGGTGCCGTGGAGGGTCCTGGGAGACATGGCCCCTACCGGCCAGTCACTCTTTTTCATTGACTGATCCATCCCACAAGGATAGCCCTGGAGCTCGCGTTCTGTGGGGAGAGGCTCAGTCCTGCCTCTCAGCCCCTGCCTGAGGGTAATTACTCTTTGAGGCAGGGGGGTGGCTCCTCTGAGGCTGCCAGGCGAGGCAGTGAAGGTCACCAGCCCAGACCATACAGTCAGGGAGGGCTCCTGAGGACATGATGCTTCAGCTAAGATGTGTGCGGGGCAGCCAGGGTCTAGGTAGAGAACCCCAGCATGTGGGCCAGAAACATAAAGGGCCTGCAGAGGAGGGGCTGTGACAGGGTTGAGCCCCTGAATGAACAAGCAGGGAGTGAGACATCAGGGAGAAGTGGGCTGGAAGGGAGCAGAGCCCATGGAGTCCTGAGGGTAAGAGGGGGATACGTAAAGGTTGCAGCCAGAGATGACGAGTACGGGGGTGTGCTTGCTTGGAGGGCTGTCCTGCAGGCTGGAGGTAGAGCAGGGGAGGGGCTTCAGTCGCAGCCCTCCTCCCCCTGCAGGGCTACCTCTCCTACGTCAAGAGCCTTCCACTCAACGACATGCCAGAGATCTTTGGCCTGCATGACAACGCCAATATCACCTTCGCCCAGAACGAGACCTACACCCTGCTTGGCACCATCGTCCAACTACAACCCAAATCCTCCACTGCAGGCGGCCAGAGCCGGGAGGAGGTCTGTGGCAGCAGGGAAGGGGCCCACCCAATGCAGGGCCAGTCTCCTGTCCACTATCCTGCCTGCTCCGCTGAATGAGGGGACTCCTACACGGGCTAATGGGGGCCACCCATGACCCATTTGTGTCCCTTTGCCCTCACAGATAGTGGAGGACGTGGCCCAAAACATTCTGATCAAGGTGCCCGACCCTGTCAACTTGCAGTGGGTCATGACCAAGTACCCTGTGCTGTATGAAGAGTCAATGAACACGGTGCTAGCACAGGAGGTCATTCGGTAATCCCCTGCTAGCCCCAGCTCTGAGTCAGCGGGCCCCTGGGCTGTAGAGAAATGATAGCAAAGGCTACCATGGGCCAGGAGCCATGCGAAGTGCTATAAACTCAACCTCTAACTCAGCCATATTATTCCCATTTCACAGATGAGTAAACCAAGGCCCCAGCAGGTTAAGGGATCTAAGGTCATATATTTACTAACAGCCAGGGCTGGGATTGGTACTCGGGCCACCCGACCTGGCTTTATGCTCTTAGCCCCTATGTTCTGTCATTGTTTCTCTATGGCCTAGAACTGGGGAGTGCGGATATGGCCACACAGTCCCAGACCACTGCCTTCCGCCTCGCCACTGGCTCTGTAGGTACAACCGGCTGCTACAAGTGATCACACAGTCGCTGAGAGACCTGCTCAAGGCCCTCAAGGGGCTGGTGGTGATGTCCTCACAGCTGGAGCTGATGGCTGCCAGCCTGTACAACAACTCTGTGCCCGAGCTCTGGAAGGCCAAGGCCTACCCGTCGCTTAAGCCACTGTCCTCATGGGTCCTGGACCTGCTGCAGCGCCTGGACTTCCTACAGACCTGGATCTCCGAGGGCATCCCAGCCGTCTTCTGGATCAGTGGCTTCTTCTTCCCCCAGGCTTTCCTGACAGGCACTCTGCAGAACTATGCCCGCAAATCTGTCATCTCCATCGACACCATCTCCTTTGATTTCAAGGTCTGAATTCAGCCAGGGTCAGGTCAGGTGACAGGCCGGGGGGTGTGGCCCAGGTGGGATGGGCACTGAGGCCACAGCTGGCTGGCAGGATCAGGGAACTCCTGAGCCGGGGTCGGGGGTCAGGAAGAGACTATAGGCCCCAGGGAAATCCCTAGGGCTGGGGCGCAGGCTATATGCTACCAGCTAAAATAGCCGATGCTGGGGCAGGCAGAGCCCTCAGGACCCAAATCCTACCCCAGATTCTGCAGTTTATATGTGAGAGGCATCTGTGTGCCCATACCAGGTGATGCGCGAGTCAGTGTCAGAGCTCAAGACCAGGCCCAAGGAGGGGTGCTTCATCCACGGACTGTTCCTGGAAGGCGCCCGATGGGACCCTTTGGCCTTCCAGCTGGCTGAGTCTCGGCCCAAGGAGCTGTACACAGAGATGGCTGTTATCTGGCTCCTGCCCACGCCCAACCGCAAGGTCCAAGACCAGGACTTCTATCTGTGCCCCATCTACAAGACGCTGACCCGTGCTGGTATGGACCCAGGGCGGGGAAGCCTACACCACACGGAAGGCCATAGGCAGGGCCCAGGGTTGGGCCAGTTAGGCTGACCCAGGTTAGCTGAACGAGATGGCTGGCAGAGGTCAGTCAGCACTCCTGAGGCCCAGACAGAGCTGGTCCAGCAGCAGGCAGGGTAGTGCCCAGGGGCTGAGCTGAGTCTGTGGGGAGTGGCCCCTGAGCTCACCACCCTCATCTCCCTCAGCAGACCCATGTTGGATCCTGGGAGCCCCAGCCTGCCAATGGAGGTTCCCAGGAGCCAACAGGCCCAGACAGGATGGGTAGGCCCAGGCTGGATCCAGCAGGGAATGAGCAGGGGTATCAACTGTCCCATTCCAGTCCTTAACAGGTGCAGTAACCCAGGGCAGGTCTGAGCCTGGGCCACACTGGCCAGACAGGCTTCCTCTTGGGTCAGGTCCCTTCCTTGTCCCAAGCTCAGTCACCAAGGGACCACCTTCCTTTATACCCTGTTCCTGCCCCAGTTGAGGCAGCGAACTTAACCTCCTCCCCTCTCGCCTGCTCCAGGAACACTATCGACCACCGGCCACTCCACAAACTACGTCATTGCCGTGGAGATCCCCACTGACCAGCCCCAGCGACACTGGATAAAGCGTGGTGTGGCCCTAATCTGTGCCCTGGACTACTAGACCCAGACAAAAGGGCTGGGGCCAATTAAAGTTGCATTTCCTGAGCGGTCCCGCTGAGCCTTAGCTCCTTCCACCAGGCCTCCTCTGTAGGACCCACGGCCAGGGAAGGTGCGGGTGAGAGGCTGCAGTGGCCTTGAGAGAGAATGTGCTTAGCAGGGGGAAGCATGGCAGAGCTGGAAGCTTTGACCTGCAAGGGAAGAGAGGTGAGCCTTGTGAGGTCCCAGGACCCCTCCAGGGACAGCGTACCAGGCAGGACTAGAGGCGGAGCTACCACCTCCACTGAGTCCCAGCACCTCTCAGGTTACAAAGCCGTCAGGTCGGGTAAAGCCGCAGCCCTCTCCTCCCATAGTACACCTTGCACACCACTCCTCAGGGTCCTGCCTCCCACTGAAGCCCCCCCTCCCCCCGCCCAGTTCGGGCCGTAAACCCCAGACCTAGGGTCCCAAGAACCTCTGCCCCAGAATGAGAATGCACTCCCCTCCCATCTCTGGTCACACACAGGGCCCAGCCCAGGTCTGGTTAGGTCCTCACTCCCACCACAGCCTAGCCTCCAAACCTCAGGCCAGCAAGCACAGGTGGGCTTATTTTTAAGGAGAGTTTTATTCATTCATCCATCCAGTATTTACAGAGGCCAGAGGGGTCGGGCTACGCTTAGCACAGAGAGACAGTTGCCATGGCTGCAGCTGCCCCCCCACCCTGGTCACTATGTACACATAAGGGGCTGGCTTGGATCGCCTCGGAGCCGCCTGCCCAAGGCCACGGGGCTCCGTCTGGGGCCTGAGCTCCAGAGGCAGTGCTGGACCCATTAGCCCTTGGCCATCAGGCCCTCTGGGAACATGGGGCTCCGACTGGTTGACTTGGTCCTGCTGTCCCCCACCCTGAGTGCCCTGCAGAAGCTGAGAAAGCTGGCATGGCAGGGAGAGCTGAGTGGTGCCAGCTTTTGCAAGCAGCCCTGTCTCTGCTGTCTCTAAGAGGAGGGAGACATGGTAATACTGAGGGCCTGGGCAAAGGCTCCTCTGAGCCCAGGAGCCCAAGGCAGGCCCCTTGCCAGGGCCACAACACTGAAGACAAAGAGTCCAGGGCCCTGCCACAGAGAGCAGTCTCGACGAGGCTGGCTGGAGCCAGGCCAACCAGCTCAAACACTCCTCTCTGCTCAGGCCACGGGACCCCAGCAGGCTGCTCATCCCACCCCTGCGGGGACACCCCACTCCCAGCCTAGTCCAGCAGCCAGGGCCCTGAGTTTGGAGCTCTCCCAGGAGGAATGAAGAGCAGACCTGGCTTCCCCAACAGCAGGAACCACCAGGGGCTGGAGCAGCAGGGCCCACTGCTCACGTGGCCCCCAGCTGTGACCCCGCAGGAGTAACTCCGGCCCTCCAGGATGACAGTGTTAGGAGAGAGCTCAGAGTCAGGAAGCTGACTATGTCAACACAGTGGTGGCAAGATAGGTCAGAGCCCAGAAAAATAGACGTCTCTGTAGGTAAAATATATATTCTGCTGCCCAGGCAGAAAGGCCAGGTCCTGCTGCTCCACAGCCGGCTGTGGAGGAAGCTGCAGCACCTCACTGGGCCTCAGCTCTAGCTGCTGCCTCCAGAGCATGACGGGGCCAGCTTGCCCTGCCAGGCCCAGGGACACGAGGCCGAGGATCCCAGCTTGGCTCCCATTCCCAGGGTCTGGGCTCTCCAACTGGAACTATCCGGTAATACTGGGAAGATGGGGACAGGGCAGGGGAGGGCCCTGGTGAGGGCCAGGCGGCAAGAGTGAACGCAGGGTCTGGCCAGCAGTCCTCACTGGCGCTTGGCCTTATAGGGACGGGAGCGTTTCCGCCGGTCCGGCTTCCGCTGCTTGTGGAGCCGGCCAATGCTGACCCCCTGGCGCCGCCGCACTGAGATGTTCTGCTCCACCAGATTGGCCAGCATGCCTGCGGAGAGACGCAGGCCTTTGAGCAGGCAGTTGGATGCCTGGGAGCTGCGACTCAACTGGCTGCAGCCTCAGGTCGGGGGCTGAGGCTCTTCCTGCCCTCCCCAAGACCACAGTCAGCTCAAGAACCCCCAGGGGCCAGAGGAAAGGGGCCTGAGGGCCAGGGTGCTGAGCCTGGCTCACCTTCCTGAGCCAGCATGGAGATGAAGGTGCAGATGAACTCATCGTAGTTGTGGGTCCTTCTCTGGTCGTCAATCTGAGGGAGAGAAGGATCAGGACCTGAGGACGCTAGAGCAGCCACTAGCCGACCCTAGCAGGTCGCGCCTGTGGGAAGACAGGTGGGCAGCAGACCAGGCCGCTGGAGAGAGGGCCCACCTTGAACTTCTTCCTCTTCTCCACTTCTTCCTTGAGACAGGCCTCATAGTTTGCAATTTCAGCCTCCACACACTTCA
Organism: Bos taurus; assembly: GCF_002263795.3. Lineage (NCBI taxonomy): Eukaryota > Metazoa > Chordata > Mammalia > Artiodactyla > Bovidae > Bos > Bos taurus. The sequence continues at coordinate 48,485,915 of NC_037349.1, read as the reverse complement.
GCAGCGCCAGCAGCTCCTGCCAAAATGCACCAATGGCACCCATGAAGGGGGGCTGGCCAGCCCCGAGGCCCAACTACCAGGGGGCAGCAAGAGGCAAGGGCAAGCAGCCAGAGGCCCTGGAGCGTATCAAGGCCCCTGCCGCTACCCCACCCAGACAGGCTTCCTGGCACCTGGCTTTGGGCACCACCCTCCACACCATAATTCCCACTAGAACTCAGCACCTGGACGGCAGTGCCCTGGGCCCAGCCCTTGTCAGGATTAGGAAAGGAAGCCACAGAAGGGCTCACCTTGGGTGAATACTTCTCCCCATTCAAGGACTCGCTAGGCCTGACCAGCCCTGGCTTCTCTCTGCTGTCCACAGCCTCCACCACCTCCTTCTCCTCTGGGCTGCCAGACCCCTGGCTGCCTTGGCTTGGTCTGATGGAAGGGGAGGAACCCTTCCCACTCTCTGGGAAGAGAAGGCAAGAGAAGACCCATCAGGGTGCAGGATGCGTGGTGGTCACTTGGCCACCTCCCTCTCCAATATGCCAAGAGGCCAGGGAGCCAACCCAAGGCCCACCTGTCAGTGCCAGGGGACTCAGCACACCATCCTCAGCCAGGTGCAGGAGGCCCGTGCTGATGACAGGACCCAGGTCGCGTACAGCACGATTGTAGCGTATGCAGTCAACACGCAGCAGGCTGTCGTCCTCTCCAAAAAGCACCTTGGAGATGTGCGAGGTGACGGGACTAGAGGGCCGCGTGGGGTTGGCTGAGCGGATGGGCGAGCGCAGTGGCGAATTGAAAGCGCTGCCGATCTCAGAGGCTGTGTCCGTGCTCTCGTTGCTGGGGGTGGGCGAGGGCTGCGAGTGCGTGGGCACTGCCACAGCCGGACTCCCCGCCCCGCTGCTCGTCTTGATGGACAGAGGAATCGAGAGGTCCTTCTGGGACTCTTTGAGCTTCTCGGCCAAGACGTTGATGGTGTTGGGCTGTAGCACTGACAGCTGCCCATCTCCAGAGCTGCTCAATGGCCCTGGTTTCCCCGGCCCCTTTCGCTTATACCTGTGGGGCCCAAGGAGAGGTGAGCCCAAGGAGAGGTGAGCCCAAGGAAGAGGCCAGGGGACCACATCCAGCAGTGCCCAGGATGACCTGAACACTTCTTAGCCTCAGGAAATGACCCTGCAGCTCCAGCAGCCTGACTTGGCCATGCCCAGCCTAGCACTCTGAGCTCTGACAGCTGCAGCCAGGTGTCCTCTGAGAACACCTCCTCTATTCCAGCTGCCTCACTTCTGGCTTTTGGCCAATGCTGTGTCTTCAGCAAAGATACCCGACCCCATCCTTCAAGGCCTGGACACAAGGCCACCTCCAAATAGGCCATGACTTGATGTCTACTTAAATGTGCACAGCCCTGCCCCAAGCCCTCCGAAGACTTCTGGGGATCTGGAGTCGGCCCTTCACGTCTGCCTCCCCTAGGCCCTGCACTCAGCAGGCGTCCAGCGTCATCTGCTGAAGGGCATTCTCTGTGCTGGAAGAGTCAAGATAGGCGCCGCAGCACCCAACCTCCAGCCTTACAGAGCCGGGGCTGACCTGATGGCGGAGCTGGTGCTCTGTGCGTCGTCCTCCTCCTCATCCTCGTAGTCATCTTCATCGTCTGAGTACTGCTGGGGCGGGCGCACTGGAACTCTGCTGCGGCCCACACCCGCTGCCAGGTCTTCCTCCTCCTGGAGCAGAGGCCCAGTGCAGCCGTGAGCCAGGGGCCAGTCAGCCCTGGCCAGACACAGCACCTCCCCCAGAAAGCCAGCATGGTTCTCCAGGCTGAGCCCACTGAACCCACCTAGGTGCTCCAGAGCACTCCTTGCCCCCTGCCTACACAGGGCTTCTAAGAGAAAGAGAGTGCCCTGAAACATCTGCATTTATTTTGCTAGTAGAACCGAACCCCATGCCCTAAACATTTAGCCCCACGGTTTTGAGACTGAATTTAAAGTCAGAGGAGCTCTCTCTGCCTCCCTAAATCCCTGCAGTTGTGGGCACTTCTGAGTATCAGACAGAGAACCCCGGTCACCTAGGCTGGGACAGAGAGCAGACATGCGTGAGACCACCTGAGGAAAGTGCCTGGGGCAGGCTCTCCAGAGAACCCTGGTGGGAACCCTCCCCACTTACCTGCATGGGGGACTTGGCATAGTTGTGATTGTCCAGAAAGGCTGGCAGCCGCTGGACAATAGGAGTGGGGTTGGGGGGAACCCCATTGATGTTGCTCCCTGGAGGCTTCACCACCAGCTTGGGTTTGCTAGGAGGGCTGTGAGTCGGGGCTTGTGGGCATGAACCAGCCACCTCTTCCACGCCATCTGAGAGAGGGAGGGCACAGGCAGGACTTTCAGCCAGACCCTCAAGAAAAGTTGTCCTCAGGCCTGGTCTCCCCTCCCCTTCCCAGAGAAGAACAGAAGAGACAGCTGATGGATTCAGCATCAACAAACGTGGCCACAGTGAGACAGGAAAAGGGTGAGATTAAAAAAAGAAGAAGGTGAAAAAAAAAAAGGTCCAGAGAAAGCAGACAGGGCATATACTTCAGAGAGAAGGCTTGGGGGCCTGTGGTCATGGCAGCCCTTTCTTTGGGGAGGGACCGCTCTTCCTCCATGTTCCAAGGGGAGGGGACAGGGCTGCAGGCTGCAGACTTCCGACCGCCCACAGGAGCCCTGAGCCACTGCCCAAGCCTCCCCAGAAAAAGACCTGCTCTGCCTGGGCTTCCAACGTCAAGCTGTGAGGGGGAGGCTCTGAGGCCCGAGAAGCTCCAGTACCTGTGTGGGTGCTCTCAGAGGCCACCGGGGCCCTGCTTGTTTCCAGCGCCAGAGGGGACTTGCTGCTGGCGGGTTTGGATTCTTCAGGCAGCTGTGACTCTTGAGACTTGTGGGTCTGAATCAGCTCTGGCTGTGTTACCCTGATCAGCTGAAATCAAAATCCAAGGTGCAAAGAAGTGAAGGGAGACCCTGGCTTCCACCCCAGACGGCTAAGGGCCTAGACTCCACACACTCAAAAGGGAAAGAAATCAGCCAGACCTCCTTTCAGAGGCTATCCTCCCCCTCCCCTCACCAAGTCCCACCGTGGGAGCCAAGGAAAGGAGTGGTTAGTTGAAGCCCAGACCCACAATAGAGAGTAACTGGGGAATCAAGAGACAAGGCCCCCGTGGAGGGAAGGAGCGGGTGGCTGGGCCAGTCACGGACTGGGCAGGAGGGGTCCCCACCTGCTGCAGGGCCTCCAGTACGGTCTGACGGTTCACCTTCAACACGTGTAGCCTGGCCTCGTACTTGATCCTGCGGTCGGGCACCACCGCCATCAGGTTGAAGCGGATGTCATGGTAGGGCTCCCTGCAGTCACAGCCGCAGCCGTGAGAGCAGCTCTCACCCTGGCCCCGCCATCAGGAGGAGACAGATACGCTGGCAGGGCTCCCTGAAGTCACACCTGCAGCCACAGGTACAGGCCCCACCCCCACAGGCGGGCAGCAGCTGGCTATGCACACCGGGCACCTCAGCCGGTGCCTTCCAGCAAGCTGTGTGAGGAGCCTGTCAGGAAGTGTGAGCCAGCACACCTGGGCCACCCGAGGCTCCACCATGGCCTGCCCCTCCCCAGTCTATCCTGCAGCAGGCCACACATAGCCTGGATGGGAAATAGGGCAAGGAGCTGAGAGCCCAAGATCTAATCCTGCTTTTGCCAGATTCATCATGTGGCCACGCACAAATCATCTGGTCTCTCTCCACCTCGGTCCCCTCTTCTGTGTCCCTCCCGATGAGGGCACAGCTCCAGAGGTCAGGGTAGGCACAGAGTCCTTACCCTGCAGTGGCGAGGCCAATACGCTCCATGATGACCCGCCGGGCTTTGTCCGTCCACTCCTCATCCTCCCCCCAGGGCCCTGGGGAAACCAAGACGAGGAGTCAGCAGGTGGGAAACCCTGAACTCGGGCAGGCCAGGAGTGGGAGAAGGATGGACAGCAGTTGAGCCAAAGGGGGCCAGCTGCACAATGCAGTACAACATGCTATCCAGCCAGAGCCTGAAGTCAAGACCCACCCCCCTGAGGACCCCGAGCCCCAACCCCCTAGGGGGTCAGCAGAGAAACCCCCTACCATGGTCAATGGGGTAGACTTTCAGCCCATCCAGCTCAAAAAGCCGGCCTGTGATAGGCACATAGCTGACAAAGTGGAAGGCTTCCATGGTCCGCACAGCACTAAGGCCATTCTGCTTCTCAGGGAGGTGGCGTGGCTCAGGCCTGGGGAAGGACACAGTCAGCGCCCAGAATGGGACAGCCCCGTTCCTTGTTCCCACCCCCATCAATTCCCACAGCTCCCACACACCTGGCATGGCTATTATGTGCCTTGGCCAACTCCGGAGCATTGCCAATCGCATATCCTTTGCTCTAGAGGAAGGAAAATAAGGCCACATCAGAGCAACTTCTCAGGTGGGAAACAAAGCTCAGGAGAGCAGGTCTGGAAACCTTCCAGGAACTGGAACAAGCACAGGTGGACCCTCCTAAAGGCCTGGTGGGGGCAGAAGAGAGCTCTGGAGCCCCCCAAAAATAGGCTCTACTGGCCCTACACGGTAATCAGTAGACACTGGAGAACAACGTGGCCTGATAAAGTCCTAACAAGGCATGACTTAAGGAATATTCCTTTTTCCCCAGGTCTGTCTCCTTTTCTGGCAAGTGGAAGGCACTGTGGCCTACCTCAGGGCTGAAGCCTTTGGTGAAGTCCTTCATGCGACTCAGGGTGGGCCCCAGGTCCACATTGCTGCAGTTCAGGAGCACGCTCAGCAGGGCATGGGTGGCACAAGAGTTGGGGATCAGCTGTGAAACAAAGAACAGTCACCCATCTACAGCACGCCTCAGACCAAGCCCATACTCGTCAGTAAAGGGGTCCCAGGCAGGACAGTCATATCTGGACAATCCTCATCAGCTCTCCTCATCTTTACCCAACATCTGTTCATTCAACTAAGTACCCATCAGCTGTCTGGGGACATGGAAAATGGACTCAGGCATCGCCCTGCTTTAAAGAGACTTCCTGTTTTTCATGAAGAAGAGCTCAGTTCCTTCTGCCTCGGGACTTCTGTAACCACCACCTGCGGTATCTGCCTATCTCCTCCTCTTGCCTTCCCCCTCTTCCACTTTCCAAGCAAAGAAAATGGCAGCATCCCACCCTGCAGAAAGAACACAGAGCCCAGCAGACCTGGTGGGCAAAGAACATGTTATTCACAATATCATCATCAATCACAGATGTATCATCCACCAAGGTAGAGACCTTGCGACGGGATCGGCGCTCTTCGATCCATTTGAACAGGAAGATGAATCCATACACGGGGCTGGGGAAAGGAAGGGACAGAACTTGACCAGTCAAGTGGGGGAAGGCAATCTGCATCCCCTTTCCCCTCCTCTCGGGTGTCCTTCTTGTGATCCCACCTCTCCCGTGGCTTCTTCCTAAGACTGCCCAAAGTGGCCCTGAGCCCTCACACCCCAGGAGCCTGATGCAGGCAGAGTCAAGCATCAGCCTCTGGCTGTGATGCTCCAGGAGTCCGCTCAGCATCCTTATGCAGTCTAGGGTTCTGGGATAAGAAAGGAAAAGCTGGAACCAATGGCCCAGGACCAGGCAGGAACAGAAGGTAAGGCAAGAACAATATGATGTGATATTTAAACACTAATTCAAACTTCTGAAACCCAGGGCGTGGGCCTCAGTGCAGTCAGGCAAGGAAATGTACACCCATAGCAGTCCCTTCTGTCCTGGGAAACAAAAGCAGACTTCTCTGTTCAGTCACTATAGCAGCTCCTCCACACTTCTCTTCTGTAGGATCACCAAGACAAGACCCTGAGCTTGGTCACCCAAGAGAGGCCTTGTCAGATGCCACAAACCAACCAATCCATAGGACACCCTTGTGTGGGAATTAAAACCACTGGCACATGAGCATGTTAAAGCAGTCATTAGTAAATTACAGCTGCACAAAAGACACTGTGTGACCTGAGTCAAGAGAAGGGGGTTTCCAGCTGGAAGGCAAGAAAAAGCAGCTGAATTGAACCTAAGAGATGGTTAGAATTTGGAGGGAAGGGGGTACCACATAAAGAGTGGTGCGTAGGGAAAACTGGGAGAAAGGAAAACACAGTACCAGCTTCATCAGGAGGGCACCCAAGGAGGAGGGATGCTTCCTGATAACAAATTTTACAATTTGGGGCTTCTGAAACTACCTCCCTGAAGAGCACTCTCTCTCAGGCCCCTCCCTAGCCCTCGAGGTGTAAAGGGTGGCTCTGACGCCAAGTCACTCACCCTTGGCATTTGCTCTGAAGGTCATAGATCTCCTCCACCTGCACCCCTTTGACACCTGCCATCAAGGAAGGAAAAGAAGTCGGGAAGGGCAGCCCCTGGCTGTGGAGTGATGACCCAGGAGTAGGCCCCCAGAGCCCGGGTCCGGCGGGCAGGAGAGGCTCTTACCGAAATCTTCCACGAGGAGGGTGAAGAGGCCTGGGGGAAACGAGAAGAGGAGCGAGTGGTGATCAGAAAGGCGCGTCTCGGACCCACCCGGCCTCCCCAACTCCCGGCCTGCCCGATCTCCTTCTCACCAGGGTCGCTCTCCAGCTCCAGCCAGCCCTTATTCATCTTCCCGCGGGGCGGGCCCTCAGCGCCATGTCCAGGCCCTCCCGACCCACCCGCCGCCTCCCTGCCGGGAGCCCCCTCCGCCCCGGGGGCCCCTAACCCCACACACAGACAACGGGCCTCGTCGCGTCACCCGCCCGCGCCGGCGGCACTACGTCACTTCTGCGCGACGGCCTACGCCCCGCCTCCAGGCTCCTCTTCCGTAATTTGGACTCCGGACGCCGGCGCGCTTGCGCGAGAGGGCGGGGCAAGAGGAAGGGGCGGGGCTGGAGCCCAGGTGGAGAGAGAAGGGGAGGGGCGGGCGCGTGACCGTTAGCGGTCCGGGTACGCCACAACGGTCAGCGTCGCGGTGGTCCCCGCGGCCTCAGTCTCCCTGGGTCGCAGTCCGCGTGACTCGGCCCCCGTTTGCACGCTCACCCCCTTCGCCGGCGCAGTCACCGCGCGGGGCGGCGGCCCGTGAGGTAGCTACCACGGCTTGTGACAACGAATAAAGCTCCGGGACAGCAGCGCCCTCGGCGAGAGCTGGACGGGCGGCCCCAGCCGAGAGCGGCGGCCCGTGTGCTACCGTGAGGAGCGACCGGCGGAGGCGACCTCCGGCCCGGCCCCGCACCAGCCGCCCGGCAGGCGCGACATGAGCCTGGTCTGGCATTCGCGGGATGCTCCTTGAGCACCATCTCCGGCTGTTACCTCCGGGGGACGGTTGTGGCCACACTTACAGTATTTTCCAATAAATCATCGTTTATTCTTGCAGCGGCGGCGCCGAACACGCTTCTTTAGTTTTAATTTTTTCAACAAGTTTTATGCAGCACTTATCCAGCGAAACAACTTGATAACCGGTTCAAGGGAGCATCCGCTTGGTTAGGAAACCTCGAACTGAGCAGCTTGTGGAAGCCAACGTTTGCAACGTCCTCCTCACATGCTTTAAAGACCGTTGCGTCTTCCTGTAACTACCAGTGTGCACAGAATCTAACTCAAGGAACGTCTTGGTCCAGCGATGCAAACAACTGAAGTTTTAAGGTTTTATTTCTATTGCTAGATGATCTGGATTCCCCCAATGACTTGGAACTGTTCTGTAGCCTGCTAACGTGGATCCCCTAGTCATGCCCTTCTTTTTCAGCCTGTCCAAGTGCTTTTGTTAAATAAGCCACCAAATGTCATTATCAATGCAGGTGCAACTCATGGGTTAGAAGAGATGGAGCCTTAGATTTCTGAACAACTAGTTGCCTGAGTAGTTACCTTCATACAGTCCCTGAAGATATTTATGCTCTCCAGCTATATGCTCTGAGGATGTGGGTGCTGGAGTGTGTGTCCCTGGACTGACCTAATTCACTCAACGCTCCTAAGAAATGCTGTCCTCTCCACTGACTTGACACTGTGCTTCCTTCATAGGAGTGGGTTTTATTTATTTTGTCCCCCTTCCCATTCAGGAATTTCCCCCCTAACCAATGAAAACTCTGAATTTGTAGTCAGCTGACATTAGTCAGGGAAGGAGTGGCAGGGTGTCTTCTCCATTTTGGGGCCTTTTAATCTTGGCTCAGATCTAGAGGAAGGTTGAGAACAGGCCAGACCTCAGTGACCATCTGAGCCTGGTGAAAAGAAGTGATAGGAGCCAAAGGGTGGTTTGTCAGGGTTATATCTTGTCTCTCACTAGAGGGAGTTCTCGCTTTAGGCAGCCAGAATCCCACAGGCTTCTTTTCCTAGGAAAGAGCTACCTAACCTAGCTTTTCCTGCGTAGAATTAAGGAGCTTGTACTTGGGGGCAAAAGGAGGTGTTAGGAGTGCTACCTTGTATATTTAGTAGACATAAAACGAAGAACCAGTTAGCCAGTTCAAATAGTATCTCCCAAGTTCTCACACTGCTGTGGTATATCAGTAATTCTGATCCTATGCAGGTGCCCCTCTGTGACCTCTCTGTACCTGTTTCCTCACCTTGAATATAGGGATAAAATGGTACCTATTTCCAGGGGGGTTTGCAAGTTAAATGTGAAATGCCCAGAACAGTTCTGGATACAGTTAGTAATTATTGGCTATTACTGGCATTGATACTGGGTGGGTCCCTTTTTTTCTGTTACATGGATGGGGAGGTAAAGTGCACTGTTGCTTTGACCTTATGGAACTTAATTAATGTAGATTTAATAGCTGACTTATTTATATTTATAGCTGGAAGAGCCTGTATTGTCCTCATTATAGTACAGAAGAGTTCAAGATAGGAGAGAGAGAGGCAGCAGCGAATGAAGTCTATAAAAGAAAAGAAGAAGGAATATCAAAGATTGAGGTGGAGTAGGCGACTTAACAGAGTTTGGGAGAAATTGCCCGGTGGCCTGTAGTATATGCTTTACTTTCTGTCTCCTTTGCGTGGTCTTGGAGACTGGGGTTGGTTAGTGTGGAAGCACACACCAGTGGTCCCCTGGAAGCTGCCCCTAACCTATCTTCCCAGGGATGTCCCTACAGACAAAATCCTGGCTCTGGAGCCCTGCTGCCCAGGTTCATATCCTGGCTCTGCTGCTGCTGCTAAGTCGCTTCAGTCGTGTCCGACTCTGTGCGACCCTGTAGATGGCAGCCCACCAGGCTCCTCTGTCCCTGGGATTCTCCGGGCAAGAACACTGGAGTGACCCTGGCTCTGACACTTGCTAACTAGGTGACCTGGGACAAGTTACTTCATTTCTTTAGGCCTCAGTTCCTCATCTAGAAAATATACAATAATAGCACTCACTTTTTAGAGTATTCTGTCAATCCTTTGAGCTAATACATGTAAAGAGCCAGGAATATTGCCTAGCAATAAGAAATTCTTAATCGATTTTAATATCATTTTATTAGGCTTTGTGAACATAGTACCACTTGAGATTCAGGGTAGGTGAAGGCAGAAACAGTAAAAGAATAAAAGGGGGTTTGTTCTTGCATCATTCAGTCCACACAGGCGATAGAGACACGCGGACAGAAAGATGACTGTGCTCTCACATAGTTCAAATAATTCAGTGGGCATGGTGTGTGCTTTCAAAAATATGAAAAAGGAAGAAGAAAACTAATGTCTTAGCCATTAGCTATCTTGGTCCTTCATCAGGTCCGTGGTTTAACATTTTGAGGGAAATGTTACAAAAGGTGTCAATAGAATCCTCAAAGACTACTTGTATTTTTTCCATTTCTTGTGTAGAAGATCTGCCAAGACAAAGAGGGTAACCCAGAGGAAGCGTTCTTCAGGGCCTGGTAAGAAAGACAAGTGGTTCTGTTCAGCTGCTGCCTCCCAGCCTCAGCAAAGGCCGCCTGTAGAGGGCAGCAAACTTCTCACTGTCCGTTCTTCCCAGAATCGCTAAGATCCTGAACTCAGGGTCTGTAATTTTTAACTGTCACATCCAAAGGGCAAGGAACAAGTAAAGCCACTTGAGGCAAAAGTATATGAAGTGAGCAGTTGCAGCCAACTCCTTCAGATGTGGCTAAAATCATATAAAAGACTAATTGATACCCAATACCACTTCAGCCCAGCCTCTTCCTTGTTAAAATGATCCTCTTCCCAGTACTCTCCTCCTCCTTGTACTTAGATGGTTATGTTCCCAAAATGAATTCCTAACATCCTTTTTGCAGTTTGCCGGCTATGCCTTCAAGAACCTGGGGATCCCGAAAAATTAGGGGAATTTCTTCAGAAGGACAATCTCAGTGTGCATTATTTCTGTCTTGTAAGTATAAGGCCCCCTTTGCTTTGAATGTCCTATGATTTTTTATATAGTCTGGGCTTTGTTTTTGCACCCAGCCTCAGATGCATTGCCATGTTGGCTTGTTTTTCTTAATGGCTATTTTCTTTTAAAATCTGATTTTTAAGAAGTAATATGTGTGCCTGATATAAAATCCTCTAACATTATAAAGTATGTACAATATAAAGTCTCTTCCCATTAACAGTGTTCTCAGTCCTTCTCCTTCTCCCCAGAAGCAAACAGTTCTTGCAGTTATTTTTTCCCTGGTATTCTCTTTTTCTTAAGTATAGTTTGTATGCTATGGAATGCACTCATTTCAAGTGTATAGTTTGATGATAAGCTCATATATCATGATACACTCATATATCATGGGGATAAAACGTATGTTTGCATGTAAACACTATCCTAATCAAAATAAATACTTCTATCATGCCAGAAAGTTCCCTCCTACCCTTTCCAGTTAGTTCTCTCAAAGATAATCACTGTTTTGCTCAATAGACTACTTTTCTCTCTTCTCATAATTCATATAAATGAAACCATACAATCTGTACTCTTTCGAGTCTTGCTACTTTCATTCAACACAATGTTTTGAAAATGGACCCTTGTTGCATGGTTTGTTAGCCTGTGCCTTTTTATAGTGTAGTAGTCTTCTGTTGTATGAATATATTATAATTTGCTTTTTTATCCACCTGCTGATGAACATTTGAATGTTTCCATTTGGGGGGTTTTATGAATAAAGCTGTTGTGAAAATTCATGTACAAATTTTTTTATGAAAACATGCTTTCACTTCTCTGGGACAAATGTCTAGGAGTGGAATTACTAACTATATGTTTAACTTCATGTGAAGTTGCCAAATCACTTTCCAAAGTGGTTGTACTAGTTTATACTGTCACTAGCAATTTATGAGATTTCTATTTGTCCAATATTCTTTTCCAAAATTTATATTGTTAGTCTTTTTAATTTTACCATTCTAGTAGGTATGTTTTGGTATCTCATTGTGGTTTTAATTTACATTTTTCTGGTGACCTAAAGTGTTGAGTTTCTTTTTGTGTGCTTATTGGCTATTTACATATTTTCTTTTGTGAAGTGTCTGTACAAATATTTTGTCCATTTAAAAAGTCTAGTTGTCTGGAGACTTGGGTTCAATCCCTGGTCAGGCAAAAAAAAAGTTGTTTTGTCTTATTGAGTTATAAGAGCTCTTTATACATTCTGGCTACAAATCCTTTTTCTGATATGTGTATTCTCCCAGTCTATGATTTGCCTTTTTTATTTTTTTCAAGTGAGTTGGTTTAATTACAGGTGGTACAGAATTCAGGATAGAACAAAGAACACATTTTGGCAGGATTTTGGGCTGGGTTTATGTGAACCTCATAGCTAAAGTAGAAATGACTGCTGCTGCTGCTGCTGCTGCTGCTATGTTGCTTCAGTCGTGTCCGACTCTGTGCGACCCCATAGACGGCAGCCCACCAGGCTCCTCCATCCCTGGGATTCTCCAGGCAAGAACACTGGAGTGGCTTGCCATTTCCTTCTCCAATGCATGAAAGTGAAATGTGAAAGTGAAGTTGCTCAGTCGTGTCCGACTCTTCACGACCCCATGGACTGCAGCCTACCAGGCTCCTCCATCCATGGGATTTTCCAGGCAAGAGTACTGGAGTGGGGTGCCATCGCCTTCTCGGAGAATTAAAGTCAAGATAAGTCACTGTATATCTATTTTTTGTTTGTTTGTTTGTTTTTGTTTTTGCAAATTTTATTCTTAAGTTTACAATAGGTTTCAGGATAACACTGCATTCTAGGTATAGGTGGCAACAGATGTTACGGCAGGTAATCCAGATGTTGAAACACCTGGGATGGAATTAAGGCTCATCATTGCCTCAGGCACAAGGAACAACTTTTTGCCAGGTTTCTTAATTCTCCATGTGGCTAGGGGACCTTTCTTCCCGGCCTTTGCTTTTAGCTTCCCGAGTTTTTTCTGTTTTTCCTCTGTTTCTGTTGAATGCCTTGTCCTTGGCTTGCTTCTTGGGCTTCAGGGGCTTCTTCTGGCCACCTCTGAGGCCAACATCACACATCCCACCCCTTCCCCCTGCTTTAATGACATCTTTTGAAGGACAGAAGTTTTTAATTTTGATGAAGTCTAGTTTATCCGTTTTTCCTTTTATTGTTAGTGCTTGTTTGTGTGTCCCAGGAAATCTTTCCCTGCCCATTAAACTGCCTCAGTGTCTTTGTCAAAATCTGTTGACCACATGTCCGTGGATCTGCATGGTCTGTTTTCTGTCATTGATGTGTGTGTCAGTCCTTACCAATACCACACTGTTTTGATCATCTTTAAAGCGTCTTGAAATTAAGTATTGTAAATTCTGTAGTCTTTTTCCAAGATTGCTTTGGCAATCAGTATCACATGCTTTCCTTTTCCATGTACATTTTATATTTAGCTTGTCAACTTTTCTTGTTTAAAAAAGGGCTTGTCATGTTAGTGATTGGTATTGCACTGAATTTATAGATCAATTTGGGAAAAATTGACAAGCCATATTGAATCTTCTAGTCCATGGACATGACATATTTCCCCATTAATTTGGGTCTTTAAAAATTTACCTCAGCAATGTTTTTTAGTGAAGAAGTCTTGCACATATTTTGTTAAATGTATTTCTACATAGTTTGTGATTTTTATGCTATTATATAATGGTATTTTAAAATTTAATTTTCAAGGTTGCTGGTGTATAGAAATGCAATTTATTTTTATTCTTTGATTTTATATCTGCAATCTTGTTAAATTCACTTATTCAGTAGATTTTATTTTTTTAATTTTTTGTGAATGCCTTTAGGATTTCCTGTGTACACAATTATGGGCGCATAAAAGCAGTTCTACTTCTTTCTTTCCAATCTTTATGTCTTTTAATTCTTCTTCCTTTATTGTAATAGCTGGGACCTTTAGTGTTGAATAGAAGTTATTTGAGTGAATATCTTGTCTTGTTCCTAACTTTAGAGGATAGCATCCAGGTTTTCATCATTAAACTATGATGTTAGCTGTAGGTTTTTCACCAGATTAGAGAAGCTCCCTTTTATTTCTAGTTTGTGGAGGGTATTATGAATATGTGCTGAATTTTGTCCAATGTTTTTTCTGTATCAAGATGATCGTGGTTTTTCTCATTTATTTTGTTAATGTGGTTTGTTACATTGATTGAATACTTTAATGTTAAACTAATCTTGCATCTCTGGCTCAAGTTCTGCCTGGTCATGGTATATAATCCTTTTTATATGGTGCTGGATTCAGTATTTTGTTTCATTTTTGTATCTATGCTCATGAGAAAGATTGGTCTGTGACTTTTCATTCTTGTAACTCCTATCTTGTTTTGGCGTCAGGTCTTGTTTAATTTCTGCCATAAGGGTGGTGTCATCTGCATATCTGAGGTTATTGATATTTCTCCCGGCAATCTTGATCCCAGCTTGTGTTTCTTCCAGTCCAGTGTTTCTCATGATGTGTACTCTGCATAGAAGTTAAATAAACAGGGTGACAATATACAGCCTTGACGTACTCCTTTTCCTATTTGGAACCAGTCTGTTGTTCCATGTCCAGTTCTAACTGTTGCTTCCTGACCTGCATACCATCCTTATGGCAGAAAGTGAAGAGGAACTCAAAAGCCTCTTGATGAAGGTGAAAGTGGAGAGTGAAAAAGTTGGCTTAAAGCTCAACATTCAGAAAACGAAGATCATGGCATCCGGTCCCATCACTTCATGGGAAATAGATGGGGAAACAGTGGAAACAGTGTCAGATTTTATTTTTTTGGGCTCCAAAATCACTGAAGATGGTGACTGCAACCATGAAATTAAGAAGCTTACTCCTTGGAAGGAATGTTATGACCAACCTAGATAGCATATTCAAAAGCAGAGACATTACTTTGCCAACAAAGGTCCATCTAGTCAAGGCTATGGTTTTTCCTGTGGTCATGTATGGATGTGAGAGTTGGACTGTGAAGAAGGCTGAGCGCCGAAGAATTGATGCTTTTGAACTGTAGTGTTGGAGAAGACTCTTGAGAGTCCCTTGGACTGCAAGGAGATCCAACCAGTCCATTCTGAAGGAGATCAGCCCTGGGATTTCTTTGGAAGGAATGATGCTAAAGCTGAAACTCCAGTACTTTGTCCACCTCATGCGAAGAGTTGACTCATTGGAAAAGACTCTGATGCTGGGAGGGATTGGGGGCAGGAGGAGAAGGGGACGACAGAGGATGAGATGGCTAGATGGCATCACTGACTCGATGGACATGAGTCTGAGTGAACTCCGGGAGTTGGTGATGGACAGGGAGGCCTGGCATGCTGCGATTCATGGGGTCGCAAAGAGTCGGACATGACTGAGCGACTGATCTGATTTGATCTGATCTGATCTTGTTTAATTTCAATGCATTTTTCCACATATATATTTTCAACATAAAAATAAACATACACAGTGCTTTGTATTTTTTTAAGCTCATATATTTACAGAGATCTTTCCACTTAGAATATACTGATCTAGTTTTTTTTTTTTTTTAATAACTGGTGGATATCCCATGGTACAGGTGTGCCAAAAAGTATTAAACTCCTATTAAAGGACATTTAGATTGTTTTTAATCTTTCACTATTGAATTTTCTATTTATAGAAATTACACAGTTCATTGTAGAAAATATTAATAACACTTAAAAGTATAGATAAAAATCACTCATATAGTCCTAAAGCCTTGAGTGAGTGTAAACATAAATATGTTTTAGGCCTAATTGGGCTATGATTCAAGTATCCTCAAGTCATCCAACCTTGTAGGCTCACTTTTGCTATTTTGCTATTGTTAAAATAACCTCGGTCCCCATTATATTACATGTAATTACTGTAAAGTCTAATATTTTTGGAAGCTTCTTGGGGTGGGGCTCAGGTGTGAAATTCTTCCAAAGTACGTACATGTCCACGGTTCTTGGGTACATAACAATTCAGCTGCTTTTTGTTTGATTTCCCATTCTAGACTCTGTTTTAGGGGCTTTTCAGAAACAAAAGGTCCTTTAAAGTATGTTTTCAAAGAAAAGTTCAATACCTCTCCTTTCCCTATAAGCCAGAATGACTACAGTTGGGTGACTTTAAAGCCTCGTTTCCTTTTCTGTAAAGAATACACTCTGCGAAGAGTATTGATTCTGTACCAAGGGTCAGCACAGCAAGAGAGGGAGAGTGTGGGTTCTGGGGGCCCGGATGTGAACACCACTCAGCTGCCTCCTTGCTGTGTGACCCCAGCGAGGTCACTTAATGCATTGTACCTCAGTGGCCTCTAAGATGAGGATCGCAGTGGCATCCGTATGACAGGTTTGTGAGCAGAAAATGAGTCACTGCATTAGGTGTGTTTCTCAAAGTGCTCAGCACACAAAAACAGTCCTCAATAAATGAAAGATGGCATAGCACAAAGGTGGATGAAAGCCCGGGTTCTGGAGTTCCGTGGTCTTGATCCAGTCAGATGATCTCTCTAGACTATAAAATGGGGATGATGATGTACCTACCTCTTAAGGTTGTTGCAAGAATTAAATAAGTTAATATTTGGAAAGCACTTAAGAGTCCCCAATGCCTGTGCTATGTAAACCTTTGTTAAATAAATTGTCCTGTGAATGCATATGTATCCCACCAAGCTCTATTTCTTGGCTGTCTTACCCTGTCATCCTTCTCACCCCACTGCACTGTCTCACTGATCATCAGTGTTGACAGCCTGGTTCTGCTGCCCTTCTAGATCCTATCTAGCAAGCTGCCTCAGAGGGGCCAATCCAACAGAGGTTTCCATGGATTCCTACCTGAAGACATCAGAAAGGAGGCAGCCCGGGCCTCTAGGAAGGTTAGAATCCCCTGAAATGGGGGCTTGGGGTAGGCCTCTTCTACTACTCCTCTCATCCCTGTTGCTGTTCTTTTCCGTAATTGGTAGTTTCAAAGTCAAGGACTCTTGAATTTCCCACTAGTCTTTCTCTTAAGTTCCATCCTTCTCTAGGGTATAGTGTCCTAAGTCAGGTGAGGGAGCAACATCCTGAGAAAGCCAAAAAGAATGCAGTGCTGCTTGAAGCTCAGCTTTGGCATGCCTTAGAGCTTCTAGGTCACTGAGGAAGAGGAATGGCTGCTGTGTCAAAGAATTTCCGTTCCATAGGATGCTATGCTACAGAGTGTTTTTCTGTCTGTCTGTCTTGGGGCCCTGAGTACTGCTTGGGATTTCATTTGCAGATCTGCTTTGTGTGCAAGAGAAAGGGAGCTGCCATCAACTGCCAGAAGGACCAATGTGCCAGAAACTTCCATCTTCCTTGTGGCCTAGAAAGGGGTTGCCTTTCACAATTTTTTGGAGAGTACAAGTGAGTGATGAAGGGGGAAAGTTGAGCTGCCCTTTTGTAATTTGTTATTTAGCATCTGATGAAATCAGAGTCCAGTTCTCACGGGCCTATTTTGATTCACCAGAAAATCTGTCCCTCCATTTGATAATGAGAAACAGTGTCTTGACTTGGCGATTTCACAGATTTGCTTCTTGCTTCCCATCCCCTCCTTAAATTACAAACAGCTGGGGTTCTTAGACAGCTGCTCAGAACTAAGTGGGGCTTTCAGGAACAGGAGGCTGTGGAGCTTTGCTCAGTGGGAAAGCAGCTGTGAGAAGGCATGTGGCTGTTCCTCATCCTGCTCCTCCTCCTGCCCATGAGCTTGGAGGTTCACTGGAGACGGGCCAGAGTGGTTGATTGCTATTCCTCTTACGGGCAGCTGGAAAACTGCATCATTTACAAACAAAAAACGAAGCCTATTTACTCTGCCACAGATCATTTTGTGGGGAACATCGCCCTACACAGAACATCCGACGCAGGAACGTGGGGGAGGAAAGCTGTATCTTGTGTTGTGAAGACTTATCCCAAATAAGTGTTGAAAACATCCAGAGCCCATGCTGTAGCCAAGCCATCTACCACCGGAAGTGCATACAGGTGGGGCTCTCTCTGCTCTGGGGACCATCCCAATGGCCCAGCTCTGAGCATCCTGGGAATGCTCAGGCAATCTCAGCGTCTGTGCGTTGTGCTGGAAGTCTGTATGCAGAACTGGTTCCAGAAGAAACTTAGCTGGGTCTCTGGTCATCGTTGACCTGCAGTACCTCATTCATTATTTAGACTGAACAAAATCCTCAGGATGGCTGGAGCGAATGAACTACTCCTAGAATGAGTCAAGTAGCTTCACAATCAGCTGTGGTTCCTGAGATTGAAGGACAGGGAAACGTGTATCCACAGTACCTGACCCCAGCCAGGTTGACCACTGCCAGACCCCATGGCTGAAGATGACACCTGAGGCACTCCTGGGTGCTCTCTTGAGCTTTTGGTCCCTGGTCTGACCCCTGGGTTTGCAGCCCTCGCCCTAACCTCTCTTAGCAGTATCCTCTGTAAAATGACGGTAAGGGTGGAAAGAATGTGATCAAAGAGAGTGTTTTTATAAGCACAAAGTTTTTCCATGTTTATCTTACAGAAATATGCTCACACATCAGCAAAGCATTTCTTCAAATGTCCACAGTGCAACAATCGAGAAGAGTTTCCTCAAGAAATGCTAAGAATGGGAATTCATATTCCAGACAGGTAGTGGAAACTTGACCACAGGAATTGAGCCAGGGAGTGGGTTGCCTAGGTTTCTAGAAAGGAGGTGAGTGTAAGGATAGTTCAGAGAATGAGGAAGTAGCAGAAGCATTGATACACAGTGAAAAGGGAAGGGTGGTGGGAGAGCTTTTCGATTATAAAAAGGAATGGAGCGGGGAGGAAAGTAGGGGTGGTGTGCATGTTTCCCAAAAAAGGTGCTCTGGGGAACAGGATTCGTTGAGTTCTTGAATTCCAGTGTGGAGCTAAGGAACCCCTGTGTTCCACTCATCTGCGTCAACCCTCTCCCACTGCCAGACCACTTGCCCCGCCTTGTTGAAGCATTTGGGCAGCCTGTTGAACTCTTGCTGTACTAGCTTGAGTTCTTGCTAGTTCTTCCAGGGTGAACAAAGGTTTTACCAACCGATTGTACGTCCCTTACTCACTGTTTCTTCTCCCACTGCAGAGATGCTGCCTGGGAACTCGAGCCAGGGGCTTTCTCAGAGTTGTATCAGCGCTATCAGCATTGTGATGCCCCCATCTGTCTGTATGAACGAGGCAGAGACAGCTCTGAGGAAGAAGGGTAGGGAAAAGTTCCTGACTAGAAAGATCTCTCATCAGGGCGATCTTAGGGCTTGGCACAGTTTTCAGGCACAAGAAATTTACCTTTGTCTGCAGATCTCAGGGCAAACACAGCTGCTAAGTCCCATCCTTGAGCAGCTCAGGACTCACTCATGCACAAGTGAACAGGTCTCTCTGCTGGGTCTGCTCTCCTTGTGCCCCATGGAGAGACACTCAGGGCCATTCCTTCCCAGTCTACCTTGTGCGTGGCTGTGCCTGACCACAGGCCCCGGGATCAGCACTCAGGCACCCCTCCGTCTTGAGTAGAATGTGTAGTGAAAGATTCCTAGGAAGACCTCAGCAAGGGCCTGAACTGCAGCGAACATCCTGAGAGTGGTTCTGAGTGTTCCGTTTGTCCCACCACCCTCCCTTGGCTCTTCCTGTAGGAAGTGGCGCCTCATTCTGTGCGCTACATGCGGATCCCATGGAACCCATAGGAACTGCTCCTCTCTCAGATCCAACTGTAAGAAATGGGAGTGCATGGAGTGTGCGCCTGCTGCCAAAGTCATAGGTGGGACTAGAGGGATGATCTGGTCTTGGTGAGGGTGGTGAGGGAGGGCTGGGACTCGTGGTGGCGGTGGAGGTGGGGGGTCAGGGGGACTCACAGTGCCTGGTAAAGGAGGAGGGTGTGCTGTCAGGTGGGGACTTTTACTTGGTACTTTAATTTGGGAAGAAAAGTGGCTAGGGAGGGGCATAAAGACCTGTGCCTGGGAGGGAAACAGAGGATCGAGTTGGCCTCTCCCAACTTTCTTTCACCAGAGTACACACTTGAAAACTCAGGTGACATCCCCTGTTGCAGCAGCACCTTCCTCTCCAGGGGACATTTCTACAGAGACACCGGGCTGGAAGAGAATCCGGGCCCTTCTTGGACCAACTGGCCAGGATCTTCCTTATTAGAAAACCCAGAGTCCTCTGGTCCCAGGAGGAGCCAATCCTGGGGATCTAAGGGTGTCACAATCTCTAAGAGCTGCAAAAAATCCGAGTAACGTTTTCTGAGTAGTTTCTGCCAAACACATTTGGGTACAGAGCTGTGCTCCTCCATCAGGTTTGGAGGAGGGAGCACTTTGGGATTGGGAGACAAGGAAAGGGGCCAGCAGGTAGTCTCTTAACCAAGGAAAGAGAAGTCCTAAGGAACGCTAGTTCAGAGCAGTCCTGATGCTAATCACAGAACGAGTTTGTAGAGAGAGCGCCTCTGCTCTTCCTGTCTGATCCCCAGAGGGCCTTTTATACTCTTTTCTTCCACCAAGATTCTTCCACCTTGATCTAGTTCTCCTATACTTCTTTCTTCACCTGCGTTTGTTATTATGCAAATAAAGGTTTTCTCTCCATTGGTGTCTCCTTATACAATCACTCTGGAATTTATCTAGCATACTAAGGGATCTACAAAACTCAGTAAATTAAATGGAGAGCTTTCAACTTAGACCTGTTGCTTTGGAGGGAAGTATTTTGCAGGTAAATGGACTTTACAGGGACAGATTTCATCATTGTGCAAATAAACACAAGATCTCATCAGGAAGGGGAGCAGCAAAGGAGTCCACCCTGGACTGAGAATAGGCCACCACTGCAAAGCTTGGGGCCCTGGACTCAGACAGGCCAGGGACAGACATGCCCATGTGGGGCAGAAGGGCTCCCCTCACTCCAGGCGGCTTGGTCATCAGCATACCTCCCAGCAAGAGTGAAGACACAGCTCCAGTCAAACCCTCCTACCTGGTGGCTTGAGTATTTCCAGCTCAGGTAAGGGGGCCATGCTAGACATTAGGCAAGGCAGCTAGGATAGAAATTTGGCAGAAGGTCTTGAGAGAAACAGAACATTTGTTTTTAATGCTTTTGTGGATTTTGGATTAGTGGGGGAAACTCTGGACCATTGCCAGATATTGAGTTGGCAGGGTTTCACCAAGGTGAAACTGGAGAAGGCAATGGCAACCCACTCCAGTGCTCTTACCTGGCAAATCCCATGGATGGAGGAGCCTGGTAGGCTGCAGTCCATGGGGTTGCTGGGAGTCAGACACGACTGAGCGACTTCACTTTCACTTTTCACGTTCATGCATTGGAGAAGGAAATGGCAACCCACTCCAGTGTTCTTGCCTGGAGAATCCCAGGGACGGGGGAGCCTGGTGGGCCGCCGTCTCTGGGGTCGCACAGAGTTGGACATGACTGAAGCGACGCAGCAGCAGCTAAGCTAAGTCGCGTCAGTCGTGTCTGACTCTGTGCGACCCCAGAGACGGCGGCCCACCAGGCTCCCCCGTCCCTGGGATTCTCCAGGCAAGAACACTGGAGTGGGTTGCCATTTCCTTCTCCAATGCATGAACGTGAAAAGTGAAAGTGAAGCCGCTCAGTCATGTCCGACTCTAAACAACCCCATGGACTGCAGCCTACCAGGCTCCTCCATCCATGGGATTTGCCAGGCAAGAGTACTGGAGTGGGGTTGGTTCAAATGTTGCTGACCCCTGAAGACTTACACCTGAAGGTGTACAGTGATTCAGATTTGACCAGATTCACTTGGAATCCCAAAGGGGCAGTTGGGGACAAAGTAAATGCTTTAAAAAAGTCAAAGCATACTAAAAGGACTATAGTGAAAATTGCTTTTTGGACTCATCCTTCCCTACCCCCAGTATTATTCCCTAAAGACAACTACTTTCCACTTTTTTAGCCATTTCTTAATATATTAATCGTAGGACATTTTTTACTTCCTATACGTTCCATAAAGACCTAGCACCTTTAAAACCTTCCCATTTTCATTCCCTCCGTCTTTTATAATTACATCACAATTTCTGTTAAATTAACCTTCAGTGTTTACGTTACTATGGCTATGTAATTGCTCTTTACTACTGAGTCAAGGGGTATACTATGTTTATTTTTCCTCTCCTGTACATTTTTTTTTCCTTTAAACAAATTTTTTTTTTTTTTTGCTATTTCAGTCAGTTCAGTTCAGTTGCTCAGTCATGTCCGACTCTTTGCGACCCCATGAATCGCAGCACGCCAGGCCTCTCTATCCATCACCAACTCCCGGAGTTCACCCAAACTCATGTGCATCGATTCGGTGATGACATCCAGCCGTCTCATCTTCTGTCATCCCCTTCTCCTGCCCCCAATCCCTCCCAGCATCAGGGTCTTTTCCAATGATTCAATTCTTTGCATGCTATTTACCCATAGCTAATTCTTCCCATATATTCCACATGATCAATTGCCTGCAATTACAGTTTTCCTTGTAGGCTGAACATCAGATGGCTATGCACTGATTTTCTGGAAGACCTGCCTCCTAGAGCCCGCTCCTTCTGAGCTTGCTGCTCCTTGGGCCTTCTCACAGCTCCCCCATGACTGCCTTTTTTCATTTTCTCTCCCGCAAATTAGGGGACTCAGTGCTGTGGTTCCTAATCTGGACATCCAAGGACACTTTGTTAGCGCTCTGCAAGTGACAAGAGAGGTTTCAAGTTATATTTTAAACAGTATTTTACCTATCCTAAAGATTTAACTCTTGCAGCAATAATTCACAACTGAAAGATACTTTCAAAATTAAGACATTAGTTTCTTACAGAGCTTATATATTTTGGGTCATCAGGCATATTCTCAGACATCTGGGGTATATCTTTTCCTTTAAAAAAAAGAGTCCATTTCTGTACTACTCAAGTGTGAGAAATACCACTGTAACTGAAAATAATGGCCCTCTATCAGCACCCTCTAAACTCCTGCTGCAGTGGGCGGCAGGTGGAGCTCACAGTGGGAGTGGGGAGATGGGGTGCGTTTTGTCACCCAGACATTCAGTTGCCCGATTTCTGTGTGCAGTTGGTGCCTATCAGAACAGTGCACATGTGTGCACACACCCTTATTAACTTTATCACAGTGTGTATGCCCTTACTCTTCATTGATGTTAATAGCTAACCCCATTTTTGTGAGCTAGAAAGTCCAACTTTGACGTCCTCTTCATCTGGGCCTAATCAGCCAGTCTCAAATAACTGGGCTTTTGCCTTAAACTTTTAACTTGGGATAGTTTTCAAAGATTTAAAGAAAAATTGTGAAGATACTGCAGAGTCCCCACATACCCCAAGCCCAGTTTCCCCCCATTAATGTCTGGCAGCAATACGGTACATTTGTGACAATTAATGAACCAATACTGATACATTACTATTATTGAACCAATACTGATACATTACTATTAACCAAATAAAGCTCATATTTTATTCAGATTTCCTTAGTTTTTACCTAATGTCTTTTTTCTATTCTAGCCACCCATCCAGGATACCACATTGCAATGAGTCATCCTGAGTCTTTAGCTCTCTTGGCTCTAACAGTTTGTCAGATTTTCCTGGTTTTTTATGACCTTGACAATTTTGAGGAGTATGGTCAGGTGTTTTGTTGAGGACCACTCAATTTGGATTTGTCTGATGGTTTTCCTTATGATTAGGGCTTCCCCGATGGCTCAGCGGTAAAGAATCTGCCTGCAATGTAGGAAACGCAGGATATGTGGGTTCTATCCCTGGATTAGGAAGATCCCCTGGAGTAGGAAGTGGCAACCCACTACAGTATTCTTGACAGAAAAATCCCACGGACAGAGGAGTCTGGCAGGCTACAGTCCAAAGGGTCTCAAAGCGTTGGACACACTGAGCGACTGGAGCACACACACACACTCGTGGGTTTGAGGGAGGAAGACCACACAGGTAAAGTGCCATTTTTATCACATCAAATTGAAGTTATGTATGATCAGTGTAACTTATCCTTCTTGACCTTCGTCTTGGTCAGCTGGCCAAATTAGCGTTTGTCGAGTTTTTCCAGAAAGAGAAAAATTACTCCCTTTCCCCCTTTCATACACTACATTTTGGAAAGAAGCCACTCTGTGCAGCCCACAATTAATGAGTGGGGATTTATGTCCCCTCCTTCTTTAAGGACTGAGTATCTACATATATTTTCTGGAGTCTTTCTGCATGGGAGATTTACCTGTCCTCTCCCACTTACTTATTTGCTCAATCATTTATATCAGTATGGACTCATGGATACGTATATTACACTTTGGGTTATAATCCAGGTGTACTTATTCTGTTGGTTCTGCTTATTCAGGTGGTTCTAGCTTTGGCCACTGGGACTCCTGTGTCCTTTTCACATACTGCCATTATTGTGTTCCCTTTGGGTTTTGGTTTGTTCTGAGCACTTCTTTACTTTTTGGCCCTACAAGAGAGCCCAGACTCATCTGCATTATTTATTTCTTTCTGGCTGGGCTGGTCTTTGTTGTGGCATACAGGCTATCTCTAGTTGAGGCAAGTGGGGGCCACCCTGTTGTCGCAGTACGTGGGCTTCTCAATGTGGTGGCTTCTCTCGTTGTGGAGCACAGCCTCTCGGCACTCGAGATTCAGCAGTTGTGGCGCACCGGCTTAGTTGTCCCACAGCATGTGGGATCCTCCTGGACCAGGGATTATAGCCACGTCCCCTGCATTGGCAGGGGGATTCTTAACCACTGGACCACCAGGGAAGTCCCTCGTCTTGAATATTTTAAATACTTGTTTCCATAAATGGTGTATCTGAGAGAATTACTGTTTTATAACTTAGGACCTAAAACAAATAGCTCACTTGGGGAGAATAGGAATAGACATCAAATAAAATCTCCCCAGGGCCCCTGCTCCCCTTGCTCTAATTCTTACCTCTGTGGGGACCATGAACTAGGGCCAGAAACTTCAGAATCTCCTTCCGTTTCCTTTTCTGCTCAACCACGCTCTTTCTTGTCCATTTGAATTTTTTACATGTTTGCCTTCCTCTCTATCCCACGGCCAATGCTCAGCTCAGACCCTTGTGCCTCACAGGACGACAGCAAAAGCCTTCTCTCTGTATGGTTTCCTACATCCTCTTGCTTTGCTGACATATCTATCCTTTTCCCTTCTGGTAATTGCCATGAAACATCTGCTAGCTCTTCTTGACTTAGGATGGCCCCCACTGAGATGGACATCTAGGGTCTTTCATGGGCACTCTGCCATGGCTACCCTGGCATAATGGGCCCTGAACATGAGGCTTAGAGTCTAGAGAGCCATAACCTCTATCATTAGCCTGATGAACCCGGTATAAGGGCCACTTCTTCATGCCTAGGCACTCCCTCTGAGCTCTGCTTGTACCCCTATGATAGCCTGTGCTGTTCTCCATCTGGTCCCATAATTGTCTCTTCCTCTAGATTGGAAGCCCCTGATAGGAAGGGACCTGTCTATCTTATTAACCTTTCTCCCCCTCATGGTGTCTGGCTTGGTACCCCACATTCAGAGTCAGTTTGCTGTCACCTGGATTATTTATTGGATGTGCTCAAATCCTGCATTTATCAGGCTGTTGTTTAACTGTCAAACACCAGAGGGCACTGGGAGCACATTGAGGAAGAAGATTCTAACCCTTTACACATGGAAGGTTGAGAAAGGCTTAGGGAAGCTTCCTTCTATTTTAGGATTGCACAGGACTTACTGCTATTCAGGTGTTCTGAACACACCCATTCAAGTTTATTCATGAGCTGTGCCCCTGTTATATTTAGAGATGAGTATAGACATGACTATAACTTCTAAGTTACTAATGACACTTAGTATCATAGGTCAGGTCCTTAGATAGGACTGCCTTCCAGATCTCTCTAGACCCAAAACGATCTTCCTAACCACAGCTGCCCTCCTCTTACCCCTAAAAATGGGATCTCCCAATTCCAAGGGGATTGAGTAATACGGTTCTTTTCCTCTTCTGCCTTACCCTCCTGCTGCGTGTACACACACACACACACACTCTGACATCAGGGTCTTTGGTTTGTGGTTCAAAGGCTCTGACTTCCTGTGGACAGAGCAGGAGGTTGTTATGAGAAACAGCACCCCCATTGGCCCTGATCCCAGGGACATAGCATCAGCCCCCTGTGTGCTCCCAGACTGCCTGCAGGTGAGTTGTAGCATCACAGGGTCCCTGATGTGAGAAGGCTCCCTTACAGACCAAGCCAGGGAGCCCCATTGCAGAGGGGGTGGCTATTTGCAAGGGTCTTGTGCATTTTTTCCAAAAAGCAGAATGGCAATTGCAGGCCATAAACCAAAGAGTTGATGTTTTTCAGAAAATAATCTCACTTTTCCCTGGCAAACCACCTCCAGCCCCCTGACATCCCTGAGTTCATGGCCTCAGTAGAGGGAGTGAAGCCGAGGAGCTCCTCCCCCGGTCTTGGGTGTAAACTCACTCCTGGAGCCTGTCCTGAAGTGCACCTCTGATAAACAGGAAGGCATGTGCGCCATCAGTGTCAGTCCCTCACAGAGCATCTGAGACCTGTCTGGGCCATCAAAGCCATCCCCAGCCCCCAGGAGCATTCTGGAGGGGACCCTAGCCTCACCAGAAACAATTCCCCATTGTGTCCCCCTACTTGAAAATGGTAGATTTGTAAACAGGCCCTTACGTTTGGGCAGATCCTGCTCTGGCTTTGTGCTAGTGTGTTGTTTTTTCTTCCCTGAACAATGTCCTTTCCAGTAGGGCCAGCCGTTCACACCATTGTCTGAGACCCTTGGACTGCAGGAAACAGCACCAGATTCTTATCAGCTGCGGGGGCAGGCAGAGTGAACAGATGAGCTCATGCCCATAAAGCAAGCTGCTGGTCTGCCACATCATTCTTCCGTACCTTTATCTGTGAGAACGGAGCCCCCGTTGGCCCCCAAAGTGGGAAATCTGGGCTTTAAGTCTCTGTCTCCTCCATTTGATGGCAGACACCTGGACTCTGCTCTGGGCCCCTTGCTTCACTTTGGAATCCTCTCCTGCCTGCAGCTGTCCCCTTGCCCTGGTCTTCCTTCTCTGCCCAGTGGGATGTTCTTGGCAGTGAAATACGCCCTTGGGATGGGTTAGGTGCACTCCAGTCATCTTCCTCTGTAGGGGACAGGAATTAAGACTGGCCTCCTAAGCTGTCCTCAGCAGAGTTCCTGAGTACAAGCTACTAGTTGACTGCTGGAGGCCCAGTGTGAGCATGAGGGTGGGCATCCCTTGCAAGGCCTCCCTGGAGACTGCAGCATTTCCCATCCCCAGTGGAAAATGATTTTTTTTTTTTAATAGGCTACGTTGAGGAACCAGAAGTTTCCTTAATGAAAATCCAGCAGGGAAAGTGAAAGGCTCCATTAGGACACGGCCTCTAAGGAAGTGGGGGGCCAGCAGTGGTACCCACACAAAGGCGGGCTGGGGCTGAGCAGTGGGAAGTGGGCACGGGGCCACTTTCTTCATCTCCTGTGCACCAGGAGGGTGGGTGAGTCCGGAAGAGAAGCCAGGGTGGAGGCCTAACAATCCTTGAGCTCCTTATCAGGTATTATATCTAAACCTAGCCCCACCCATTCATTCTCTCTGCACACCAGGGCCAATTTTGTAATCTCAGATATCCCCCCGGGGATTTGATCTTGCTGTGTGTTGAACTTTCTCCTCGCCAGAGCCCTTTCAGGCTGGGACTTGAGTGAGGTTGGGGTAGATCCTTAACTGGGGTGAAAACTGGTCTATTCTTGAGCAGCTGTCTGCTACTTGTAAGAAGATGTGGCTGATGGGAGACACCTCAGTTTGGTGGACTGCAGAGCCCTGTGAGACTCACCTCACTCCAACCGCATCCCGGGTCCTTGCCAGCCCACAGAGAGGAAAACCTGGCAGGAGCCAGACCTGCCTCCTGAGGGCTGCTGCCTGCCTGCTCCTATAGTCGGGGGATTCTAGGGGTGTCTGAGACCGGACCCTGGCTTAGCAAAGAAGCCATTTGAGAAAGTGAAAAGGACTGTCTTCCTCCCTCATCCTGCCCCCGCTCTGCCCCTTACCCTTGCTTAGAAACCTAGTCTTGTGGACTACAGGACAGCCACAAGCTTGGAGTGAACCCTAACCCTCCGCAGAGGAACATGCCAGACACAAGAGGAGCAGGAAGTGGGCTGGGGAGGCGGGCTGGGTGTGAGAGGACAGAAGCCAGAGGCAGGGCAGAGTCCAGGTCCCAGGAACACCAGACCGGCGGCGTGGCAGCATGGGGTGTCAGGTCCTGCCGTGGTGCTGGCCATGGGAAACCAAGATGTGTCTATTCCATCTGGGAAGTCAGGGCCTCCAGAGCTTAGAGGCTTAGAAGGCAGAGATTAATTAATTAATCTCACATGTAAAGGGCGGGAATTAATCTAACCAGCATTTCCCCCAAAATATGCTCTTCAGAACATTAGAAACATGAAATGGCAGCTGCTCCATGGGGAAAGAAAGGCAGGGGCGGGGGGCTAGAGGACCACATGTTTTGGAAGGTCATATAGCACAGAGTAGACATGCTAGTTAATGAGGAATCATCGTGGGTTCCTCAGGAGCTTCACAGGGCAAGCAAGCAGGCAATGCACAGCTCTGTGGGGCTAAGGGGACAGAAATCCTGTGTTTATCTGACTTGTCAAGGATCTCATGATACAGTTGTTCCAAAGGACACCATTTTGGACGTCATTTGACTAACCTCTTTCTCGAAGCCCCTTTCCAGCTCTAGACCTGTTTGAGAAATCATAAAACAGGCCCAAAGACCAGGGGACATATAAGACAGAGGAAAAACCTGGGAGCAGAAGATAGAGTGAAATTCCTGTGGCAGGAAATAGGGCTCCAGATGGGGGGATGGGGGGTGGGGTGGGGTGGTGAGGGGCCCAGGGAAGTCCAGGCCCAGGGGGTCTTCAGGGAATGAATGGTGGTGATGTGGGAGCAGAGACACCATGCATCCCAGGGGAGAGGGGGGCTCCCTCCCTATTCACACACCCACCCAGCCCAGCAGTCCACAACACACGGTGCTCTGATGAGGCTTCTCAGATGGTGGTGGTGGCCTCACTTTCTGTGAGGCCTGGGTGCTTGTGCACGGGCCAGGGGGCAAAAGCAGGGGCCCTGCTCCAGGGCCGGGGTTGCAAGATGGGACTAATGACTGACGACTGTTAAGCCTACTAGTCCATAGCATGGGTTGAAGGGCCCATCCAAGCAAGAGGCTGGGCTCTGTGGTGACTTGGGGTGATGTCCTTCCCATTTCTAAAGCAACCCTGCCTTTTCCTATCTCCGTCTGGCACCAGTGGAGTCTGCTCTTGGGGCAGGGGCATGATGTCACGGTGGGGAGTGGGGCTGGTGGAGAGGTGGCTCCTGCAGCCTGCACAGTAGTTCAGACTCAGGGGCTCCCCCTCCTCTCCCAAAGCTGCAGCTCCCACAGCACAGCCTGCCCCCCTCCCTGTTCCCCACCCCCTCCACCCCCAACCCCCGCCCCCGCCGCCAGCAAGAGCACAGTGGCTTTAATATACGTTGGTATGTGGCTGCTGAAGACAGGCACCAGGCCAAATGTTGCTGTCACAAAGTCAAGCGTTATTGTGAAAAAGGAGCAGGCTGCCTACGTGCCAGCTGCCCTTTGCCAGCATTTTTTTTTTCCTGGCTCAACATCTTCCTGAAGTTCCAAGAAGTCTCAGAAGCCCATGGGATGGGATTTTCCTAATTTAATAAGCAATCTCAGCTTCATAAGCAAAGCCCTCTGACTTCTTCCTTCCTCTGATACCCATCTCCTTGCCTTTTAGAAAAAACCACCCAGGGTGTTTTTGCCCTTCTGGAATGGACAGGGAAGGCCCCTCATTTACAGCTCACATGAATGGCATCAATTTAGTACAGAAATACACAGACACAATAATGATATAATTGCGTGATATAAATATTAGCTTCATCCCTTTCCCTGTAGGTTGTGTGGAAAACCCCTGCACTCTCCTCACCAGCACTCAGGGGCGGTGACGATATAAAGAACAATGGTAATTATGAGAAGTGTGCTTTGAAGACAGAGAAACCACGAGGCCCATCCCGACAGATGAATACAAAAATAGAATTCACACACAGAGGCATTTCCAGGAGTGAATAACACAAGGTACCATGGGGATGGCGGGGTGGAGATCAGTAGAAGCTATCCATATTTTCCAAGTGCAGGTGTTCCTTGTCAGGATTTTGAACTCTTCCCTCCATTTTCCAGAGTAACTTCCCCAGGGGACCCAGCCTAGTTGCCACTGAAAAAACTTGGGATTCGGGGGCAGAGCTGCTGGCAGCTCTGACATCCATGCCTGGGGCTCTGGGCTCTCCCCCTACGCTCTTCCATAGCCGCTGTCTTCTCCTCCCCTCTCTTCTCCAGCCCCCTCCGCACAGTGCTCCTCCTCTGCTTTTACCTGCTGACATCCCAGCCACAAGTGCCGCTGGCTGCAGGCTTCCCCAAGTGCTGTCAGGTTAGCCTCAGGACACATCTGGCTCACTTTCCATGAGAAGAGGGGAAGGGGCCTGTTTCAGATCCCAGTTCTCTAGAGGTGGGGAGTGGACGTGGGGCTCAGATGCAATCCAAGGCAGACACAGTCTGGGTTTGAGTTCAGGCGGGCAGGAAGCCTTGTCTTTTTATCTGTTTTTTTTCCCCCCTTCCTTCCTCTTGGTTTTTAATGGAGGGAATCTTGAACCTGAGGCTCTTGTTCCCCTCCTGTCCATTTTGTGCGTCACTGACTTGTTCATATGCAGGCTGGGAACAACTTTTCATTTAGTCCTCCTCCTCCTCCATGCTCCCCAGCCCAAGAAACACATTACTGCTGATGGCAAAAACACCTCCCTACACACCCAGACAGAATGTGTCCTGACTACCTGAGCTGGCAGCACCCCCCAAGAACCAGCAGGCTTTAGCAGCTTCCCCCTTCAATTTTCTCCCTTAAAAGAAAAATATAGGGTTCATAAATGAACCACCCATGACAAACCCTTATTTAGCAGAAACCAAAGATCCCAGGGTGGGAAACCTGTGGCTTCTGGGCTGATTGACACCTTCTTGGGGCCTTGAGAATTCCTGCTCCTGGGTCCCGTAGCCGATACTAGGGTCTCCTGACCTCTCCCCATCTCAGTCCTCTGTGGCCCCCTAGGCAGAGCGCTGCCTTCTGTCCTCACCACACAGCCTGCTCACACAGCTGCCACGTCCCCATTGTCCCAGCTGTGTGCAAGCTTGCATTGCCCTGGGAAAGACAGCCCACTCCTCTAAATACCCCAACTCCCCTCTCCCTATCTCCTAGTCCACAAAGATGAGGGACAGCTTCTCCCAGAATTCACCCTCTCCCTGCCCATCAACATGGAGACCCTGATGGTGGGGAGAGGCAATCCCATCAGGAGGGGGTGGGCATCTCAGGAAACATGCCTGGCAGCAATGGGACCCGGGGTAGAGAAGTTAGGCTGGGAGGTTCAGGGAGCTCTAGCAGCCTGTGCTTCTGTGATTTTGAGATGGAGAAGAGGGGGTGGGCGGTGGCAGGTAAGCACCAAACATCAGGGCACAAAGTGGGAGGGGGTTCTTGCTGCTCCACCTTCCCAGCGCCTCCACTTTCCCTCTCCACCTCAGTCAAGGTAGGTCTTCTTAGCCAGTGCTAGCTGACGGGCGACTTCCACCCTCCTTATCTGCCTGTGGGCCCCCTGCCCAGACACCACCTCAGCTGCACCCACACACCCACTCTAAGGGTCACTCAGAATGGCCATTGTTCTGCAGGCTGGGTAAGAACTACCCAACCCTCTCGCCTCTGGGCACAAGCGGAAATGTGCTGTGGGAGCCTTGCTCAAGAACAAATAGCAGACCCACTGGGGTTGCCAGCAGCCAGAGGGTGTTGACTCCCGCCTGGGACTGAGAGCCCAGAGAGGGACAAGGAACAGGCCTGGGACACAGGGCCCTCCATCAGGCCCCAGCCTATCCTGCGGGTGGCCTGGAGGGGGCCTCTCAGAGATTCTATCTCTAAGAGGCCATCAGGCACGTTAATCCCCTCTGCCCTAGCTGGGTGGGTGGGAGATGCTGGGGGCTGCTGCTGGCCACTCGGCCCATCCCGACCACCCCCTCCTCCTCCCTCCTCTATGTAGCCTCATACCTCCCGGGGTGTCCGATTGCGCTCAGCCTGTACCCGGCTCTTCACCTTCTTGCCCAGCTCCAGCCCCACCCAGCTCTTGCCCTTGGCCTGTTTGCCGCGGGTGCGGCTGCGGGAGGGGCACCACACTCGCTCACAGTACTCATCCACCCGGGGCAGGTTGGCGAAGCCGATGAGCTGCATGATATCCTTATACCAGGCCTTGGAGTAGGGGGAGGTGGGGCCGCCTCGGGCTGTGGGCTCCTCTGGCCTCGTCTCCCGGGGGAACAGAATGTCGAGCTGTGCAGGCACGATCACCTCCAGAGCCAGGCGGACCACCACCTGGGAGAAGCCATGCTCCAGCGTCATGCAGGTATAGGTGCCCGCATCCAGGCGGTTGAGCCTGCGGAACAGCAGCCCCTGCTCTGTTTGCAGGACGCGCTCGTCAGTCTTCACCTGCTGGAGGTGTGGGAGGGCGTGAGGGCGCCTGGAGCAGTGTTTGCCCCATCAACTTCTTTGCCCCTTGCTTTTCCACATTTGCCATCTCAGGGTTCATTCTCCCCTTCCCAGCAGCATGCAGGCTCAGCGTCCTTGACTGAACTAACTGCCGGCAGGGCCTCACTTTCCCAGAACCCAGGACAGGGCCTGCGAAGGGGGCTTCTCAAAGGTTTGATTGACTGGTTTCTCCCCTCGTCAGAGCTCTGGAGCCCCTATCTTGGCCTTGGGGGCCCCTGGCACACATTCCCAGAGAACAGAGAAGGTTAAAGGGTATTTATGGGCTTTTTCTCAAGTCAGGGTTTACCCCCAGCCCGAGGACTAAAACTGCTCTACACTCGACACTGTACAGAGCTCTCCCTGTCTTGGTCTGCACAGTTCACTCCCCCGATATTGAAGGGCCCACAGGCCCATCATGGTGTAGGAGGGAAGCATGGTTCCGATCCAACCCATCTTTGGCCTGGACCCTGGCTGGGCTTTTGTCTGCACGTGTGTACACCAAGGCTGCACTGCTTGGGTGGTGAGTGGTGTGTAACTCCATCTCATTGCTCCCCTGACTCTGCCCTCCCAGGGAGACTTCTCAGTGCCCAGCCTAACAGCTGGCCCAAGGCTGGCCTCCCCCAGTTCTCAAGCTGGGAGGAGAGCCCCTCCTGTAATCAACCCACTCCCTCCCCTTCCCATCTGTGGGAGCAGCTTGAGAATGGCTCTTCACCCTGCGCCACCCACACCCAAGCTCAGGCCCCAGACTGAAGCCATCTCTGGGGTTGACAGACTTTCCTGGATGGGGGAGGAGAGGGCCTAGGCAGACAGCTGGACTCTAGGGAGGAAGTGAGGGGCCAGGCAGTGTGTACTTGTGTGTATGTGTGTGTGGTGGAGGTGTATGTGCAAGGGCCGGTGGTCAGGGGCCCAGGCCTCCTAGGGTGAAGGAAGACCCTGAGGAAGAGACCCCTTCAAAGATGAGCCATATGTGTAAGCATGGGAGCCTTCCTGACCAGCCCAGCCCCCCTTCCCTCTCCGCCATCTCTGCCGGGCCCTCTCAGACAGAGCCCAGCCCAGGGCCTGGAAATTTGTGGGCTGCCTGTCACTGGAGAAGTTCTACCACATCTGGCCTGGGTGTTCCCAGATGGCAGGAACAGGGACACCTCCTTCTAGGCACCCCAGGGGCCTGATACACGCTTTTCTTAAGTTGATCTTGACAGGTTCCCCCTGAGAGTTCAGGGAGGGGTGTGACTGCAGGACACGTGCAGGCTGGAGCCAGGGTCCTCACTCACCTGCTCAGGCCTCTCGTCCCCGGGCCTCTGCAAGAACCAATGCGCGGCAGCCTGTGGGGACTTGGGCAGACACTCTAGGAAGGTGCTGTTGTGCTCCGTGCCGTAGACAGTGGTGGTCGCCACGAGTCCTGCAGTCTCCTCTGGGGAAGATTTGGAAGTGGGCTCAGCTCAGGAACTGTAAGGCCCCCAGGACCACCAACTGACTCCCACAGCCCAGGACCCCCCATGAATGTGACAGGGACTAGGCATCTGCTGATCCCTAAGCCCTTCTCTCTACCCAAAGACACTGCACCCATAGCTGACAGGAGCTACACACACACAGAAACTGAGGGCTGCCTGTGACCACAGGAGCAGCCTGAGGCCACCCTCCACAGGGGCAACCCGTGCCCTCCGCCGCTCACCCTCCTGGCTCTGCCCCAGGCACTGCAGAGCAGGGTTGCCATGCCGGATGTCCTGGCGGCGGAACCGCCGCTTGTTGGAGCCGGGCCGGTAGCGGGTGCAGGAGGCACCGTCCCAGGCGCAGTAGGGGTCCCGAGCCAGGCAGCACTCCGCACAGGCACTGCCATACGTCTCGCACTGGTGCAGCTGCAACCGGGCCACGCCCAGCCTTGAGCCCACGTACAGCATTTGCTGGGAGGGACACAGGCAGAGCCCGAGGTGAGTCTGTGCTCCACACAGAAGCAGCTAGGCTCTCAGCCCCCTCGGCACTCCTGACATTTGCAAGAGTCTTTCAGAACCTCCTGAGTGCATTCCCAGAACAAAAAATGTTTATCACCCACCTGATCTGCGTCGGATCCTATGCTAGGGCGTGGATGAGATGGGGCACACCTGGGGTCTTTTTTCTACGGGGCTTTTCCAGACCCTCCAAGCAGCAGACCTTTGCCTTCTACCCCAATGGCCTTGCCTCTGACTTTAGAGGTGAACTGCCTTGAGCAGTTCTAGCACAAAAGTCGAGATTTACCCAAAGATAAACTGGGGCAGATGAACTTGGGGAGGTTTTGCCACTTGCAAAAGGACACACAGCATGTCTTTAAAATCTGTTTGATGTAAAATCTGGATCCTGTTTTCAAGCATGTTTTTGTCTGCCCTGAGTTGCTGGCCTTTGTGGATCTCCCCTTATCTGAACACAGGCTTACTTACTGAGGGCCTCCCACTGCCCATGGGTTTCATGCGTGGGAATCTCAGCTCCTAGCTGAACCCACAACCGTCATTGCAGGGCCTAATCAGGCAGCCCCAGGGCCCGCTGGGAAACAGCAGGGCTCAGGGAAACTTCAGGAGATCAGAGGAAGGAGGATTTGGCAGTCATGGCAGCTGCTCTTACCCTTTTGACGGAGATCTCCATCTCAGTGATGGGTGTTGGCACCTGGGAAAGAAGTGAGACCTGCCCTGAATCCCTGCTTTCAGCCTCTTCCAGCCTCTGAGTGAAAGCCATCTTTCTCCCAGGTCAGTGCACTCCCTGGCAACTAAGACCAGATGGTCTTTCCCACACATTGTGTTTTAGAAAGGTCCCCTCTCCCTGGCTGGCCTCCAAGGCTTGGCTAAAAGCACAAAGCTCTGGTGTCCCCTCCCACAGCCCTGTCCCCCAGCAATGAGGCAGCTGTCCCAAATCACCCATTCCACCCACTTGGGGAAGCTCAGCAGTTCCCCAAACACAGATGACCCCCTGCCTGACTCTGTAGAGGGGTCAACAGAACCCCTTGGGGTGTCAGTCACTCCTCATTGCAACTTGAGCCTGGCAGGGCTTTGTCAAGGGGCGATCGCCTTGGCCATCTGTCCCTGGGCCCCCCACCTCTCAACTCACAGACTATGTTTCTAGGCCCGCAGTCATTTAGAAGCGTCGGCAAGGCCTCTGCGATAGTGAGGCCCACTGCCCACTGACTGCGGGTTCGGTAAAGATAGGTCCATTTCCCTCCTACACTTTGCTCCTGCTTCCTTGTAGCCAGGCCTAGACACAGGGATGGAGCCTAAGGGAACCTTCCCCATCAGTTCCCCCTGCTCACCTTAAACACCTGGAGCTCTTCCAGAACTACTTCCTCAGGCTCTGCAGAGCCCGCCCCCTGGAGGGCAATGACCTTGAGCACGGACCCTGAGTCTGGGGCAGGGGAGGAGGGGTCAGTGGGAGAGGAAGGGGCAGCTCAGGTCCCCGCACACCTCCCCTGGCCAGGCACCCCAGGCAGCCCACCTACCAGTCCCCAGAAAGATGACGTCGTAGGTCCCGTCCTCTGCCTCCACACGGTCCACCACGATCTGACGTAGCTGCTGGGCCAGATGGGTTTTGACAAGGACAGGGCGACCCCGCCGGGGACGCACGGGCCGGAACATGAGTGGGTGGGCTCGGGCAAACTGCAGCACCTCATCCGGGTAGTCCTTGGTGCTGCCAAAGGGTCGTCCTGGCTGTGCAGTCATCTTACTGGGACACTGTAGGCCATGGCAAAGGGAGTGCCTGAAGCCTCCTGGGTTGTCACATTCCCCACCCCCAGTCTGTGTCTAGACTCCACTGGCTGTTCACACCAGCCTCTGAGGGACAGCTCGTGGACCCTTAGTGCTGTATGAGAGACTCCTCAGTGTAGTCAGGGCTCCGCTCCCCTCCTCACCCCACCCAGCCCAGCTGCTGCCCTGGGGCTTTGCGCAGACCCAAGCCTGTCCTTGGCATCTAGAGCCCCTCCCAGCATCTACTCAGCCCTCTTCCCTGCCCTGGTCCCAGGTAGATACTCACCATGCCAGGACGTGGAAAGGGCACCTTGCCCCCATAGGGGCCCCATTGGTGCTGGGGACCATCTTGGTGGGCAAAGGGCCCCTTGAAGACCTCCCAGATATCAGCCATGTGGTACACACAGATGGCATAGCCCTGGAACACAGCACTGCAGAGAACAGACAGGGATAGTCAGGCCAGGGAGGTTCTCAGAGACAGGAAGGGGGCAGCATAGTTCCATAGAGAGGATGATGGGGCCTGCGGTCAGCAGAGACGGGAAAACAAGGACACCCAGGCAAAGAATACAGCCACGGAGTCACCGAGTCAGGGACAGAGTCAGGGACTCCTGGCTAGGCTGGGACGTGAGAGCAGGGGCTCAACAGGGGAGGCCAGGGTGTAGAGACAGGGCCGGGGGTGGGGGTGAGGGGAGGCCATCTGCCCACCTGACCGTGCTGAACAGAGCGTACACCTCCAGACTCTTCCCCGAGTTGGGCCACAGCAGGAACACGTCCTCTGGGAGACAGAAGGCCACCGCCAGTGCCCCCCACTCACGGGCTCTGAGCCCTCTCCAGCCCTCACCCTGTGTGCTCTGGCCATGCCCTTACCCAGCTGGTCGAAGTGGGTCTCGGCACTGCCAGGGCCAGGCACGGAGCAGAGCAGCCTGGCCTTGAGGAAGGTGCTCCATTTGTTCACCAGCACCCGCTGGCCGCCCGCATCATTCTGGGGGGTGGGGGCCGGTCAGCCTTGGGGCCCGAGGACAGGCCCCCCCTTTCCTGCTCCTCCACCCTCACCCTTGGAGGGAGGCATGGATGTCAGCTCCACACCCTTGCTTCAGTTTGCCTACAGTTTCAGGTGGGGACAGGGCTGGGAAGACGTGTATGGCCAGGATTCCAACCTCACTGTCCCTTCCACAGCTCTCACCACACAGACGCGGCCCACTCGGCTGATGGTGACACGGCCCGGGCCTCCGTCAGGCGAGGGGACTGTCTCCGAGAAGAAGAAGTACACCTTGTCGTCGTCCGGGTCAGAATTGTCAGGGATCCGGGCGGCCAGCACAAACCTGGGGTCTGGGAGGTAACAGGGAGGAGTTGGGAGGGCCCTCACGGGGAGGAACAGGGCAGGGGTGAACCAGTGAGGAGGAGAAGAGGCGCAGGGACCCCAGGGACCCCACTGGGTCTTAGGGAGTGGAGTGGGGATGGGCTGCCCCTCCGGTCCCCACTCCCTCCTCGCTGCTGGTGCCAGGGGCAGAACCCAGTCAGCCTTGCTCTTCGCAGAGCCCTGAGCTCACCGTGCAGGAGGTTCTGGTCAGAGTCAGAACGCAAGGCTGGTCGGGGACCCCCAGACCGGAAGATCATGGCCTCATGCCCCAGGAAGTCGGCATTGAGGCCTGTGTACAGCTCCCCTCCTAGGGTTGGGGTGGGGGCAGAGTCAGGGGAGGAGGGCCAGGCCCTGAACCTGGCCCATCCCTTCCCAATGATGCTGGCCAACCCCCACCTTTGTCATGCCGGCCCTGGCCTGGGTGTCACCCACCTACAAAGGTGCTGGCGAAGGGACGACTGGGCTCGTGTGGGCATCTCCCCCTCCCACTTTCCATGCTTCGGGGCTCCAGATGGAGCACATGCTGGGGAGAGGGAGGGAGACGAGTTACCTGGGAAAGCAGTGCCAGCCCCCTACCCGGGCAGTGGCCATTGCGTGCGGCTAGACAGTGGGGTGGGTGGAAGGCGCCCTCATTCAGGACCTTGCCAGTAGGGGCGGCTCCCTGGCACAAAGGCGCCTTTCAGGCTCTGACCCCTCTGCCCCGACCCAGGCTCAATGGGTAGAATTCAGACAGTAGGAGGAAATGTCACAGCTTCCCAGCCCTTTGTGGGGCCGCGGCAGCTCACCTCTCCACGATGCCCAACAGCAAGGAGGGCACAGGTGGGCTGGAAGGCGCCAGTGCCACACGCCAGCAGGTGGGTCCGGTTGTGGGGGTGCAGCACCCGCACAAAGTTGGCGCACTCCACCTGGGGAGAAGGCAGATGGGGGATGGATCTTGGGTGAGGAGAGATTCTACCAGACCATCAAGATCTGTTCCACGTGGCCCCAGCTCAGGCACCTGGGGTCAGGGCCTGGGTGTGGGTCAGGGTCGGGGACAGTCCCTCCTGATAGCACTCACCAAAGGATCTCTTCCCTTGTGAACGCACTCCTCTCTCTGTCCGGGCTGTGGTGGCCACAGGACCTGAAACACAGCCAGGTCAGCCTGGCTGACCCCTGACCTCACAGCCTCAGTTGCCCCAGTCAGCCTCCCGTCTGGAGTCACCTAGCCCTCAGACAGAGTTGCTTCCCAAACTGTCCAGCTCACCTCCCGGGGATCTGGCCATGTCTGGTCCAACCGCAGAGAATAGATGGCATCACGGCCGCCCAGAAACAGTCGGTCCCGGTACTCGTCCAGGTACAGGGCCTGAAGGTCCAGGGAGCCCCGGGGGCCCAGAAAGATGGCAGAACGGTTGGCAGATAGGAGGTCTAGGAGGGAGCCGAGGGAGGGGGTCAGAGCTGCTGCTCAGCCCACTTCTCCAGCCAGTTTGTGGAGGTGGAGGGTCCCAGCTGTGCATCTACCGCCCCCCACACACTCACATCTGGAAAATGTTTCCATCCACAGGGCTGCTGGAGGGCTTCTGGGAAGTGACTCCTGGGGGTGGGTGGGACAGGGGACTCAGAGCCCCCCACCCAGCCAAGCCCACCCAGAGGCCTGCCCCCTTTCCCTCCACTCCATGGCCCCCTGGTCTTCAGTTCACATCTCCTTCCCCTGGCCTGTGCTCTACCGGCTCCTCAAGGAAGATGGCCCCACCAGCAGAACTTATGGCTGCAAGCTGGGCGAAGTGCTGGGAGAGCCTGGAGGAAGGCTGGGTGGTCTGAGCAGCATACAAAGCTGACTCAGTGGGATGGGCAGACAGGGGAGAGTGTTCCCAGCAGAGGGAGCATCTGCCTAAGGCCTGGGTGTGGGAGAGGCCAGATACGGCCAGGTGGATCTCTAGGCTCTGGTCCAGGGATGTGGCTAAAGAAGGTTCTCTCCTCCATAGACGCTGCCTACCCAGGAATGGAGGTGGCTGTCTGCAGATGAGGGTCCCAGGAGGTGGGAGTCCTGAAATAGGTCTTTGGGGTCCAGCTAGGTAGCTGGAGGAGATGGGTGTGCAAACAAACAGCAGGATGTCTGGCCACCCTTGGGGAGGGGGGATAGCCAAGCCTGCCCCAAAAGTCATCTTTTCTATCCCCAAACACTCAATTCTATCCCCAAACTCATTAACAGCCTCTTCCAGGAAGCCTTCCGTGACTGACAGTACTTTGGAGGAGATTTGCCCTGTTTGGACCTTTTCTTGTAGCCTGACTCCCCCAAAGCCACAGCTCCCAGGGCAGGACCCCATTCCACCCCCTCCTCCCCAAGCCCACCACCACCACACTCCCTTCAGACTCCAGAGTGGAGCCATGTCCCCTGCCCCCCAACTCTCCAGAGAAGGCCTGAGTCTCGCCCCTTGGACTGGGAGAAGGTGACCATCCCTCTGGTTTCCCCACGAAGAAAACTCTGTTGCAAGCCTGTGTCTCATCAGATTCAGAAGAGGCTTGTGCCAGCTGCAGCACAACATGGTTGTGATCTAACAGATCTAACAACAGATCTAACACAACAGGTTAGATCTGCAGAGGAACTTCCTGGACCAGGATGGGCAAAGAAGGGAAGCCACACAGAGCCTCACGGATGGAGGGGAAGAGAAAGGCCAGCATTACAAAGTGGGCTGCCAGAGGCAGGAGTGGGAACAGGGCTGTGGGGATGGGCTGAGGGGCCCCCTCTTCCCCACTGTGTGCCCTGGGCAAGGAGCGCAGCTGAGAGTAGACAGATCCTCCAGACTTGCCCTCTCTGCCCCCTCCCCATCTCTCTCTGCCCGCCTCTACTGAGCTCCGTCTCCTTTTCTCTAAGCCCCCTCACTCAGGTTCTCCCCCAGTGTGTCTCTTGTCTCCCACCTCCACCCCGGTCCCATCTGCCAGGATTGGTCCCCCTCCCCCTGCCTTCCTCCCAGGAGCCTCTGGCAGCCAGCAGGGAGCACATGGCCGGGAATAACTGTAAAGTCCTTCCTGCAGGCTGTTCTAGGAGTGGCTGAATCCCCCCTCCGGCTGGCAGAACAGACTGCCTGGGGCTGGCTAGAGTCCCACACCTGGGGTATAGCAGGGTCACGGGCTCCATAGACACGCACAGAGTGCACTGCCCTACCTCGGAAGGAGAGCCGCAGGCGGGGCACGCTGGGGCCGGGGTTGGGACTGCCCCCCCGGAGGAGGAGGCCCCCCAGGAGGCAGCAGACGGCCCAGGCTGAGGGGGCCATGCTGAGGAACGGGCACCGAGCTGCTTGCAGAGCTGCCCTGGGTCCCGCGATGCCGCTGGTTGTAGTTTGCTCAGTTACCGCCAGACCCGCCTCTGCTGCTTATAAGGCAGCGGCTCCACCCCGTCCAAGGCGGGAGGAGGAGGGAGGGGTCGAGCGCCCCGCCATCCACCTGCAGCCTCTCCCTCCACCTCGGCTGGCCCAGTTGGTGGCTCTGTGTCAGAATAGCTGGTTCTCCATTTGGGAGACTTTTTTTCTGGCCAGGCTATGATGGTTTATACGGAAATGTCCATAAACCCAAGTCCCTTGGCTCTAGCAAAATGTCAAGGGGGAGAGATAGCCTGGAAGGGACATCAGAAGTTGATGAGCTGGATGGGTGGTCTAGCTGGGCTCTCCTTTGCTCCTTGCCCCTCCACTGCCCATGACAGAGACCCCCCCACAGGTTGATTCTGTGCCCAGGTCCCTGACACCAAGAGTCCAGCCCCCTGAAGCCTTGGCCTGGCTCCCCAGCTCCCCTGACACGGCCCAAGTTGCCTAGGGGTACTCATTCCAGCCCAAGGGACTCTGTGCTTTGGAAGAGGACTTGAGGTCCGGCCACACTTTACAGATCTGAAATTGGCAACAGATGAGTGGCCAGACTTCTCCACCCAGGCCTATTCCTATCTGGCCTCCAGGCCTCACATCCCATTTCACTGGGTCAGGGAACAGGATTCACCTTGTGCCAGAGAAGCCCCCTTTGCCCCGCCTCCCTCCTCCAGTTCTCCCAGAGCCCCGGGGCCCAGAGCATCACTAGGTGAGTGGTGGGTTCTTCCCAGACTTCCCCTCTGCCTGTAGGCCCTATATCTATGGTTCCTCCAGAGTGAAGGTAGGGGGAGGATGCTCATACCCCCATTCCCTCTGCTCTGAGTGCTGATCCAGGGGACAGGAGAGTCACAGAATATCGACAAGAGGGGAGATGAGGCTGAGAGGCTGAATAAGGACACTCAAGGAGACCCCCGTCATCTCAACAGTAGTCCCTGTCTCCACCCTCCACAGCTGCCACTCTACCCCATTCCAGACCCCTACACTCAGAATCTGAAGCCTTGGGTGCTAAGATTTCAACCTTGAGCCAGAATCTTGGTGCTCCCAGGATTCTAGAAACTTTTGTAAGTTAGGCCTCCTGGAGAGACAAGCCTGAATCCTCAAATGGCATCAAAGAATGAAAGAGGTGGTCCAGGCCACATAGCAGCCTGAGAACAGGACTTGCTCTGTCCTGCCCCTTTGCTCCTAAAGGTACTGGGATCCCACCTCCCTTTCTAGCTCATTTCTGAAAGGGAAATAGATCAATCTCTCTCTTTAAAAAAAAAAAAAAAATTTTGGAGACAAATTAGTCTCTTGAGTCAGCATAAGAAGGACCCAGGGACCTGGAAACCTGTCTCCCAGTCCCCATCTCCTCTAGAAATACACGTGCCTCCTGACCTGGGATTGAGCAAGGGTCTACTCAGGGAGGCCATCCTTCCTCTGGATCCCCTGAAGAACCTTGGGCAAGGCCCTTCCTTCTCTGGGTCTCAGTCTCCTCTGTCCAGAGCCAGGGACCAGCCACCTTAGGGGTACCAGGCTCTATAAACTGGTGAGAGGTGCTTGTGCAGCGGCTGCCATGATGGTGGTCATATCCTGGGTCCTTGGAAGGGTGGAGTCCCTCTGCATCCATCTCCACGGGGAGATGCTTCAGCCTGTCGCCCAGGCCAGGGGTCAATGTCTAGCTGGAGATTGAGCTGGACAGCCCCTCAACCAGCATGTGGCCACCAGCTGTGGGCGGGAGGCCCAGCAACTCAGCCTGCCAGCTCACCCTGGGGATCTAAGCTCAGCCAGGCCCCCAGCTGTGACTGCAGGGGAGGCCTGGGTTTACTCGGGCAGGATGTGGGGGCAGCCCATCCCACACTGCAGAAAAGCAGCCCGTCGAAGGGGCTGAACTTTCGTGGCCTCACCAGGTCCTCTTCTTCTCTGGGCCTGGCTCCGAGTCTAGGAAGCAGGGTAAGGATCTTCTGTAAAGATCTCTGCTTGCAGGGAATTCCCTGGCGGTCCAGTGGTTAGGCCTCTGTCCTTTCATTGCTGAGGGCCTGAGTTCTATCCCTGGTCCAGGAACTAATATCCTACAAGTTGTGTGGCGTGGCTAAACAAAACAAAACAAATTTTAGATCTTCACTTGCTGGCTGCAGTTAAGAAAA
Source organism: Bos taurus (assembly GCF_002263795.3). Taxonomy (NCBI): domain Eukaryota; kingdom Metazoa; phylum Chordata; class Mammalia; order Artiodactyla; family Bovidae; genus Bos; species Bos taurus. The sequence goes on along the minus strand of NC_037349.1, from coordinate 48,443,614 downwards.
AGACCCCAAGGGTGCCCTTGATGTCTGGGATCAATGGGCCCAGCCACAGACATCTTGTGCCATCTAATGGACAAAGTCAGAACTGCTGGAGGTCCAAAAGCTGCTGGCTGGGTCAGGCCCTGGATGGGCAGCAGGGCCGCCCAGCAGAAACTACAGCCTCTTGACCCAGCACACAGTAAGTAACCAGGCAACCTTAATATAAAGAGAGAGGTAGGGGCAGGGGGAGATGCTCCAGTGATGGCTTCTTGTTAAAATGTTTTAAAAGTTACTTGTTTATCATTATTTTTTCCTAAGTATAGTCAATCTACAGTATCATTAGTTTCAGGTATATGGCAAAGTGATTAGCATATATGTATATAAATATATATATCCTTTTTCAGATTATTTTCCATTATAGATTAGTACACGATGTTGAATATAGTCCCCTGTGCTATACAGTAAATCGTTTTAATCTATTTTATATACAGTAGTGTGTATCTATTAATCCCATACTCCTTATTTATTTCTCCCCCTCTTTTCTTCCATTGGTAGCCATAACTTTGTTTTCTATCTCTGTGAGTCTATTTTAAAAGTAAGTTCCTTTGTATTATGTTTTAGGTTCCACATATAAGTGATATCATTTATATTTGACTTTCTCTATCTGACTTACTTCCCTTAGTTTGATCATGTCTAGGTCCACCCAGTGTTGCTGCAAATGGCAATATTTCACTCTTTTTATGGCTGAATAATATTCCATTGTGTGGGTACGTACGTTTGTTGTTTAGTTGCTAAGTCACGTCCAGTTCTTTTGCGACCCCATGGACCCATAGCCCACCAGGCTCCTCTGTCCTTGGGATTTTCTAGGCAAGAATATTGGGAGTGGGTTGCCATTTCCTTCTCTAGGGGATCTTCCCGACCCAGTGATCAAATGTGCGTCTCTTGTGTCTGCTGCATTGGCAGGTGGATTCTTTACTACTGTGCCACCTGGGAAGCCATGAACATGGGGTGCACGTCTTTTTGAATTAGGGTTTTCATCTTTTCTGAACATATGCCCAGGGGTGGGATTGCTGGGTCATATGGTAACTCTAGTTTTCATTTTTAAAGGAACTTTCATGATGTTTTCCATAGTGGCTGCACCAGTTTACATTTCCACCAACAGTGTAGACGGATTCCCTTTTCTCCACACCCTCTCCAGCATTTATTCTTTGTAGACTTTAAACCTTTTCTATTAGAGAATAGTTGACTTACAGTGTTGTGTTAGTTTCAGCAGTACAGCAAAATGAATGTTCTATATGTGTCCACTCAGTTAGTTTCTTTTCACATATAGGTCATTATAGAGTATTGAGAAGAGTTCCCTGTGCTATACAGTAGGTCCTTACTAGTTACTTACTTTATATATAGCAGTGTGTGTATGTCAGTCTCAGTCTCCCAATTTACCCTCCCTCCACCCCATTCTTTCCCCTGGTAATCATAAGCTTGTTTTCTACATGTATGACTCTATTTCTGTTTTGCAAATAAACTTGTTTGCCCCATTTTAATTTTTTAAATATTTATTGTTATTTATTTATTTGGCTGTGCCAGGTCTTAGTTGCGGCATTCAGGATCTCCCATCTTCACTGTGGTATGTGGGATCTTCAGTTGCAGCATATGAACTTTTAGTTGCAGAATGTGGGATCATGTTCCCTGACCAGGAGTCACACCCAGGCCCCCTGCATTGGGAGAGCAGAGTCTTAACCACTGGACCACCAGGAAAGTCCCTGTACCGTATTTTTTTAGATTCCACCTATAAGCGATGTCGTATGATACTTGTCTCTGACTTCACTCAGTGTGACAATCTCTGTGTCCATCCATGTTGCCGCAAATGGCATTGTTTCATTCTTTTTATGGCCGAGTAACATTCCATTGTACACATGTACCGCTATTTGTAGGCATTTTGATGATGGCCATTCTGACTGGTGTAAGGTGGAACCTCATTGTGGTTCGGATTTGCATTTCTCTAATAATTAGTGATGTTTTGCATCTTTTTATGCAACAGATAGCCTGTTGGCTATTGGTTATCTGTATGTCTCTTTTTTTTATTTTATTTTTAAACTTTACATAATTGTATTAGTTTTCCCAAATATCAAAATGAATCCGCCACAGGTATACATGTGTTCCCCATCCTGAACCCTCCTCCCTCCTCCCTCCTCCCTCCCCATACTATCCCTCTGGGTCGTCCCAGTGCACTAGCCCCAAGCATCCAGCATCGTGCATCGAACCTGGACTGGCATCTCGTTTCATACATGATATTTTACATGTTTCAATGCCATTCTCCCAAATCTTCCCACCCTCTCCCTCTCCCACAGAGTCCATAAGACTGTTCTATACATCAGTGTCTCTTTTGCTGTCTCGTACACAGGGTTATTGTTAGCATCTTTCTAAATTCCATATATATGCGTTAGTATACTGTATTGGTGTTTTTCCTTCTGGCTTACTTCACTCTGTATAATAGGCTCCAGTTTCATCCACCTCATTAGAACTGATTCAAATGTATTCTTTTTAATGGCTGAGTAATACTCCATTGTGTATATGTACCACAGCTTTCTTATCCATTCATCTGCTGATGGATGTATGTCTCTTTTGGAGAAATATCTATTTAGCTATTCTGCTCATTTTTTGACTGGGTTGTTTTTTCATATTGAGTTGTATGAACTGTTCATATACTTTAGAAATTAAGCCCTTGTCTGTCAGTCATGTTATTTGCAAATTTTTTCTCCCACTCCATAGGTTGTCATTTTGTTTTGTTTATGGTTTCATTTACTGTGCAAAAGCTTGAAAGTTTGATTAGGTCCCATTTATTTTTGCCTTTATTTTCTTTTGCCTTGGGAGACTGATCTGAGAAAAGATTGCTACTATTTATGTCAGAGAAGAGGCTTCCCAGGTGGCTTAGTGGTAAAGAATCCGCCTGCGGTGCAGAAGCTGCAGGTTCAATCCCTGCAGAGGTCGGTAAGACCCCTAGAGGACAGCATGGCAGTCCACTCCAGTATTCTTGCTGGGAGAATTTTGTAGACAGAGGAGCCTGGTGGACTACAGTCCATGGGGTCACAAAGAGTTGGACACGACTGAAGCGACTTAGCACAGCATGTCAGAGAATGCGTTCCCTATGTTCTAGGAGTTTCACTGTGTCATGTCTTAAGTCTCTAGGCTGTTCTGAGTTTCTTGTGGTGTATGCTGTGAAGGAGTGTTCTAACTGCCTTGCTTTACAGGCGTCCAGTGCTTGCTTCTGATGGAGGAAGTCAAAGGAGGCTTCATGGAAGAAGCGTTGTCAGGCAAATGATGACACAGCCCAACAGAAACGGAGAGGACTGGACAAAGCAGAATGGTCAGACCCGGGGGCTGCATGTGGGGGCGTGCAGTGGCATGTACTGACGGCAGCTTGTCAGCCTGCGTCCACTGTACAGCTGTGTGAGGTGTTCTGTGATGCGCCATGTGCCCCCAGGCGGGCTTATAAAGCATGCAGCCCAGCTTCTCCCAGCTCGAATTCCGTGGTAGACGTACCTGGGAAGATTGGATGCCCTCAGCACTTCCTCCACCAAAACCTCATTCTGGAGCACAGATATCGGGAAAGTCTCACAGAACTTCCTACCCGTGGACCCCTTCTCTTTTTTGTTGGCCATGGCCCATGGCATGTGGGATCTAGTTCCCTGACCAAGGATTGAACTCTTGCCCCCCCCGCATTAGAAATGTGGTGTGGATCCCTTCAAGGCGCCATCCAGCAGCCCCCTTGTACCCTCTTTGTAGCTGGCCCAGTCATCCTCCTAGTTTGTTCACAGAGGGCTCAACTCTTGGAATTTTCCTCCCCTCCTTTGCTTATACCGTTAGCATCCCATATCCCGTGGGAGTCCCCAGCCTATGGTCCTTGTCCTCCTCCCCCACCTCAGTTACCCATCTTCCAAGTTATCATCAATGAAGATGTGACCTTCACTGTCTGCATTCAGAATATTTCCTCCTCTGATTCCACCTCCTGCTCAGCATCCCTGCTGCCACGATTCTTTCCTCCCTGCCTCAAGCTTCCTCTTCCTTCCTGTTCAGCTTGGATCTAGTCCCAGGGCTATAAACAGGCCCTTGACACACTCCTAGAGACCCTGGCCCTCTGAAGTTCTGCCCCTGCATCTTGCTTCGCTCCTTTCCCAGCTTCACTAGGTTGCTCCCATGAGCATATTGGTCATTCCCTAACCCACCTCCTTAAGTTAGCTTCCCTGGACTTTACATCTCCCTTCAGCTCCAGCTCATCTCTCTGTTCCCTGAGTCTTTGCAAAATATCACCAGCATTGTCCACACTTGCCATCTCCCCTTTACCTTGCCTCATTCCTTTTGCCCTTTGTAGTTGAGCTCCCATCCCACAATTCCAGTAAAACCCTTGTGTCCAGGGGGCCAAGACCTCGGGGCTTCCAAATTCCCTAGCTCCAGAGTCATCAGCTGTCTTCAACGCCTCCTTCCTTCCCTCCCAGGGCCTTGGGCCCTTCGCTTACCCAGGGTTTCTCCCACCCCACCAGCACATCCCCTCTCCAATCCCCATTTTGCACTCTGCTGGTTTCCTCACCGTACTCATCTCTTCTTTGTCTTCCTGAGTTTACTATAAATTCCACAAAGTTAGGGACTGGGCCTCCCTCTGAAAGGTCCGAGTGTTCAGCCAGTGCTAGACACATAGTCGGGGTATGACTAAACCCTGGAATGGCACACAGGCTGGTGGTGCCACCCACCATCACCCTGCCTCCTATCCTGAATGTCATTCCTGGGTGTACATGTAGGTCCTTCAGTTCCAGCTCCCGAGGACAGGATGGAGGGGACCCGTCTCCTCTCCCCGATCTCTCCAGGGACCAGGCAGCTCCCACCAGCTTTGGCCTCCACTGAGGCATCTTCAGAATTCCAAGACCGTCTCTGGAATGCCGGGCCTGTCTGGAGAATGCCAAGGCTGGGGCACAGGTGGGGAGGCTGTGGAGTGGCTGGGCGGAGCACAACAGCTGCTGACATTCTGGCTGGAGCCTAGGCACTGGGGCAGCTGTCCCTCTGGTAAGCACCACGGCTGACACCTCGCTTCCTTGTGGTCCCCCATCTCCTGGAGGCCAGTCTCACTGTTATGTCCGTAGCTCTGGCCTGGGTACCCCCAGGTAGCTGAGAGTCACCAGGCCCCATGCCTCCACTCCCTGACAGGGAGTGAAAGTGGGTGCTGGAGTCATGAGGTTCACAGGAACTGGGAGTCCTGCCCATCAGGACCTGTTCATCGGAGTCCTCGGCTGGGAGCCAGGTGGCTCTGCTCTCCCCAGACTCACAGGATGACCCTGACAGGCCCCTCTCTGAGCCTCCCTGGGCACCAGGGTCCTTACCTGTCAAATGAGTGAGGGGAGGTAGAGTAGACGATTTGCCACTGGGTCTGGGGAGTCAACACTGCCAGCAGGAAATCTAAGTGAGTGGGCAGAGGGACTGGAGCCACAGGCCAGTTTCCCCCCCAAGCGTCCTGCTGCCCCCAACCAGACATGAGAAGGAGCCATGGCTGCTCTGCCAAGTGGCATCCAGGGCTTGGCCTGGTGCTCAATGACTGCCCCTCCGAGTATTAGGACCCTTCTGCTGCCAACTGGCTGACTAAAGCCATGGCCCCCAGGGATCTGTGAAACTCAGATTCCTTGGCCACCACAGACTCCAGATGTGGAATTGCTGGAGATGGAGCCTGGGCACCAGCAGTTCTAGAAAGGAGCCAGGTGGGTATGGAGCATGGTGGTCTCTGAGCTGTAGAAGGCGGGGTGCAAGGGTGGTGAGAGCATGGGTTCTGGGACAGGGAAGGTGGCGGTCAGGGCAGGAGAGGCCACTGGTGGAGATGGGGGAATGAAAGCTGGACACCAGGCCTCTAGGAGCACGATTTTATTGGCATTTCCTAGAACAGTGCTGAGGGAGGTAGTCATGGAGGGCCCTTCATCAAGGACACACCCAAGTTCACATCCTGGGGACCCTGGCCCCCTGCCCACAGTCCCGGGGCCCAGCTGGAGTTGGAAGGTGGCACAGGCAGCTCTGGGTGAAGGTTGGTGTCTACTCCACCCCCTTCATGAACTCCAGGAACTCTGTGGAGAGATGGACAGGCATAGGTTAGACATGGGGCCTGGGCAGGGTGTGGGCAGGGGGATTCAGATGGACCCACTCACCATCATAGTCGATGCGGCCATCGTTGTTTTTGTCACCGTCCTTCATGAGCTCCTCAATGTCGTCCTCTGTGATGGTCTCCCCTGTAGCCTGAAGCATTATCTTCAGCTCCTCCAGGTCGATGTAGCCATCAGCATTTCTGCCAGTTGGGTGAGAGGGGCCTCAGAACCCATTTTAGGGGCAGGGGGAGGGGGTGAAACAGCCCTGCTCATGACCCTGGGAAGCAGGGAAGGGCCACCGGGAGATGAGGCATCCTATTCCCTTATGGCACAGAACAGGAGATGGAGGCCTAAGGTCACAAAGCTGTCCCCCTCTGCCCAGCTCTGCCAGGGTCAGGGTTGGAGGTCCAGGCTCACACACTCACTTGTCAAACATGCGGAAGAGGTCTGAAAGCTCTTCCTCAGACTTTCCTTTGCTGTCATCCTTCATGCACCGAACCATCATGACCAAGAACTCATCAAAGTCCACTGTGCCGCTGCCTGGGGGAGAGGGCAGCACAGCCATTAAAGGGCAGTGGTCAGAATGGCTGGACACTGACCCCAGTGGTGTTCTCACTGAATCCTCCCAGTGACTCGGAGGCGAGTGTGATTATTGCACCCATTGCATAGATGATATGGTTGAGGATCAGAGAGGCCAAACAGCTCCTTTAAGGGCGCAGAGTAAGAAGTGGCAGGGCCAGGGTTCAAGCCCCCCCAGAGCTGGGGGCCTGGGGAGGGACAAATGGGCTCACCATCCTCATCCACCTCGTCGATCATCTCCTGCAGCTCCTCAGGGGTGGGGTTCTGCCCCAGCATCCTCATCACCTTGCCCAGCTCCTTGGTGCTGATGCAGCCATCCTCAGCGCCCAGCACGAAGATGTCAAAGGCCGCCTTGAACTCTGTGTCCAGTAGGAGAGGAGGGGAAGCAGAGCAGCACATCTCAGTCAAGAACCCTGAAGGCCAGACGCCAAGGGCTGCCTGCTAACCTGCCCGCTCCCCTCTGAGACCTCTGGGGTGACAGGGAGAGGGACCCCAGCCTCGGGCCTGCAGCCTGGGGTCCTCACGCTCCCCCAGCTGGGCCCTGCTGTTTCCCCACATGCATGGTGGGGCACTCACCATTTTTCTGCTCTTCTGTCAGCTGCTCTACCTAGAGAAGAAAAGAAGTCTCAGGCTCAGACCTTAGCTGCTGTCGAGGAAACCAGCCCATTCCACAGGTGGGAAGACTAAGCCGGGAAGAGGCAGGCCGTTCCCAGGTCACCGAGCAGAGGCCTCAGTTCTCCCAGCCTGCCCCCAAAGCCCTGAGGTGACCCAGCTCGCCTCCCTGAGGCTGGGCTCAGGGCCAGGGTGGCAGGTGGGCACCCGCTCCAGGACCAAGGTGACCCTGAGTAACAATAGCCAGTTTGGCCACTCAGTGTCCGTTCAGCCCCCCTGATGAAACCCAAGCTGGGTGGCCTGAGGGGCAGCTGTCCCTCAGGTTGGGACAATAAAACCACAGCGGGGGTGGGCAAAGCCACCCGCTGTAACCTGACCGGTGGCCACTGGGCTATTTTTAACGGGGGACAAAGTTAAACCTGGTGATTGTTCTGGGGACTCTGGCATGCAGGGGGTGGGGCAGCGTTATCTGGCCCCTTGGCCTCCTGGTGTCTCAAGAGCCAAAATTAGTCCCTGGCCCGCCAGGCCTTGTATGGGCACGGGGTGGAGGGCTGCCCCCTCCCCCAGCTCCACAGACTCCTGCAGGAAAGACAGGGGCACCCCCAGAGCCAGCTGTAGCCTTCCCTGCCCAGGAGGGGGGCCATACTTCCTGGAGCTGAGGTAGGGGTTCCCTTGCAGACAGATGTCTGTGTCAGATGCCCTTGTCTCTGTGGTGGACAGAGGTCAGCAACACCCCCACTCCCAGGATGGAATAGCATCTGAAGCCCCTCAGTGGCCCCTGCAGGGACTTGGGGTGACCAAGAAAAGGTGACCACCCTCTAGCCCTTCCCCCTAGCTGAGCCCCTGAGCCCTGAGCCTGCCAGGCTGAACAGGGGCTAGGCCCCAGGTCTGTTATTCCCTCCTAGTCCCTCTGTGCCCGCCTCAAACTTCAGAGCCCTCTGCAGCCCCCTCCTCACAACCCCTGTCCCACCCTCCAGAGCATCTTCAGGCAGCCAAGGGGCTGGTGAGGGATTGGATGTGTGAGAAGCAGAATGTGAGGGGCAGAAATGGGGAGAGGGAAACAGCGACAGAGCCTCAGAAGGAGAGCTTGGGAGGAACAAAGAGACAGAGACTAGGAAAGAGACCAGACACAAATGCAGAGAGGTGTGTCCCAGAGACAGTGACACAGACTACCGACGTTTGGAGGCAGGGCTGGACATGATGCCATAGCTTTGATGTCCTCCACCAACCCTGACAGTTCCCCCCGGATCCTAAACTCTTCACCCCTTCTACACCCTGGAATGCCAGACCAACTGGCCCCTTGAAGGTCTAGGCTGAAAGTTCGTGGACCTTATCCTGGGTTCCCACCACCTCCTTGGGGTGACCTTGCCCCTGAGCCCCCAGTGGGTACGCCCACCCCAGCCCTGCCCAGGCCCATCCCTTACCGCAGCCTTGTAGATGTCATCCATACTGGCGGCTCACAGGGCAGGCTGCTGGGGTTGCCAGCGGCCCTGGGCTTAAATAGCCCAGCCCCGCCGCATTCCCGACCCAGCCCACCCCTGCCTGCAATATCCTCTACTCCCTCCCCCGGCCCTGGTGATCTCACACTGGCCTGAGTCCCTGTGTCCTCTGCCCAGGGCAAGGAGCAGATGAAGGGCTACAAGGATCAGGGCTCTTTCCCTCTGTCCCCCATTCCCCCAGGAGACTCTCTGGAAAGGTTTTTAGAATGGATGAAAACATGAGTCCAGGACAGGCAGGAGCTGCAATGCAGTGGGCCCCAGGCCAGCAACACAACTCTTATCCAACCAAGGAGGTGGGTGAGGCTCCTGGAGGGGTGGTGACTTGCTCAGGTCTGGCTGACTTGGCAGCTTCTGACTTAAGCGAAACCCGTCTGGGCTTCCCTGGTGGCTCAGATGGTAAAGCATCTGCCTGCAGTGCGGGAGACCCAGGTTAGATCCCTGGGTTGGGAAGATTCCCTGGAGAAGGAAATGGCAACCCACTCCAGTACAGTACTCTTGCCTGGAAAATCCCATGGACGGAGTAGCCTGGTAAGCTACAGTCCATGGGGTCGCAAAGAGTCAGACACGACTGAGTGACTTCACTTTCCTGCAGCAGTATGCAAGCAGCTGGGAGTGGAGGACCCTGCCAAGAGAAGCCTCGAATACCAAGCTTGGATTATGGTGCTGTGGGACCAGTGGAGAAGGAAGGCACTGGTCTACCTCAAGAGAGTACGGTTTGGAGCCCTTCTGCCAAGGGTGCCAGAGGAGCCTTTCCCCAGATCTGTCATCTCCTCCGGGAGAAAAGTACTAGGTCTAGGCTGAAATGCACTCTACCAGTCAACAAATACACCGACAGATGCCTCATCTGTGTAAGACTCTCCCTCTCCAGTTGGGTTACTACCTCTCTTCTGGACCCGGGTTAGGGCTCCTTCTCTGTGCCCATGCTTCCCTTTTCCAGCACTGTAGTTCCTGAGTCCAGGGCCTATCTGTCATCCCCTCGTTTTGAGCTCTGGTAGGATACCATCTACTCTTGCCTGGAAAATCCCATGGATGGAGGAGCCTGGAAGGCTGCAGTTCATGGGGTCGCTGAGGGTCGGACACAACTGAGCGACTTCACTTTCACTTTTCACTTTCATGCATTGGAGAAGGAAATGGTAACCCACTCCAGTGTTCTTGCCTGGAGAATCCCAGAGACGGGGCAGCCTGCTGGGCTGCCATCTATGGGGTCGCACAGAGTCGGACACGACTGAAGTGACTCAGCAGCAGGATACCATCTGGGGGTGTTGTGCCAGATGGCCAGCACATATCCTTTCCACCTAAGCCCTCCACGTCCTTCACGCAGCTGGTTTTGAGTGGCTCAGTCGTGCCTGGCTCTTTGTGACCTCATGGACTGTAGCCTGCCAGGCTCCTCTGTCCATGGGATTTTTTCCAGGCAAGAATACTGGAGTGGGTTGCCATTTCCTCCTCCAGGGGATCTTCCCGACCCAGGGATGGAATCCGCGTCTCCTGTTTGGCAGGCAGATTCTTTACCGCTGACCCATCTGGGAAGTCACAGAGCCTACACCAGTTCCCTGCCTTGCCTGCCAGCCATTGCATGGATTAACCCACTCAATTCTCTAGAAAGTCCATTTGACAGAGATCTCTGAGTCTTGCAGAGGTTAAGAACTAGCTCAGAGTTATTCTGTCCTGTTCGGACTCCAGGTACAAATCAGATCCTCCTTCAACACACTCGGGTCCTCCAGGGAATGAGACCAAGAGGTAGGTGAGATTTAATTACTGTCGCTTTTGCGGAGAGGGAAACTAAGGCCAGGCGTGGCAGTGACTCGCCACGGAAGGTGCAGGGCCATCCCTCCCGAGTGCCAGAGCCCAGAGCAATTCCCGCCCAAGCCTCAGTTTCTCCCGAGCTGCAAGGCGCGCGGCGGGCGGGGCCTCGGGTACCGATTACGCAATCGAACCGTCCCAGGCGGCCTGCGCACGCGCGCCGCGGGCCGCAGCTGTCAATTACGTGCGCCGGGCGGAGTGGGGCTGGGGCGCGAGAAGGCGGCGGGGCCAACATGGCTGCACGGCTCGCGCCGGGGGCGGGGGGCAGCGGGGGCCAGGGGGCGGTGGGACGCTGACCCCGCCCCCTACTGCTGCCAGTCTGCGCCGGGCGGCGGCGGCGACCGAGCCCGGAACATGGCGGCGGCGGCGCGCAGCTTCGGGCCCGAGCGGGAGGCCGAGCCGGTCAAGACGGCGCGCGTCGTGGGCTCTGAGCTCGTGGACACGTATACGGTGTGCTGGGGGCCCGGACTCCCGAACTGGAGGTGGCGACTGGAACCCGGAGTCTTGAGTCCGGGGCGGGAGGTTGGGGTGGGCTTCTTGGCCCCGTAGCTGGAGAGGAGGATGTCGGGGCGCTGCGACTTTGAGGAGGGGGCCTGGGATGGCAGAATCTGGGGAACGGACGCTTGGGCTCCGCAGGTCTGGAAAAAGGGTCTTGGGGTGGGGCGCAGAGAAGGGGATTAGGAAGGGTATGTGTTTAGAAAAGGAGGCTAAGAATGGGAAGGATCAAGGGATAAAGGAGGCCTGCAGAGGAGAGGGGGCAGGTTGAGGCGGAGGCTCCCCTGGAGGGGCGCCGGCCTGGGAGGACGTGACAGGGGTCCCGGAGAAGGGGAATTAGGAAAGGGGTCTTCGGATGATATCAGCGGAAGGGGTCAGGGCGCTGCAAGCCATGAAGAAAAAGAGAGGGCGGGGCCTTGGTCTGGGGGCCCTTGGGGTTGCAGTTGACATTTGCTCAAAAGTGAAGGGGGCATCTGGGGGCCTTAGCGCTCAGGCAGAGACAAGAATGGAGGCGGGTGGAGCGCAGACCCCGGGAATTGAGGGGGTGGCTCAGGACTGAGTCCAAGAGCCCGGAACCTTAGGGGTCTTCATGGGTTTGGACTGGGGGGGTGGGTGAGAGCGGCTCACTGCCCATGCACACTTCAAGACTGTGGAGGAGATGCAGGATAGAAAGGGGAGAAGTTGCAGACTGTGATGAAGTAGGAGGCCCTCCTGGGTCTGGGTGGGCTTGGGCGCCTATGGGCCTGGTAGGCTGCCTAGCAGGGACTGGCCCCAAGGTGGGGGTGGCCTGAGCACCTCTCAGCCTCCTGGCCTTTGTTCTGGGACCATGGTGAGTTGGGGAAGGGGGCTTGGCTCTGCCTTCACCCCACCTCCTTGGCCCTCATCCTAATCCTCCTCCTGAGGGTCATTTTTCTGGCTCTTTCTCCTTTCCTGGGCAGGAGGAGGGGGAGGGAAATGGTCAGGCTGTGGAGGGGCTCCTACGGATCCTGGAGCAACAGGCCTGCTCCTCAATGGAGGCTTCAGTTGAGTTGATTATTTTCTCCTCCCCCTTCCCTGCGTGCTGCAGAGAGGGGCGGGATGCAAGGACCATGGGGCCTCATCCAGGTGAGGACTTAGCTCTGGTCAGCCATCATGCATGCAGTGTATCCACCTGGAGGGTTAGCTCCAAAAAAGCTCTCCTAGTCCACAGGGCTGAGGCCTTCCTCTGAATGGGTGTTGGGAAGGTGGTGATTTTGTGTCCTTTTATCCAGGTATGCTGAGTTGAATAATTATCAACACCTACCTTTGATTGATCAGTTACTACATGCCAGGCCCTTTACAAATCATTTTGCATGCATTACCTTTGATTCTTAATCCTACCAGATTTTAAGATGGGAACCGAGGCTCAAACAACTTAAGGCTCCCAGTCACTTACAAAAGTTGACATACATACATAAACTATAGCCAGGAATGGCAGAACCAGATTTTGAACACAGGTCTTCCTGACCCGTTCGCTTCTATTAGGACTTAATTATCTATCACTGCCCTCCTCTGCGGAGAAGGCACTGGCACCCCACTCTAGTACTCTTGCCTGGAAAATCCCATGGACGGAGGAGCCTGGTAGGCTGCAGTCCATGGGGTTGCTGGGAGTCGGACACGACTGAGCGACTTCACTTTCACTTTTCACTTTCATGCATTGGAGAAGGAAATGGCAACCCACTCCAGTGTTATTGCCTGGTGAATCCCAGGGACGGGGGAGCCTGGCGGGCTGCCGGCTGTGGGGTCGCACAGAGTCGGACACGACTGAAGCAACCTAGCAGCAGCAGCCCTCCTCTGAGCTTCTAAGTGCCTTGACTCCTGGCTGTGTTCAGCTCCTGAACCAGCTGAAAGTGTTGGAAAAGGACTTGCTTCTAGAATATATAGTCAGGGCTCCTGAAAAAGAACTAAAGCAGAAAAGTTGGTCCTGCCAAACCTGACCCTGTTTTGCATCAGAAGGAAAGGCCTTTCTTGCAGCTCAGGTTGGATTGGACTTTGAATTACATGGAGGCTTAAACATGGAGTTTAAAAACTAAAGAGATTGCTTAATATGATAGCTGCCTTTTTTGTTTCTCACTGTTGGATAGGGGTCAGACTTGTCCCATATGCCTGCCAGATCCAGTGCTAGGGCCATGGAGGAGGCTAAAAGGGGCCCCCTGCTTCTCAGCAAGGGTCAGGTACAGAGGCTGGTGGGCAGGAGCAACTTAACTTCGGCCTGGGGGGTTTGGGTGTCCTGCAGCTATTGCTAAGGGTGAGGTGGGGCTTTCCTCATTGCTGGCTAGGCAAGGGCTGTTTTCCCTCTTAGGTTTACATCATCCAGATCACTGATGGGAGCCATGAGTGGACAGTCAAGCACCGCTACAGTGATTTCCACGACCTACATGAAAAGGTAATTGAAAATTGGGGTCCTGTGTTTCAGGGCTTTGGGGGCTTTTAGGCCAAGTTCCCATTGTGTCATGGGTTGGTTTTAGGGCAAAACTGGTTTATTAATGTAAACAGCGAAAAAAAAAAAACCCCAAACCCGTTGGATCCTGAGAGTTCAACTCTTGCATGAGACAGTGTGCAAGGAGTGTATTTGAACTTCAGTTTTAAGATTGACAGTTGTAGCTAGGATATGAGATGCTGGGATAGTTTCCAGGGGAGGGAGCAGGCTTCAACTTGTTCCACCTGGGTATACCTATTCCAGAACCCGTGCTTTAGTATCTGGCTGTAATTCTTTCTTTGCGTTGGAGAGAGCTCCCTTTCTCTGGGTCATTTGTAGCGTGAGAATTGTGTTGTGGTTTAGAGAAGATGGTGACTTCAGGGGCTTTGAGGTATTTCCTAAATGTCTCCAGAGTCTCTTGGTGGAACTCATTGTCTAGAACTGTATCGGTGTTTCTAGTGCTAATTAAACTTGAGGCCAAACCCAGGTGCGCTAGTTTGATCACTAATCGTGGTGCTCCTGCCGCGATGGGCTTCGTAGCGAGCACCTGCCCTCAGCTGCTTGCCTTGGCCTTGCACAGTTACAGAACCTCTTGGTCTGTGGTTGACACACTTGTGTTTTCTTACAGCTTGTTGCAGAGAAGAAGATTGATAGAAGTCTGCTTCCGCCCAAAAAGATAATTGGGAAAAACTCCAGGAGCTTGGTGGAAAAGAGGGAGAAGGATCTAGAAATTTATCTCCAGACGCTCCTGGCCACCTTCCCTGATGTGGCCCCCAGAGTGCTGGCCCAGTTCTTGCATTTCCACTTTTACGTAAGTTCCTCTTGGGTTTTCGCCTTCGCCTGCAAGCCTACGGCCACCAGAGCTCCAGGTAGCAAACCTTGTAGACCTCAACTCTGAGAGTTAGGCTGGAGTTGGAGCCTGCGGTTAGTAGATGGAGGAGCATCCTGGCGGGTTGGGGTTCAGACAGAGCGTGTTCATAAACGGATTTGCTTTAAATTAGGCTGACCGGCTCTGGCCACAGAGAGGTTTTCCTCCACCACAAGTCGTTTTGTTTAGCAAAACGGCCTGTGGGTGTTGAGTAAGGTTTCCATCCAAATGGATGGGGTTAGATTAGAAACAGCTGACACCTGGCATTTACTATTGTTGAGTTGTTGGTTCCCAGCTCAAAACTAATTAAGGGATCCATCTGTGTTGGCAGAATATTGCCATCTTAGGGCATCGTCAGAGTCCAGGGTGCTGAGTGAGGGTAGATGGCTTCCTCCAGTGGGAGTGTACGTCTCAGGGCAGTTCTGCACTCCCTTCTGGACGGAGGAACAACGGTCACGGGCTGCTGGTGACAGTATGAGTTGTCACACTTCAAGGGGGGAAGTTTGGTGCAGCATGAAACCAAAACGTTAAACAACCCAGTAATTTCATTTCTGAGAATGTATTCTAAGGGAAAAGACTGGGAGACTGAGAAAAGGATATAGGTGTAAAGGTAGTCATTCCAGGATTTTAATAAGATGCTGAAGACACTCAAAAGCCCCATAGGAGGTGACTTAAAAAAAAAAAGGGTGCTAGCGTGGGATTGGATATTGTGCTGCTAGAAAATGACGTGTCTGTGGATTTGCTGATGTAGGAAAAGAAATACATTACTAGATGAAAAGAGCAGGGCAGAAAATGGTATTAGGGTATGGTCCCATTCTTATTTAAAAAAGAAGTTTGTATGAATATATTTGGGAAAATTCTAGAAGGTTATACATCAAAATATTACGAGGAGTTGTTTTTGGGTAGTAGATTTTTGGATAATTTACATTTAATTATTTTCCTTTTGTGTGATGAAGATAGGGAAAAAAACCCGAAACAACCCACTCCCTTTTCAGGCTTGCCTTTTAGGAAGGGACCTGTGGGTTGTGGTCTTAAAAGCCCAAACTTGTTTAAAAAATAACTGTCTTGAGATATTTTCAGAGAGACAGCTGAGCCTTTCTTGAAGTGTTGGGCAGAACCTGGAAATTTGGTGACGGCACTAGCACTGGGTCACTCAGCTTGGAGGGCCCTGTGGGAAAGAAGAGCGGCTTCTATAGATGGGGGCTACATATGTGTATCTATCTTTGGATTTTGTTTGGCATGTATGTACCCGTAATGTATGTGGTTAGCAGTAATTTTCCTGTTGCAGACTTTTTTTTTTTTTTTTTTGCATTTTCTTTCCTTATGTGAAAAAGAGAAGTCCATTCCTTATGTGAGTCTTTCAGATAACTGGTTAGTGTTTAAGAAATGCTGTACTTTAAGAAAGCTTTGATTAGCTATTCAAGTTTAAAGTATAATTCATTGCTTAAGACCTGGGCCTTTGAGGCAGTCTCCTAGCTGCCTCTGAGTATGGAAAGGCCTGGACTGCTTTTTGTTTTTTAAATGATTTGTATGTTAATTATTATTTTGGTTGCGCTGGGTCTTGGTTGGTATGTGCCGGCTTTTCTCTAGCTGTGGCGAGTGGGGGCTACTCTTCATTGTGGCACGTGGACTTCTCGCTGTGGTGGCTTCTCTTGTTGCGGAGCGCAGGCTCTAGGTGCGCGGGCTTCAGTAGTTGCAACACGCAGGCTCCCAAGTTGCGGCTCAGTCGGGTGTGGGCTGCCATTCCCTTCTACAGAGGATCTTCCTGACCCAGAGATCGGGCTTAGTTGCTTTATGCCTTGTGGAATCTTCCCGGGCCAGGAATCGAACCCATGTGCCCTGCATTGGCAGGCAGATTGGAGTTCACTGAGCCACCAGAGAAGTACTGGGCTGCTTTTTTGAGATAGGTTTGCCTGACGTAGGCCTGGGGCCTACCCTACATCTGTAGCAGTTCTGGTTTGAGGCGTGTTCTACTGCTTGGAGCAGTTTGAACATATCTGAAATAATTATTATCAAAAGGGCCTCTTGGTTATATAAATCCAGAGTTCTAAAAAAGTGGTTGATCCATCATTAAACTAAATCACGGTTGCTTAGCTGTGGCACTGTTGGCGTGTTGGACCAGACGATTGGTGGGGGGGCTGCCCTGTGCAGTGCTGAGCAGCATCTCTGACCTCTGCCCACTAGATGCCAGTAGCGCCCCCCCAGTCTGCCCCCCCCCCCACCCCGCCACGTTGTAACTACCCACAGTATCTCCACGCATTGCCAGGTACTGCCTGAGAGGCAAATTGCACCTGATTGAGAATCACGATATTAGATCTTCAAATGAATTTGGACAGACAGGGCCCAAAAGATTTGTCAGCTTTCTTACAGACTGGGAGCCCTTAGGGAAGGTTTCTGGTAGCCTTCGCCCCCATCAGTGTCCTCTCTGAATTTACTCCCAGTGTAGTCCACCTCTTGTGGGGCTGCCATTGGACAGGGTGGACCCAGGGAACCCTGTTTGGCTGGGGTGTGGATTTTTTTTTTGGTATATAATTCACATACAAAATTCACTCTTACAAAGCATACAAGTCCCTGGTTTTTAGTATATTAACAGAATTGTGCATCTGTCACTACTGTCTTAATTCCAGAACATTCATCACACAGGAAGGAACTGTGTACCCATCAGCAGTCACTAATATGCTTTCATAATATATAGGTTTGTATATTCTAACATTTCATATAAGTGGAATCATGCAACATATGACCTTTTGTGTCTGACTGCTTTCACTTAGCATAGTGTTTTCAAGGTCTGTTCATGTTGTAAACAAAAATAAGTACTTCAGTTCTTTTATGGTCAAGTACTATTACGTTGTTTAAAGATACCATATATTGTCCATTTATGAGTTAATGGACTGGTAACTTTAGCTTGCTTCCAGTTCTTGGCTTTTATTAAATAAGGCTGCTGAGAACATTCGTATGTTTTTGTGTAGACCCATACTTTCTGTTGGGGCTTCCCAGGTGGCCCAGTAGTAAAGAATCCACCTGCCAGTGCAGGCGATGCAGGTTCAGTCTCTGGGTCAGGAAGATGCCCTGGAGACGGGAACGCCAGCCCACTCCAGTATTGTTGCCTGGGTAATCTCATGGACAGAGGAGCCTGGCGGGCTGCAGTCCGTGGGATCACAAAAAGAGTCAGACACAGTTCAGCAACTAAAGGATAACAACAACATACTTTCTGTTGGGTATATACTAGGAGTGGAATTGCTGGATTGTATGATAACTCTGTTTATGAGGAACAGCCAAATTTTCTTTCGTAGTGGCTGCACCATTTTATTGAGTTGGCCAGAAAGTTGGCCAACGCATTCCTACCAGCGATGTGTAGGCTGTTATGTTCGCACGTCTTTGCCCACACTTGCTACTGTTCGCTTTTACTGTAGCATCCTCATGGGTGTAGCGTGGTACCTTGTGGTTTCAGTTTGCATTTGGCTAATGACTAATAATGTTGAGCTTCTTTTCGTGTGCTTGTTGGTTATTTGTATATCTTCTTTAGATAAAGTTACTGAAATCTTTTGTGTTTCAAAAATTAGGTTGTTTTTGTTGTTGAGTTATAGGAGTTCTTTGTATACTCTGGATATTTAAGCCCTTGTTAGAAATATGATGTGCAAATCTTTTCTTTCATCGTGTGAATTGTCTTCGTTTTCCTGATTGTATTCTTTGAAACATAAGTTTTCGATTTTGATGAAGTTTACCCATTTTTTTCCCTCCAGTCACTTTTTGGTATCATATCTAAGAAACCAAATTCAAGATAACAAAGATTTGCAACTACGTTTTTCTTCTAAGAGTCTTACAGTTTTAGGTCTTGTATTTAGGACTGCAACCATTTTGAGGGGATTTTTGTATACGGTGTGAGGTTGGGGCCTCCACTTTGGGGCAGGCTGACAGGCAGGCAGAGCCGTTTGTCTCCCAGCCCTGCTGCTTCCTGACAGTTTATTCAAAGGCGGTCATGGAACCTCTGTGTGTCTCAGTTCCTCTTGTGAGTTGGAGGGGGATGATCCCAGGCCCTTGGGAATTGCAGGAGACTGTGCAGTGATGGTGACGGGCCCAGAAGAGGTCTGGGCTTATGGCGGGGGCTCTCCAGGTCCCAGCCACTGCTAGCTATTCTAGTTAGGAAATGCATTCACTTCTTGTCAAAGGTAGCATTTATATCATTTTGTTATCTTGAAACCAGTTGGGTAGAACAAAGACACTTTTTGAAATTTGAAATCAGAGTAGGATAGAACTGTTACCATCCTAAAGGTAGCTTTTGGTTGTTTGTTTTAGTTGCAGAGTATAAGCTGTAAGTGATAACAGATATCCTTGCGGCTTACTTATGGTCTTGGAGCTCTCTTCAGCCAAAGTTTAGGCTTGAATCTCTCAATGGGGAATTTTTACTCACACAGTGTTCCTGACTTCTGCTGGTGTGCCTCATATAGGCATGAAATAAGTTATCAAGGGCTCCGACCCCTGTGTGTGTATGTAAACCACACAGTGATGTGTAATTGAGCCCCTCGTTAATGCTCCAGTGACACACACGCTGTGCTCAAGCCTGTGCCAGGCAGGAGCGTTGGACTGGCCTGCGGTTATTCATTGAGTAGGGTCTGTGCTGCAGGGGGTTCACAGACCTGCATGTACTAACATGCTGTCAGAACAGTGGTGTCCGAACCACAGCCTAATAGTCTGTGGTGCATTTGTGTGCATAGCTCACTTGGTAAAGAATCTGTCTGCAATGCGGGAGACCCGGGTTCGATTCTTGGGTCGAGATGATCTGCTGGAGAAGGCATAGACTACCCACTCCAGTATTCTTGGGCTTCCCCTGTGGCTCAGCTGGTAAAGAATCTGCCTGCAATGTGGGAGATCTGGGTTCGATCCATGGGTTGGGAAGATCCCCTGGAGAAGGGAAAGGCTACCTACTCCAGTATTCTGGCCTGGAGAATTCCATGAACTGTATAGTACATGGGGTCGCAAAGAGTTAGACACAGCTGAGCAACTTGCCTACAGGGGTGCTGCTCAAGGGTGCAGACCAGCACTTGACCCTGGCAGGTGGCTGATTGATTGGAATGTAACATGTTTGGAAGTGGGTATTATAGTTTTTAAACACCTATTTTTTTTTTATTGAAAAAATTTTTGAAGTTATAAAGAATGTCTTTTAAAATTTTAATTTATTTATTTTTGGCTGTGCTGGATTTTTCTTGCTGCAGGCAGACTTTCTCTACTTCTGGCAAGTGGGGGCTACTCTTCATCGCGGTGCATAGGCTTTTCACTGCGGTGGCTTCTCTTATTGCAAAGCGTGGGTTCTGGGGCGCATGGGCTTCTGTAGTTGTGGTTCCTGGGCTCTTGAGCACAGGCTTAATAGTTGTGGTGCATGGGCTTAGTTTCTCCTTGGCATGTGGCATCATCCCGGACCAGGAATCAAACCCACGTCTCCTGCACTGGCAGGTGGATTCCTTACCGTTGAGCCACCAGAGAAGCTCCCTGCCATTTTTTTTTTTTTTTTTTTTTTAGGGTATTTCAGTTCAGACATCTGTGGGACCCTGAAGTATTTCAAGTCCCTTAGCAGGATTGGGTGGAGTGTGTGTGGGTGGGGGAGTACCCGTTCGCAGAGGTACCTCTGGGCAGAATCTGCAGGAGCTTTAAATGGGACCCACCGATGCCCCTGTTTCCTCCTAGCAGGAGGGGGGCCCAACCCTGCTTACATTTGGCCACAAGGCCACAGTTGAACCAGAGTACTCTGAGGAGGCAGACAAAATGCTTCTCTGAAAAGACTTATACTGTGGATTTTGGGACTGAGGCCTTTCTTTGTTTCCCCTTTAATTAAGAGTCTCTCAAGGTAAAGATCAGCCAAGGCAACTAAGTTGATAGTGTTGCCTGGTATAGCTGCAGGGAGTGCTTCCTGTAGCCCAAGGGGAGGGGCGGAAGAAATTGTCTACTTTTTAGATTGTTCAGAAGTGGAAACATGCTCTTTGTTTAGCATGAGTCCTTGGCCCTCACAATCTCCCAACTTTCTGGGTCTTCCAGAAATTCCAGCCCTATCTCATCAGCTGAGCTGGTGTTGACGCCAGCTGCCCAAAGAAATGTAACTCTGAGGATAAGGGTTGCTGGTACTAAGCGTGGGCTGGGGGCCCTTTTCCCATGTGAGACCTAGTGTCCCTGCTGGGAATGGAGAGTCTGGGGAGCTGCTCTTGGGGACTGGAGGTGGGTGCGGATCGGAAGCCTCTCGGGAGTCTGTGTCTAGGCTGTCCAGGCGATGGGCGATTCTGACTGCACGCCAGATGGGAAAGTGCTGATCTGGAGACAGGGCTTAGTTCTCAGAGTGTAGGTAGAGAAATGAGCTTCTGGGTCATTCCATGGTCTTCCTGATCTTCGGTTCTTCATAGCAGCCAAGGAAGTAACTGCCCAGCAATTGAATTGTTACAGGAGACTGAAGTTGAACTTCTGAGTGAACTGATGGCCTGTCCTCTCATTTACTGGAGCCTCTCTGGCTCAGAACCTGCTGTATCCTTCTGGTGGCCCTTTTACATTTGACCCTGTGTCTTGCCAGACTCTGAGCCCCCTAACAGTGGAGCTGTGTTCGCTCATTTTTCTCCCTTTGGCTTTTTGTTCATTTGTGAGAATAAGGAGGAATTAGTCTCATACAAGCTGAATTTCAAGCAGATGAAATAAGCACATTTTTTAATAACAGATACCTTAGAGTACTAAAAGGAGAAATTAGGGGAGTGTTTTTATGACCTTAGGGTTGGGAGAGAGGTCCCAGAAGTCACAAAGGAAAAGAATCACAGGTTAAAAAATGCACACTTGCCAAACCTCCCTCTGTCAGGAGAACCGGTGTGAACACATGTAAGGGGCATGCACAGACAAGGAAAAGACACTTAGATATTTGCAGCATGTAAACAAGCATTAGGGTGTCCTGTATGTGTGAAAGGTAAGTGAGAGACGAACCATAGAAAAACAGGAGAAGGACACTGTCTCCTGCAGCCTGGTGCCTTTCAAGTTCCGTAAACACACTAATTGCGTGTCCTGGTGGCAGAGGGGTTCTTGTGAACTATGGAGGTGATCGTGCAGTTTTCATCAGGACCTGTTTACAAAAGCCCTGTTGGCTGCCATCGTCAATTAGGTGCCGTTCTTACCTGCAGGATGTGGGGTTGCAAGCCCTGGGGCTCTGGCAACCCCATGGTTACACCCAGAAATGCTGAGGCAGTCAGCTGTCAGCTGTGTACTGAGAGAGGCTTCACGGCTAAGCACTTGAAAGTGTGGCTTTGCGAGTTTCTTGCCATGTAACAGTGAGGATCGCAGCCTGTCTGCACCTCAGTTTACTTACCTGTGAAATAGGATTCAAAATAAGAGCCTCCTGGCCTAGGGCGCCTGGAGGATTGAGTGAGCCTCTTGGTGGGGAGCACGTAGGCCATTGCCTGGTGTGAATTGAGACCCAGCACATTAGCTGTAATGTGACTGAAGGTCATTCTTGTACTGCCTTTACCCCATCGCCCTAAAAGGGAACCCTTTCCTGCCTCTTCCTGACGACCCTGGGCTGGGTGGTGCTGTCACCAGCCTTGGAGGGACGGCGCAGGAAGAGAGCCTGTGCTCACTCTTTCCTCAGATACCTGTGGGACATGAATGTCAGTAAAAATGGTCACTCCCAGGCCGGGCTGGCTCTGTGAAGCCTGTTTTTTTTTCCCACCAGGGTAATGGGAACCTCTTTTCCAGAGGAAGCAGGACTGTCTGTCTGCTATGCCTCTCTCAGTAATCTCCCAAGGCCGGTTTTGGGAGCTGTTGACTTCCCAGCCAGCGCCTGACATGGCCAGGCTTTGCGGTCTCCTGGGCCTGGAGGTCAGCCCGTGCTGAGTGGCCTTGGAGCTGTTATCCGCGTAGCTGGAAGTGCTCTTTTCCTTTCTGAGCTGCTTGATTCACTTTAGATTTACTCTCTCCGTTTTGTTTTACTTCTGGAGAGCTGGCTTTGGAGCAGTGGAGGGAGTAGATGGCAAGAAAGGTGCAGGTCCCAGTGGTGGGGAGCAGGGGAATATCCTGACTGGATTTTGTTTTCTCTTTAGGAGATTAATGGCATCACTGCAGCACTGGCTGAGGAACTCTTCGAAAAAGGTATATGGCCAGGGGTCCTTGAAATACTGGATGCAACTTGGCTAGCCCTGTTAGGCGGCCAGGGGCCCAGAACTCTGTCAGCTGGCTCTGTGCCAAGTGGGTTCTAGCCAGGACCCACCTTCCCAGGGTTGCCCAGACCCCTGGGCCTGGTCCACAGGCAGGCCTGTGCACCTGTCTGCTCTGCAAGTCTGAAGAGCTGTGTTCTTCACCTCAGGACCCTGGGGCCCCTGTCCTCAGGGGCTCTGTTCTCAGGCTCAGATTGTATTCCAGGGCCTTCTGATGGAGTTCTAGAAGGTGGGTGGTGTGCTGCCCTCTTGCACCGGGTTTGTTCTTACCTAAAAGGGTTCGGATGGCACCGAAGCTGCCTCAGGGTCATGACCCTGCCTGAGAGCACAGTGATGATGGCTAAGATGTACTGAGTGAGTGCTTGTGGGCCAGACTTCTGTGTGTGTCTTACTGCTCCCCTGAAAGAGGGCCGGACAAGGACGTTGCGGATGAGAGGCCCGGTTAGCTGTCTGAGGGTGCATGGCTGGAAAGCACAACAGGAGGCCCAAACACCAGTGTCGGGCTCAGAAGCCCTCCTGCCCTGCTCTCGGGCCCCTTACTGTGCTGGCACCTTGGGTCTCACCTATTAAGACATCTGTGTCTTAGAGGTTACAGTGGGCTGTTGCCCTCAGTGCTGTGCCTGCGCTGGCTTTCTCCTGGCCAGGGCCTCAGATTGTAACTCAGTTTCACCTCCGAGAGGCTCCCAGAGCAAATTCCTGTGGCCCTTCCCTCCTTTGTAATCACGTGTTGACCCTGAGCTATCAGCCCAGGAGGGAGGCCGCTTCCGCATGCTCAGGAGGGTCCTGCCTTCGTCCTGACTCGGTGCGCATAATGGGTGCCGGCCAAGTGCTTGTTCACTGTTGCCCGAGTGGGCAGCTACCCTGGCCGCACAGCGGGGCTGGGACCCAGTGCTCACCTGTTGGGCTGTGGCTGTTGCAGGAGAACAGCTCCTGGGGGCTGGCGAGGTCTTCGCCATTGGCCCCCTGCAGCTCTACGCAGTCACCGAGCAGCTGCAGCAGGGAAAGCCCACGTGCGCCAGCGGGGATGCCAAGACTGACCTGGGGCACATCCTGGACTTCACCTGTCGCCTTAAGTACCTTAAGGTAAAGCTGTGGGAGCCTGGTCATGGGGAACTGCTCAGTCATGGGCACACAGCTCGTGACCTGGGTGGGTGTGTGTGTGTGTGTGTATATATATACGCTGCAGGCCCTGGGGGAAAGAAGGTGACATTTGGTGATCTGGGCACTGTGCTTCCGCCTCTGAGCACCAGGGGGCAGTCATGGTCCAGTGGCCCCCTACTTTGAACCTTGGCTTTAGCTTGCTTTGTTGATCATGGAAGTGCTGAGTGGGAGTCCTTGCCCAGACTGCCTCTCGCAGCCTGGCAACGATGAACACGGATGGAAAGTGCTGGTTGCAGCAGCATCCCTAATTCACACCATTTATTTGGCTGTAGGTTTCTGGCACAGAAGGACCTTTTGGGACCAGCAACATTCAGGAGCAGCTTCTGCCTTTTGATCTGTCTATATTCAAGTCTCTTCATCAGGTGGAGGTAAGGCCCAGGGCCCCTGGAGTGCAGGCGGGACTGTGCCCTCGCAGCATGGTCTGATTTCTGACCATTCTGTCTGTGCCTAGGGAGTGTTCCTGAGGTTGAGTGTCTGGATTTAATCGTAAGGCACTGCTGCATTTGTGTCTGTCAGTATGTGGCAGATTCCATTTAGGGGAGTCAGGCGCTGTGGAGGCAGAGAGACGAGCTTCTGCTGCTCTTGGCCGGTCTGCATGTCCCCACCCTGCAGCATTTGGACAGGTTGGAGCACCAGCGCCCAGCTTCTCCTGGGCTTCTTCATTGCTCAAATTGAAGTGCTAGGAAGTCGTCCTATGGGTCACACAGAGCCAATTCCATGTCTGCATCTTCCAGGGCAGATCAGCAGAGGGGTTGCAGGATTCTCTGCTCTCTGCCGTGCCTGTACCTAACAGGAAATACTTGGCATTACTCACTGCAGAGCTCCTGGGTTCACAGTGCCAATTTTGTACCTTGTTTTTTCTTTTTTTTTTAATAAGAAGGGGACTCAGTAGAGAATAGGGGAAAACACTTTAACACAGCAAGTCCTCGAGCATGGCTTTTGTGTGCAGCCCTGTTCCTCATGTCTAATGTTCATTCCTCGATGAAATCTTCTCAACAGCCACGTGAAGTGGGCACTTACATTCCCATTTTACAGTTGAGGAAACTGAGGCTTAGGAGGGTAAGGAAGTTTGGCCAGGATCACACAGTTAAAAGGGGGAATGTAGTGTCTGAGCTCAGCAGAGTCTGACTCTGCAACGTGCCGGGCTTGTCTCAGGAGGTCCCTTGAGGACCCTTCCTTCGATGGGCATCTGGTCCTCGACCAGCACAGGCAAGTGGGGCTGGGTAGTGAGAGGAGTGCCTGGTTGGGCAGGCTGCGGCTCTGCCAGGCGGGGCCTGCGGGTATGTAGTGTAGCGCTCGGACAGGTGGCTTGAGGGAGGTGGTTTGGCTTGTCCCCCTCCTTTCCCCTGCAAGGCTGCCGAGGCCAGTGGAGTGGGGCAGGTGATGTTGCAGAGGCCCCAGGCTCTCCAGCTCTGGTGTCCCTGGCTCTCACTTTGTGTCCAGCCACCAGCCCCAAGCAGCTGTTCAGAGAAACGAGTTTGTGTCTCTGTCTCACGGGCTACTTCAGAACATGTCTAGTTAGCACTAAAAATGAGAAAGCAGAGACTTAGGGTTTGAGTCACTGCCTGCCTCGAAGGATTTGGGGTCACTGATGGTTGTGTTCCTTTTGTGTGTGGGTGGGACTTCATGGGACTTCCGTTGGAGTGACGATGCCCTTCTGAGACAAAGCTGTTCTTGTTCCAGATAAGTCACTGTGATGCCAGGCGCATCCGGGGGCTGGTTGCATCCAAGCCCACCTTGGCCACAATGAGCGTCCGTTTCTCAGCAACCTCCATGAAGGTAAGCGCCACCTGTTAACCTTCCTGGGTGCTGTCTGAGGGGCAGGGCCCTGCACTGTGGTGCCCTCACTGCCATCTGTCAGGAATCAGAAGCCAGACTTTCCCCTGGGCAGCTGCACACTCATGTGGGACCTCCCAGTGCTTGACAGTCCCTGTAGCCTCAGGCTACATCATCATCCCGAATCAACACTGTAAAACCAGAGATTTTAAGAGCAGGGTAATCTCCACCCCCCAGAAAAGGTCACTGCTGCTGCTGCTGCTGCTAAGTCGCTTCAGTCATGTCCGACTCTGTGCAACCCCATAGACGGCAGCCCACCAGGCTCCGCCGTCCCTGGGATTCTCCAGGCAAGAATACTGGAGTGGGGTTGCCATTTCCTTCTCCAGAAAATGTCACTGGTTTTTAATAAATTTTCAGCAGCACGAGTGTCAGAACATTTAGTAGATGAATTGATGGAAATGTTCTCTAACTATGAAAAGCCCTGGCTTAGCACTCATTTGTATTTTGTTCTCAGTGAACTTGAGTAGGCAGGCGAGGTTGTGTGTGGTGGACCTTGTTGTTTATATGTGAGTGACACAAACTCACAAACCAAGTACGTTAAGAGGTTTTATCCCTTCTCTCTTTACATTTTTATGATTTGCATCTTAGTAATGACTTGACTTCCAGGTGGCGCTAGTGGTAAAGAACCTGCTGCTAACACAGGAGATGTAAGAGATGCTGGTTTGATCCCTGGGTTGAGAAGATCCCCTGGAGAAGGAAATGGCAACCCACTCCAGTATTCATTCCTGAAGAATCCCACGGACAGAGGAGCCTGGCAGGCTACAGTCCATGGGGTTGCCAAGAGTTGGACGCGACTGAAGTGACTTAGCAGACTCAGTAATCTTAAAGTTTTTCTAGAAAGAAGTATAGTGTTACTTTTAGAACTTAGAGGATCTGATGAAGATTTAGGTTTGAGGGAAAGTCTTTCTCTTGAGGCTACTGGCTGAAAAGAGGTGGCTTGTTTCAGGCAGCTTTGCCCCTCTGGGAGATACTCCCTGCTTCCCTGCTCAGGGAGCCCAGAGTGATCCATTGAGAGAGGAGAAGTCTTATCAAAGGGCATCAGAAGCCGAAGCGAGAAGACCTGCCTCCTTCCCAGTAGACGGTGCCCCCGTGCTCCCTGCTGCTGCCCTGTTTCAGCCCTCCTAGATTTTACCCTGTGAAGTAATGGTTAAAAGGCCTATTGTCAGCCGTGGGGGCCACAGTGCCAGCTTGTAAAGCACAGTTGCCTGGAAACACAGAAAATTCTGACCTTCAGCCTCCAAGATTTAAGCCAGAAAAGGCATCACTGTATAACGAGGCTCTTGTGAGCTGGAAAAGCGTTTGCTCCCGCAGCAGGGCCAGAACATATTCCAAGTGGCCGTTATGTTTCTAAGCTCTTCAGTTATTTCACAATTGTTTCGAGGCATATGAACCAAAGCCCCGTTTTAATGCAAGTTCACTTCCACATACTAAATATGCTCCAGCCCTTCCTGAAATTTTGCAATGATTGTTTTCCCAATGAGTGTTGCATGAGGGCTACCATGGGGGTGCTCACCAGATGTTCTCACACAGGAAGTCCTCGTTCCCGAAGCCTCGGAGTTCGATGAGTGGGAGCCAGCAGGCGCAGCCCTGGAGGGCCCCGTGACTGCCGTCATCCCCACATGGCAGGCTCTGACCGCTCTGGACTTGAGTCACAATAGCATCTCTGAGATCGATGATTCTGTGGTACGCCTTCCACGGCCTGACCAGACCCTGGGGTTGGGTGTTTAACACTTTACCAGAAGGACCACCGAAGACCTGCATCCAGTGCTCTGTGCACTGCCGGCAGTGCTTAAGTTAATGGGGTTATTTAAAAGTTATTTAAAATCTCAGGGCTTCCCTGGTGGCTCAGTGGTAGAGAATCCGCTGGCCAATGCAGGAGACACTGGTTCAATCCCTGGTCCAGGAAGATCTCACAGAGCAGCTAAGCCCGTGCACCACAACTACTGAGCCTGTGCCCTAGAGCCCCATGAGCCCGCACGCGGCAGCTGCTGAAGCCCACGCACCCCAGAGCCTGTGCTCCGCCACAGGAGACGCCGCCACGATGAGCGGCCTGAGCACAGCCGCGTGGAGAGTGGCCCCCGCTCTCTGCAGCTAGAGGAAAGCTGGGCAGCAGTATAGGCCCAGCACAGCCAAAAATAAATAATTGGTTTTTTTAAAGGAGTGCTTAGAACGAGATGAAGTGTATTAATTGTGTGTGCATTTGATAGCATAGACACAGTAAGTGGTGAAATTTATTCCCAAGAAGGGGAGAAGAAAAGTTAGTCCATAGGTTCCAGGGACATTCCTGGTAGTTCAGTGGTTAGGACTTTTATGTTTCCACTGTAGTGGGGACAGGTTTGATCCCTGATCAGGGAACTAAGATCCAGTGTGCCTCACAGTGCAGCCGGGAAAAACAGAACAGGTTCCAGATGTTCCCCTGTAAGAGTGACATCCAGATGGTACTTGGGCAGGAGTGTGGTTCCTGTGTTTGTGCGTCTCGATGGGGGTAGGTAGAGTTGAAGAAGCACACACCTGCTTCTGTCTGCACTTGCTGTTTATCACTTTTACAAGCCAAGTGTTCTACAGAAGCAGTGCGCTGGTGCTCAGCCATGGAGGCCCTCTGTTACGTGTTCCTGAGGATGTGCTGCTGGCTGGGCCCTGGGAGGTGTCCTGTCAGGGGCCCTGCACAGATGGCCTGCCCAGGAGTCTGTGGGCAGGCAGAAGCATCTGTCCCTCCTGTGGAGGGGCCGGAAAGGGTTCAGTCTCCTAGGGTAACATCAGGTGTTGTCTTTTCTTTCACAAGAAACTGATTCCAAAGATTGAGTTCCTGGACCTGAGTCACAATGGAGTGCTGGTCATGAACAATTTGCAGGTAATTAGTGTCTTTGGAGACCTTTACTGTCTGTGAGCTTCTCACAAGGTCCCATTCTCCTGAGATCCAGGAGGCTGATGTGGCCTTGGGAGTCTTGGGATTTCTCTCATGAGCACTTGAAGGGTATCTGGGTGTACCAGAGGTTTGTAAAGGCAGAGCCTGCTGCCATTCCCTTTAGGTCGCAACAATGCAATGAGCATGTGTTGCTGTACTTCCCAAAGTATAAATACACATTGGACATGATAAAGATGATGCCTCCACTGTGAAGATGGACAGCCTTGTTTTCAAACCCTGCCTCTACTCCTACCCTGTGGGCCGTGTTGGCCCTGTAAACCTGTGCAGGGAAGAAGAGTTTCCCTTCTGAAAAAATGTCAGCGGGAACAGAGCCAACCTGCAGAACTAGTCATTGAGGCTGGAAGGCCCGTCCCCCTTCACGTCGGTGCCCGTTGTTTGGACCCTTGGCCTTAACCCCGGGACCCTGTTGTCGCTGCCGCCACAGCACCTGTACAACCTTGTGCACGTGGACCTGTCGTACAACAAGCTCTCCTCCTTGGAAGGGGCTCACACCAAACTGGGCAACATCAAGACCCTGAACCTGGCGGGCAACCTCCTGAGGCATCTGAGTGGCCTGCATAAGCTCTATTCCCTGGTCAACCTGGACCTCAGCGACAACAGAATCGAACAGGTGAGCTGCGCCCCAGAAGGAACACAGGGTTCTGGGGAGGCTGTGCCTCGACGTTGGTCACTTCAGTGAGAACGGGGGGCTTTTGTTGGCCGTTGGCTCGTGTTGTCACGTTGCTGAGTTGTTAGCGAAGGGACTCGGGGGATGCCTTTCAGATGGAAGAGGTCAGAAGCATCGGCAGCCTCCCATGTCTGGAGCACGTGGCTCTGCTGAACAACCCCCTGAGTATCATCCCCGACTATCGGACCAAGGTGCTGGCTCAGTTCGGAGAGCGGGCCTCAGAGGTAAGCTGCTTGGGGAGACTCAGCTGCAGGTGACATCTGCCTGCTTCAGAAGGCCGTCCTGACCCTGAGTGGCCTTTCGGATCAGGGAAGCCCACTGCCTCCATAGGAAAAGGCTCCCTTGCTCCTCTTCTCTTAGGGGTCACAGGCTGCCACGCTTCCTCCGTAGGCTGACCTCATGTCGCCTCCGTCAGAGCATCAGGCCTGGGGGGCTCTCCAGGAACCAACGGGCACAGCCTGAGTGTGGAGGGACTGTCTTCTACTTGTTAAAAAGTAATGTTTACTGTGGGCTTCTCTGGCGGCTCAGCAGTAGAGAACCCGCCTGCCAGTGCTGGAGATGCGGATTCCATCCCTGAGTCGGGACGGTCTCCTGGGGGAGAAAGTGGCAGGCCGCTCCAGTGTTCTTGCCTGGGATAATCCCATGGACAGATTATGAGCTGGCAGGCTCCAGCCCATGACGTTGCAGAATCAGACAGAAATTTAGTGACTAAACAACAAACAATGTTTATTGTAGGCAAGAGTCAAGAATAAGATACTTAATTCCAAGTATCTCATTTCCTGGACGACTTCTGGCCATAAAATCTCATCATAAACCAGATGTGTTTACCCACCTTGGCCAGTGTCACTTAGCCCAGTATCTGCTGTCTGCTGATGGTCACCTGCCCGCCCCACAGGTGCCCTGCAGGTTCCCCTGTCTCCTTGCTTCGAGCAGGCCACGCTCCCACTCCCCCCAGATCCCAGGCCGGAAGACAGCTGGAAGTCTGTCTGCGTCATCCCCCACCCCTCTGTGTGTTTTCCACCCCAGTGCCCCTTTCTCCACACTGTCACCAAGACATCAGCTCCCCTCCCTCGGCCCTTGGGACTTTCCCTCATTTGACCGCTCTGCTGTTCCCCACTGCCTGCCGGCCCGTAGCTCATTCCTGCACTTGCGGGTGGGGTCCCTGCCTTCCTACCTGCTTCCCATGCCTTGACTCTCCCAGCCTAGAAGGCTCTCCCCTTGCTCTTTGCAGATACGAGTTTCATCATGATCGGAGGCTTAGTTCAAGGCACCACCTTCCCCTACTCCCAGCCATCCCAGAGGCCTTCTCAGGGAGCCCT
This sequence comes from Bos taurus, assembly GCF_002263795.3. Lineage (NCBI taxonomy): Eukaryota > Metazoa > Chordata > Mammalia > Artiodactyla > Bovidae > Bos > Bos taurus. The sequence continues at coordinate 48,413,149 of NC_037349.1, read as the reverse complement.
GTGCCCTGCCTTCTCTTTTCCAAGAGGAGCTCCCAGAGCCAGACTAGGCGTTGCGGGGCCTTGCTGGGTCACTCCAGGGAGCTCCCTGGTCGCTTCTATGGGTGGCAGAGATCTCCCTCCTGGAGGCTGAGCCCCTGCAGCCTTGTCTGTCCTCAGGGGGCCTGGCCCACACCTCGGCGGGACCCCGCCATCCTGCTCGCTCCATGCTGCCAGCCCCTGTGCTGATGGCCATTTTCTGAACACCGTAGGTCTGCCTGGACAACACAGTGACCACAGAGAAAGAGTTGGACACAGTGGAAGTGCTAAAAGCAATTCAGAAAGCCAAAGAGGTCAAGTCCAAATTAAGCAACCCTGAGAAGAAGGTGAGTCTTCGTGTGGGAGGTGGAGGAGTGGAGTCCTGGCCCTGCCACCCTGGCCTCCCCCTGGCTGTGTGTCCCTATCCGTTCTCATCTGTGAGATGGGGGTGGCCATCGGACCTGCCTCGTGGGGTTGCTGAGGGTTAGTCGAGGTCCTCCCTGTCCCCAGTGTTTGTTTGCGAGCACCATTAGCTCCTCACGTCTCTGGCTCTGCCCAGTTCTGTTCTGGATCTTTCACCTCTGCCCGGCTGACTCAGCACTCTCCCTCAGGTCAGTGAGGATTCTCGGCTCTCTGCTGCCCCCTGTGTCAGACCCAGCAGCTCCCCACCCAGCGCGGCTCCCACCTCTGCCTCCCTGCCCCAGCCCATCCTCTCCAACCAAGGTAACCGTGTATGTGTGTATGTGTGTGTTTGCCTCCCTGACGGAGCTGCACAGGCCCTGCCCGGGCCCCCAGCTGGGCTGGGGTTGGGGGAGCGGGTTCGGATGCAGGGAGGGTACGGTGCTGTTTGCACACCAGCCCCTCCTGGGGAGGCGCATGGCTGGGGGGTGCCTGGCTTGATTTCTCAGTTTGCTCAGTGAAGACCCCCATTGCTCTGACACCCACATCCAGTTCCTCTAGGGTACTGCGGGGTGTGCTCTTTGAACAGGCTCGGGGCTGCTGGCCCATAAGGACCCCAAGCGCCTGCAGGCAGTGTGGGCAGGCTGGCTGCCTGTTAACGAGAAGCCAGGCCTCCTGGTTACTTCCCTGAGTCAGGTGCCCCCGCCCCGTCCCTGTGTGGGGAGTGTGCCTCATTGCCATGGCCCTGTTGGTGACCCAGCCCCGAACGCTGTGTTGGTGGGGCCGAGATGGGCTGTTGGTGGACCCATGGAAGACCAATCCCTTTCACCCACCCACTGTCTTAGCGTTTTCAAAGGGCTTTCACCTCTGAACCCAGGCATCCTCGGAGATGAGTGAGTGAAGCAGGTCCCATGAGTGTCTGCTGGCCCGGCCCCCACGGAAGAGGGGAGGGTGTGCCGTCCCGAGTGGAGCCGAGGCTCGGGACACACAGGAAAGAACGCCGCCCGCCCGGGCTCCTGGAGTTGGAGAACTTGGTGTGAGGTCTTGGGAAAACAGTTTGACCCTATGTTTCAAGAGCCAGAAAAACGTTCCCACCCCTTGACTTGGTAACCCCGCTGGTGGGGATTTTATCTTAGCGGGTTAAGATAACAGGGAAGGGGGAGGTGAAATGCTCGGCGCAGCGCTGTTTCTGCCAGCAAAACATGGGCCACGGCGGGCGTGAGAGAGAGGGAGGGAGTTTAAGCCGCGGTCCGGAGTGCCCTGCAGCCATTACCGCCGAGAGGGGAAGGTGGGATATGAAGAATGCTGGGTTCAGTCAGAGAGCCTGGGCCGGGCAGCTCACCAAGGTCACAGCTGTGGATGTGAGCCAGAGAGTGGGCGGGGCATGTCGGTGCCAGAGTCGCCATCTGTTTGCGTTAGTAACATTCTTGATTGAGAAGTTCTGGTTTTCTATTTCTTTTTTTTTTTAATGTAAAAGGGGAGGGGGCCTGTATCACTTTGAAGATGCTTCCCTGACCTGTCTCCTGTCAGGAGGGCCAGAGCCCTCCTCCTCAGGCCCGCTCCCTGCCTCCGGCCCTGCGGCCTGCAGGGGGTCTGCGTGGCTAGGCTCTGGGGACCGGGAGGTGCGGCTGGCCCACCCGGCTGGGGGCCCGCCAGTTCTCAGTCTGCCCTTGTCAAGGCAAGGAATCAGTGAGTGTGAGCAGGCGAGTGAGCTGTGGGTGGCAAGGGAGGTGTCTGCCCCCCACAGTTGCAGTTGTGGGGGGCCCCCCTGTGGCGGCGAAGCCTCTGCAGCAGCCAGAACCAGACTCAGTCCCCTTCTTCACCGCCCCGCTCCGGGGACACCATGCAGTGGCTCACTGTAGCCTCCCCTTCCTTTCCCAGTCCTTGTACTGGACATTTAGACGTTGTCTCCAGATCCTCTTATAAATAAAACTGCAGTGGATGTCTCTGTGTGCACATCTCTTTCCTTTTGGTGAGAAACAACAAAGGTTGGGCCCCGTCTAGGCATTCTGATGTCCCCTGTCCCGTCCCCTGAGTGCCCCTTTCTGACCAGTTGTTTGTACAGACCACAGTCCAGGAAGGAAGCAGAAAGACTGTCCCTGTTCACATTTCCTCAGCTCCAAACAGGGTTTGGGAGGGTAGTGACAGGAAAATACTGGTTTTTATTGCTAATGTGGAGGAATCCACAGAAATTTGTGTTCAGCCATGTGCTACTGGACCTTGCCTGTGTGGGCAAGGATTTCTTCTGCAGGGAGCAGCTTTGCTCCCAGCCCGCTTTTGTAGAAGTGGACATACTTGCGAGTAAGCTGTCCCCCACCCCCTACGCCCGGAGGCCCGCCAGGAGGGGACTGTCCAATAAACACAAGGCCTCTGGTCACCTCAGGACCTGCTAGCCCAGCTTGTTGGAGCCATGGAGGGTTGTGGCCACGGGGACTGATGTGGGAAGTGTCGGAGTTGATTCTCCAGCCAGGCCAGGTCCAGGGGCTGAGAGGAGGCTGTAGAGACGTGGTTAGGAGAGCAGGCGCCTGGCCTGGGTGCCCTGAGTTTACATCGCAGCTTCCCTGGCTGTGGTCCCTGAAGCAGCTTGTTGCCTCCAGAAGCTCTGTTTTCTCTACCCTGCTTCATCGACTCTAAGATGCACGCACTCCACCTTCTGCCTCTGAAGCTGAGAGGCAGCTGTCAGTCAGTGCGTCTCCTAGTTGCTGTCAGCCAGCTGGTGTTCGTGATGGAGTTGTGGGAACACCTTCCGCGGACGCCTGCTAAGACCAAGATGGCGCCACATCCACGCATCTTAGATTTGATGAGCTGTGGTAAATAACGGGAGGCGTGCATGAGCTGACGCTGGGAAGCACTTGGCGCTGCTGCTGGTCCATCAGAAGCGGTCAGTAAGGGCTCCCCGCCTGTGTGTTTGTTGGAGGGTTTCCAGGTGACCAGGACAGTCCCCTGAGAAACTTGGAGCCTCTTGGGAAGCTGAGCAGTACCCCCAAGGGAGTTTGGGGCATTTGTGAAAGAGAGGTCTGTCTAGAGCAGAGAGGATTTTGCTCTGGAGGTGTATGTGAGGTGACTCTCAAAGGATGGTAGGATCTGAGCACGTGAGGGAGGAGGGGGTGGGTTCCGGGAGAGAATAGCATGCCTCATGCCTGGCTGTGTGCCTGCCGCCCTTCCTGCCTGTGCACAGCCCCTGCTGCTTTGCTCTGGGTGGGGTGGGTCTGGATTTGGACCATCTGCCTGCCCAGCCATGAGTAGAGGACCTGGGCTGTGCAAGTTGTCCTGACCCCAGGCCGCAACTGAGCTGGACAAGGGTGTGGGGCTCTGAGCTCTCTCTGAGTCATTTTGTTGGGCCGTGGTGACTGGTAGTAGAGCCAGGCGATGGAGGCGAGCCCTGGCCTCCTCGAAATTATGGTGGAATTGGGGGTTGACACCCAGCATTCATCCAACCAGCTGCATTTAGGAGAAAGTTAAAAAACATTTTATCCTCAACCAGTCTAGAAAATGTTTGGAGTGAAATAATGGACCCAGATGAGCTGAATTCATACAACAACCTCAGCAGGCTTTAAAAACGGCCTGAATGAGTCAGAGTGTGCTATCCATTGCCGGTGGCCTTGGGGAGAGTCAGTGGGATGTGTCCTGTGGGAAGCTGGGCCTGGGTTGTCCTTGCCAGCCCCGGAGGAAACCCGAGCCAGCAAGCAGGCCTGGCCTTCTGATGAGGGGTCCGGGACTCCTGGATCCGCAGAGCTTCCCAGGGATGTTGGGTGGCAGGGTGGAGAGGCTTCAGCTCTGTCCCCAGGAAGAGGCTCTAGGAGCAAACGCGTGTAAGACTCCTGGACATTTTGCCAAACTGCTGTCTGAAAGGGCGGGGCAGCTCGCCCTGCAGTGCCTGCCTCCGCCCAGTCAGGCCACACAGCCTGACCTTTGCTGAAGTGAGAGGCAGAACTCTCCCTTCTCGGATGGTTCGGAGGGTGAGCTTGGTCTTGTGTCACGCCCATTGGCTATTCTTTTGTGGAATGTCTATTCGTTCTTTGCAGCCTCCTAGTGGGATTTCTTTCCCCCATTTTTTGTTATCTGTAAGAACATTTTATAGATTAAAGATACAAGCCTTTGACAAATACTGTGAGCACTTTTTTCTCATTTCATTCAAGTTTGTTTTTCTTACAGAAGTTTAGTTTTTATATAGTCACACCTCAAGTTCTTCCTTTGGATTCAGGCTCAGAAATTCCCGTCCTGAGATTAGATGAGCAAGCGTTCGTTCTTCTAGTTATTTTAAGGTTTTGGTTGTAACATTTTCTTCTGTAATCCACTTGCCTGGATTTGGGGGGTCTGATTAGCCCCCAGCCATGCTGTAGCCCGAGGACACAGCCCCATTTGTTGAATGGCTGCTCTCCTGCCCCGCCTGCCCCACCCGCCTGCCCCTGGTCTCTCTAGGAATCATGTTCGTGCAAGAGGATGCCCTGGCCAGCAGCCTCTCATCCACCGACAGTCTGACTCCTGAGGACCGGTCCATTGTGGGAGGATGCTCTGATTCCTTGGAGTCCATCCCTGCGGGACAGGTAACCTCCTCCTCCTCCTCCTCCCCGGGGTTGGTGGTCCTGTGGCCCGCTCTTCTGCCTCCAGCTGTCTACAAATAGGAGGTGGCCGGTCTGGAGTCATGGCGGATGCGGCCAGTGCTTGGGGCACTCTGCTGTGTGGTTCAGGGTCTGTTCGGTTAGCATCTGTGTGTCTGTCTCTCTCTCTGGGCTGATGGGGTTAGGCAGTTTTCTCTCGCTGGGTCCTGGGGGGCGAAGCTAGGTAACCCTTAGTGCCTGTGAACAGACTTCCTGAGGAAAGCAGTTCAAAAGGTCCTGGGGGGGCTTGTTTGTGTTCCAAACCCATCAAGAAGTTTCTCCCCTGCTGTCTGGCACCTCTGGGCCATTTTGCCCATTTCTACCCGTCAGCCTGGTATTCTGGGATACATTGTGACTTTGTTACCTCCTCTGTGGCTGCTGCTGAGGGTCCCTGAGCTAATTCCTGTGTCTCGGGAAGAAAGAGGCCGGCAGGTGTGCGAGGGGCTCGTTTGCTGTGTGTGTGGGGAGTGTGCTTGGTGTCTGAGCCTTCCCAGCCCTGTCTTTGCTCACCAACACAGTCATGCCCTGTCGCACTGGGGCAGTGGGCAGTTCTGCTCTGTCCCAACACTCTCCCTTCACCCAGGGTCACAGTAGGAGGCTCCTGAGCCCTAGGTCTTCTCTGCTGCCCAGAGACCACTGGGAGGCCTTGCCAGGCCCTACACAGCCTCTGCTCACCATGTCCTCTTCTGGCCCAACACCAGATTGGTAGGCAGTCCATGTAGACTCTCTGGTATGGCACAGGGAACATTCAGGTGCCAGACCCAGAGGCACAAGCTGAGCTGCAGAGGGTGAGAGGCTCTGGTCCAGAGGTTGGAAGCATGGACTGGAGTCAGACCCAGGTGGGAACCTCAGCCCTGCTGTGCATTGGCGGGGTAACTGGGTGACTCTCTGTCTCTTGGGGCCCCGCGATCCACCACGAGGTGGAGTGCGGATAGCGAGGCGCTTCCTGCAGGGCCATGAGGGAGGGCTCAGGGCTGGTACCTGGTTCAGGGCGTGGCTGAGCAGCTGGGGGCTGACCCTGTTTCCTTTCCTGGCAGGCACCTTCTGATGATTTAAGGGACGTGCCGGGAGCTGTTGGCGGTGTGAGGTAGGGAAGACACCGTTGGAGAAGACACTCGGGGCCTTCTGTGTGTGCTCAGCGTGGGCTGGTAGTAACCAAGATTGTGTGAAAAATCTGTTCACGGAAGTTGCATAGAATTAGGTCTTCCTTTGAATAAATAAACAGATGAAATGGGCTCTGGTCTGTTCCACAGTTTTAATCCCTAAATTTTGCTTTTCACAAATGTTACCCTGTACTAGGGGTCAGCATATCAAGGCCAGTTTAGTCCATTGCCTGTTTTGTGCAATCTGTGATTTTAAAATGATTGTTCCAGTCTTCTTTTTTAAAAAATTTATATATTTTTAAATGAGACAAAGGTGATTTAATTATAACAGGTACAATTCACAAACAAGATTGACATCTTAACCCATTAGACACCTGACAACAAAGAAAGAAAGATACATAAAGCAAAAATCAAAAGAAGTATAAGGGAAAAGAAAAAAATATATAATCATAGTGAGACATATTAGCATTTCTGTGAGAATACTTTATTAAATGTAGGAAAAATAACAGGAGTGTCTTGAATAATGTCATCAATAATTAAACTGTAATAGATTTGTATTTATATTAATTTATGTTAATCTTATATCCTACATGAATACATATAAAATTTTGTATCTCATACATTGTTATTAGATGTCCATAGGACATTTAAAGAAACTGGCAAAAAGATAAACATTACTAAGTTTCAAAAAGTAGAATTCTTTTTTGTGTGTGATTCAGTTACACAAATACAGACAGACTGTTTCTGAAATTATCTTCCATTATAGGTTATTACAAGATTCTGACTATAGTTTCCTATGCTATACAGTAAACCTTTGTTGCTTGTTCATATCTATTTTTTTTAATAGAAATCTAACATTCTATTCATACTAAGTTAAACAAGTGGAATCAAAATGTTGTAAATTTTTTACTTAGGCAAAAATTCATAAGTCTAAATTCTAAATAGTTTCTAAAATATATATAATGGATTCTTTATGTATAAAAGCTTTTTTTTTTTTTCTAATTTCATTCCTTTTTTATTATTAAACTTTATAATTTATTTTGGAGTTTAGCTGATTATCATTGTGATAGTTTCAGGTGGACAGCCAAGGGACTCAGCCATACATATACATGTATCCATTTTTGCCCAAATTCCCCTCTGATCCAGGCTGCCACATAACATTGAGTTCCCTGTGCTATACAGTAGGACCTTGCTGCTTATCCATTTTAAATTTAGCAGTGTTTACATGTTTATCCCAAACTCTGCAACTATCCCTTCCCCTCTGGCAATTCTCCAAGTTCTCCAAGTCCATGAGTCTGTTTTCCATTTTTCAGATAAGTTCATTTGTATCATTTCTTTTTAGATTCTGCATATAAGGGTTGTCATGTGACATTTCTCTTCGTCTGTCTGACTCATTTCACTCAGTAAGACAATCTCTAGGTCCGTCCATGTCGCTACAGATGCAGTTATTTCATTCTTTTTGGACTTGGTTGACTGTTTCCTTTCTGCTGTTACGGAAATTTTCAGCTATTTTCTCTTCAAATAATTTCTCAGGTGCTTTCTCTCTTCTCCTTCTGGGACCCTTACAGTGCAAATGTCTGTGCGTTTATTGTTGTCCCAGAGGTCTCTTGGGCTGTCTTCGTTCATTTTCATTCTGTTTTTCTGTATTCTGTTCTGCGGCAGTGATTTCCACTATGCTCTCCTTCAGGTTGTTTATCTGTTCGGCCTCAGTTATTCTGCTGTTGAGTCCTTCTAGTGTGTTATTCATCTCTCTGTGTGTGTTCTTTAGTTCTAGGTCTTTGGTAAACATTCCTTGCATCTTCTCATTCTTTGCCTCCATTCTTTTTTCTGGAAGGTTGCCTATCTCCACTTCATGTAGTTGTTTTTCTGGGGTTTTATCTTGTCCCTTCATCTGGGACATAGATTTCTGCTTTTTCAAGCTGATTAACTTTTCTGTAATGCGGTTTTTGTTTTAGCTGCTGTGGGACTATGGTTCTTCTCGCTTCTTCTCTCTGCCCTCTGATGGAGGAGGCTAAGAGGCTTGTGTAAACTTCTGTTGGGAGGGCCTTGTTGTTGTTCAGTCGCTCAGTTGTGTCCAGCTCTTTATGACTTCATGGACTGCAGCATGCCAGGCTTCCCTGTCCTTCACTATGTCCAGAGTTTGCTCAAACTCAGGTCCATTGAGTCAATGATGCCATCCAACCATCTCATCCTCTGTCATCCCCTTCTCCTCCTGCCTTCAGTCTTTCCCAGCATCAGAGTCTTTTCCAATGAGTTGTCTGTTCGCATCAGGTGGCCAAAGTATTGGAGCTTCAGCATCCGTCCTTCCAGTGAATATTCAGGGTTGATTTCCTTTAGGATTGACTGGTTTGATCTCCTTGCAGTCCAAGGGACTCTCTCAAGAGTCTTCTTCAGCACCACAGTTCAAAAACATCAATTGTTCAGTGCTCAGCCTTCTTTATGGTCCAGCTCTCACATTCGTACATGACTGTTGGAAAAGCCATAGCTTTGACTGTACAGACCTCTGTCGGCAAAGTGATGTCTCTGCTTTTTAATATGCTGTCTAGGTTGGTCATAGCTTTCCTTCCAAGGAGCAAGTGTCTTTTAATTTCATGGCTGCAGTCACCATCCACAGTGATTTTGGAGTCCAGGAAAATAAAATGTGTCACTGTTTCCATCGTTTCCCCATCTGTTTGTCATGAATTGGTGAAACTGGATGCCATGATCTTCATTTTTTGAATGTTGAGTTTTAAGCCAGCTTTTTCATGCTCGTCTTTCACCTTCATCAAGAGGGTCTTTAATTCCTCTTCACTTTCTGCGGAAAGGGTGGTGTCATCTGCATATCTGAGGTTATTGATATTTCCCCCAGCAATCTTGATTCCAGCTTGTACTTCATCCAGCCCGGCATTTCATATGATGTACTCTGCATATAAGTTAAATAAACAGGGTGGCAATATACAGCCTTGACGTCCTCCTTTTCGCATTTTGAACCAGTCTGTTGTTCCATGTCTGCTTCTAACTGTTGCTTCTTGACCTACGTACAGATTTCTCAGGGGACAGGTAAGGTGGTCTGATATTCCCATTGCTTTAAAAAATTTCCACAGTTTGTTGTGATCCACATGGTCAAAGACTCTAGCGTAGTCAGTGAACCACAAATAGATGTTTTTTCTGGAATTCTCTTGCTTTTTCTATGATCCAGTGGATGTTGGCAATTTGATCTCTGGTTCATCTGCCTTTTCTAAATCCATCTTGTACATCTGGAAGTTCTCAGTTCATGTACTGTTGAAATTTGGCTTGACGGATTTCGAGGATTACCTTGCTAGCATGTGAAATGAGTGCAATTGTGCAATAATCTGAACTTTCCTTGGCATTGCCCTTCTTTGGAATTGGAATGAAAACTGACCTTGGCCAGTCCTGTGGCCACCGCTGAGTTTTCCAAATTTGCTGGCATATTGAGTGCACTACTTTAACAGCGTCATCTTTTAGGATTTGAAATAGTTCAGCTGGAATTCCATCACCTCCACTAACTTTGTTTGCAGTAACGCTCTCTAAGGCCTACTTGACTTTGCATTCCAGGATGTCTGGCTCTAGGTGAGTGACCACACCATTGTGGTTATCTGGGTCATTAAGACCTCTCTATTGTAGTTCTTTTGTACAGTAAGGTAACTCAGTTATACATACATACACATGCTTTTTCGTGTTGTTTTCCGTTATGGTTATCCCAGGAGATTGGATCTAGTTCCCTGCACTGTACGTTAGGGCTCTGTTGTTCATCCATCCCTTTTTGCCTTAGCTGGGTCTTCGTCGCAGTATGTGGGCTTTCTCTAGTTGCAGCTCTTGGTCTTGTTGCGGAGCATGGGTTCTACTAAATAGTTGAGGCTACAGGTTCTCTAGTTGTTACCAGCTGGTTTAGTTGCCCTGTGTCACATGTGATGTTAGTCCCCAGCCAGGGATCTAACCTTCATTCCCTGTGTTGGAAGGCAGACTCTTAACCACTGGCCCACCAGGGACATTTGTATTGGTTGTACATATCAGAGTTCGCGCCTGCTAACCTGGAACTCCCTGTCCATCTCTTCCCTCCTCCCCTCGCCCTTTGCAGCTAAAAGGCTGCTCTCTGTGTCTGTGAGGCCGTTGTTGGCAGGTCTATTTGTGCCTTTTCCCCCTCCCTGTTTTATTTTCTGTCACTGTCTCTCCACCTGTCTGTCTCTCTATCCCTCTTGCACCCCGCTCCTTTCTATTTCACTCCCTCGATTGATCTCTCTTTCTCTGCCTCTCTTTCTTGCTCTCTTTCTCCCTCCCTCTTTCTTGGTCTTTGTCTCTCTCCTGCTCTGTCTCTCTCTCTGACCCCCACCACCCGCCCCTCTCTGCCTCCCTCCTTCCCTTTTTCTTTTTCTGTCTTGCTCTCTCTCTCCCTCCCTTCCTCCCACACACACACTTTTTCTCTCTGTCTCTTTCCCTACTCTTTCTCCCTTTTTCTCCCCCTCTCTGTCTGTCTTTATCCCTCCCTCTTTCTTTCTCTGTTTCTCTTTGCTTCCTACACTCTCTCTTTGTCCCTCTCTGTCTCTCTTTGTCCCTCCCTCTCTGTCTCTCTCTTTGTCCCTCTCCCTCCCTCTTTCACTGTCTCCCCCTCTGTCTCCTTCCCTCCATCTGTCTTGGTCTCTCCGTGACTCTCTCCCTGTCTCACTCTCTTTCTCTATCTCCCTCTTTTCTCTCGGTCGCGCTCTGTTACACCCTCCCTCCCACTCTCTCTCTCTGTCTCTCTCTCCTTTCCCCTCTCCCACTCTCTCTCTCTGTCTCTCTCCCTTTCTGGTTTTTTGCTCCCTGTCTCTCTCTCCTTTCCCCTCTCCCCTCTCTGTCTAGGTGTCTGTCTCTGTGCACCTCTCCCTGTCTCTCTGCCTCTCTCCTTCTCTCTCTGTCTCTTCTCCTTTCTCTTTCTTGCCCTGTTGTTCAGTTTCTCTTCCTCTTTGTTGTTTCTCCCCCCCCATCCTCTCTCTTGCTCTCTCTCTCCTTCCCTCTTTCTTTCTCTGTCTCTCTCGCCCCATCCCACTCTTTTTCTGTCTGTCTCCCCCCCCCCGCCCCCGGCTTTGTCTCTCTTTCTCCCCTGCCATTCCCTCTTTCTTACTCCTCTCCTCGCTTTTCTCTGTGTGTCCTTTCCTCTTTCTCCCTCTCTCCTTCTCTTTTCTGTCTTCTATGTCTCCTCTCGCTCACTTCTCCCCCTCCTCCATCTCTCTTGCATCTTCGTTTCTCCCCCCACGTCTGTCTGTCCGGTTCTGCTGCTTTTCCTGTCACTCTCCAGCCTTGTCTCTTTCTGCCTCTCTGTCTCTCTCCCTCCCTCTTTGTTTGTCTCTCATGTTTCTCTCCCTGCATCTTTCTTTCTTTCTCACTCCCTATGTCTGTCTTAGTCTCTCCCTGACTCCCTATTCTCTCTCTTTCTGTCTCTCTCTGTGTCACTCTCTAATTCTCCTTCCCTCCCACCCTCTCTCTCAGTCTGTCTCCCTGTCTCTCTCTTTATCTTTCACTTCCTTCCCCCCTCCTGTCTCGCCCTCCAGCCCTACCTCTCTCTCTCTTTCTCCCTTCATTCTCTCTGCCTTCTCTCTTTCTTCCCCCTTGTCTCTTTCTTCCTAGCTCCTTCCCTCCCTCTCTCTGTTTCTCTGTCTCTGTGTGTCTCTCTCCTTGTTTGCCTTTCTTCCTCTCTCTCCCACCTTCCTTCTTTCTTTGTCTCCCATTTTCTTTCTGGTGCTTTCTCTTTGTCTTTCTCTTTTTTCTCCCTCACTCTCTATTTGCCCTATTTTACAGTCTGCATATCAGTGATATCATATGGTATTTGTCTTTCAGACTTACTGCCTTTAGTATGATAATCCCTCACTGCATCCATGTTGGCTTCAGATGGCATTGTTTTGTTCTGTTTTTATGGCTGAGCAGTGCTCCCTTGTGTGTATGTACATCTTTATCCACTCATCTGTCCATGGGAATTTAAGTTGTGTCCGTGTCCTGGCTTCTGTGTATAGCGCTGCTGTGAACATAGGGGTGCGTGTATCTTTCTGAATTAGTTCGTTTATTCATTTACGGCTGCGCTGGGTCTTTGTTGGCGCGGGTGGGCTTTCTCAAGCTGCAGTGAGCGGGCCCCTCTCTAGCTGTGGCGTGGCGGCTTCTCTCGCTGTGGAGCACGGTCTCTAGGGCGCGTGGGCTTCAGCAGTTGCAGTGAGCAGGCTCAGCGGTGGAGGCGCACGGGCTCTAGACTGCGCGGACGTCAGGAGTTGGGAGTCGGGGCTCCGTGTTTGCGCCCGGTGAGCTCCATAGTTGGGCGCACGGGCTTGGTTGCCCTGCAGCATGTGGAATCCTCCCAGACCCGGGATCAAACCCAGGTCCCCTGCACTGGCAGGCAGGTTCTTAACCACTGGGCCACCAGGGACGTCCTCTGTGTGTTTTTGATTTCTTTAGTGATCTCTGGGTTATTTAGTAGCATGTCGATTATCCTCCATGTGTTTTTCTGTTTTTCATAGTTTTTTCCCCCATAATTGATTTCTGACCTCATAGTGCTGTGGTTGGAAAAGATGTTTGATATGATTTCTATTTTCTTAAATATAGTGAGCCTTGATTTGTGACCCCAGATGTGATCTGTCCTGGAGAATGTACCATGTATACTTGAGAAGAAAGTGTATTCTGCCACTTTTGAGTAGAACGTTTTGTCAGTATCAGTTAAGTCTGTCTGGTCTATTGTGTCATTTAAAGATTGTGTTTCCTTATTTATTTTGTGTCTGGATGATCTGTCCATTGGTGTAAGTTGGGTGGTAAATTCCCTTCTATTTCTGTTACTGTCGATTCCCCTTTTATGGCTATTAGCATTTGCCTTATGCGTTGAGGTGCTCCTGTGTTGGGTGAATAAACATTTATAATTGTTATCCCTCCTTGTGAGATTGATCCCTTCATTATGTACTAGCCTTCCTTATCTCTTGTAACAGTCTTTATTTTAAAGTCTATCTTATCTGCTGTGCGTAATGCTTTCCCAGCTTTCTTTTCATTTCCATTTGCATGGAATATATCTTTTTCCATCCCCTCTTTTTCAGTCTGTATGACTGCAAGTCTGAAGTTGGTTTCTTTTGGATAGTACAGGTCTTATTTTCTCATCCATTTTGTCAATCTGTGTCTTGGTGGGAGCGTTTTGTCCATTTTCATTGTAGGTAATTATTGATATGCATGTTTCTATTACCATTTTCTTAATTACTTTGAATTTATTTTTAGTGGGTCCTTTTCTCTCTTTGTGTTTTCAGCCTAGAGAAGTTCTTTAAGCATTTGTCATAAACCCGATTTGGTAGTGCTGAATTCTTTTAGCTTTTGCTTGTCTGAAAGCTTTTTTTTTAACTTTTTTTTTGGCTGCATTCCTCAGTATGTGGAACCTTATTTCCTTGACCAGAGATCGAGCCCATACCCCATGCATTGGAAGCGTGGAGTTTTAACTGCCAGAGAAATCCCTTGCCTGTAAAGCTTTTGATTTCTCCATTGGATCTGAATGATATCCTTGCCAGGTAGCGTAATCTTGGTTGTAGATTTACCCCTTTCATCATTTTAAATACATCTTGCCAGCCTGTCTGGCCTTCAGAATTTCTACTGAAAAATTGGCTAATAACCTTATTGGGGATTCCCTTGTATATTATTTTTTGCTTTTTTTTTAAATTTAATTTTTGTTGGTTTGATTGATATGTGTCTCTGTGTGTATCTTCTCCTATTTATCCTGTATGGGACTGTCTGGACTTGGGTGCCTATTTCCTGTGTTAGAAAAATTTTCAACTATAATCTCTGCAAATATTTTCTCAGACCTTTTCTCTCCTTCCAGGACCCCTGTGATTTGAACGTTGGTGTGTTTAATGTTGTCCCAGAGGTCTCTGAGACTGTCCTCATTTATTTTTATTCTTTTTTCTTTATTCTGCTCCTCAACAGTTCTTTCGATCTTATTTATTCTTCTGCTTTAGTTACTTTGCTATCAGTTCCTTCCGGTGTATCTTTCATTTCAGTTCTTGTGTTTTTCATCACTGTATGCTCTTTAGTTCTTCTAGGTCCTTGTTGTACATTTCTGGTATTTTCTCGACCCGTGCCTCCATTCTCCTCCTGAGATTTAGGCTCATCTTTACTGTCATTACTCTCTGAATTCTTTTTCAGGTATATGCCTGTTTCCTCTTCATTTATTTGGTCTTGTAGGTTTTTGCGTTGCTCCTTCGTCTGTATCATATTTTTTGTCTCTCTCTCTTTTTTTTTGGTGAGTGGGACCGTTTCTGTCTTGCTGGTTGTTTGGCCTGAGACGTCCAACCCTGGAGTTTGCAGGCCATGGGTGGAGCTGGGTCTTGGTGCTGAGAGGAGAACCTCAGGGAGAGCTCACACTGATTAATATTGCCTTGGGTTTGGGGGTCTCTGTTAGTCCAGGGGTTTAGACTCAGTGCTTCCACCGCAGGAGCTCAAGCCTGATCCCTGGCCTGGGAACCATGACCCCACAGGTCACAAAGTGCTGCCCTCCCCTGCCGCCCCCCAAGAAAAGCAACAAAGAAGGAGCAGAGAGTAAAAAGGAATAAAAAATAAAACTAGAAAATATATTAGAAAAAATAAAAAATGCAACAACAACAAAGCTAAACAGAATCACAGTAGCCCCTGTGGGGCTGGCCTTAGGCTCAGGACCTGCACAGCCAGGGGTCCCTGAGGGGTGGAGGTTCAGACTCTGGACCCCAGTAGGCTCCCTGGGTCCTGAGCAGGTTGAGGAGACCCCTGTCATGTAGCCCTCCCATGTCCCTCTCCTGAGAAGCTCTCTCCCCTTCCCTGCTGATCCCTGCACCATGGGTGGGCTCTTCCAAGTGTGGGAGCTTGCTCCCCCAGCCACCCCTCAGGGGTTCCCCCCATCCCGCCTCTGCTTTTCCTCCCTCCCTCCTTCCCCCACCACATCCTACCTGCTTGCATGGAGGCTCCTCTAGTCCCGTAGGTGTCTGGGGTCCCCCGCCGGCACCTGGTTGGTGCCACTGTGTTAGGAGACGTGAATTCCTTGTCCTGTTACTCCACCATCTGTGCCTCGCCTCTGGTTTCCATGTTTGCTCTCAGTACTCCCCAGTCTCCCCCGCCCCGCTCTTTTTTAAACATATGATTTGTGTATTGGCCTGAGCTGAGCCTTCATCGCAGTGTGTGGGCTTGCTCTAATTGCAGCTCTCAGTCTTCTCTTGTGGAGCACGGGCTCCGGAGCGCATGGACTCAGTAGTTGCAGCTCGAAACTCTTGTTGTCACAAGCTGGCTTAGTTACCATGTGCCATGTGGAATGTTAGCTCCCCAACCAGGGGTCTAACCCGCGCCTGCGTTGGAAGGCAGATTCTTAACCATTGGGCCACCATCGCAAATATCAGGGCCTGCCTCTGCTAACCCAGAACTCCAGTCCATCCCTTCCTTCCTCCGCTCCCCCTTGGCAACTGTATCTGTTCTCTCTGTCTGTGAGGCTGTTTCTTAGGCAGGTTCGTTTGTGCCCTGGTTTTTTCCCATCCTTCTTTCATTGTCTGTGTCTCTTGCCCTGTCTCTCTCCCCCCACCTTGCCTGCCTCCCGCCACCCCCCTCACTCACTTGCTCCCTCTTTCTTTCGCTTTCTGTCCCCGCCTGCCCCCTTCTCTCGGGATCTGTCTCTCTGAATCTCTGTCCCCCTCCTCCTTTCAGCCTCTCCCTCTCTCCCACCCTCTCTGTGTGTCTGTCTTCCTCTGTGTCTCTCTTCCGGGCTCTCTCTTGGTCTTTCTCGGTCTCCTGGTCTCTTTCTCTTTCCCTTTATCCTTTTCTCTCTCTCTCCCTTCTTTCTGCCCTGTCTCTCTCCCTCACCCTCTCTGTTTCTCCCTCCCTCTTTCTCTTTGCCTCCTTCCCTCTCTCTCTGCCTCCCCTACTCCCTGGAGTTGGCCCCTCTTTCTTGCTCTGTCTCTTTCTGCCTCCCTGTCACTCTGTTTCTCCCCTAGCCCACCCCCCACCGCCCCCATCACACACACTTTTGGTCTCTCTGCCTGTGTCTCTGTTTCTCTCTGTCTGTCTCTCTTGCTGTCTTTTTCCACCCTCCCTCCCTCTCTCTTTGTCACTCTCCCTCCATCCCTCCCTCTCTCCCTCCCTTAATCTTTCTTCAGCTCTCTGCCTGACCCTGTCTTTCTCTCCCCACCCCCGCCCCCGCTTTTATTTCTGTCTCTCCTTCCGTCCCTCTTTCTCTTACTGCTTTTTTTCCATCCCCTCAGTCTCTCTCTCCCTCCCTCCCTGTCTCTTTCCCTCTCCCTCCCTGGCTCTTGGTCTCTCTGTCTTTCTGCCTCCCTTTTTCTCTCTCTCCCTCTCCCCCACCCCAACACCCTTTTTCTTTCTCTCTCTCGCTGTCTCTGTTACTCTCCCTCCCTCCCTCCCACCTACTTTCTCGGTCCCTCTCTGTCTCCCGCTGTGTGTCTTCTCTCCTTTGCCCCATCCCTTCCTCCCTATCTCCCTCCCTCTTTCAGTCTTTCTCTCTCTCTCCCTCTTTCTCCGTCTCTCCCTCCCTCCATCTGTCTTTCTCCGTGTCTCTGTCTTCCTCCTTGCCTCTCTTGGTCTTTCTCTCTCTTCCTGTATCTCTCTCTCCCTTCTTTCCTATCTCTGTCTTTCCCCTTCTCTCCTTCCCTCCTCTCTCTCCCCCTTTCTCTCTCCTCCTCTCTCTTTTCTTCCTCCCTCTCTCCCCCACCCCTCTCTTTCTCTGTCTCTCTCCCTGTCACCGTGTCTCCCTCCCTCCCACCTACTCCCTTGGTCTCTCCCTGTCTAGTTCCCTCTCTTTCTCAGTCTCCCTCCCTCCCTGTCTCTTGAACTCTGTCTGCATCCCCCTCTGTCTTCCTCCCTTCCTCTTTCTTTCTCTCCCTCTCCTCCCACTCCCCATTCCCTCTTTGTCTGTCTGTTCGTCTCTCTCCCTCCGGCTTAGTCTCTTTCCCTGTCTCTGTTCTCTCTTGCTCTTTTCCCACTCTCCTTTTCTCTCGGTCTCTCTTTTCTCTGTGTATCTGTCTCTCTCTTCCTGTCTCTTTCTCTTTCATCTCTCTCTCTCTGCCTTCACACCTCCTTCCTTCTCTGCCTGTGTCACTCTCGATTTCTCCCTCCCTCCTACTCTCTCTCTCATGCTCTCTCTTTCTCCTTCCTTCCCCTTCTCTCTTTCTCCCTCCCTCCCTCCGTTTCTGCCTCCCTCCTTCTCAAACTCTCTCTCCCTCTCTCCCATCTCCTCCTTCCTTCTTCCCTCTCTTTTTTTCCCCTCTCCTTCCCTCCCCCATGTCTGCCTCCCTCTCTCTCTCTCCCCCTCTCCCTCTTTCTCTACCCCCTCCCCTCTTTTCTTTTCTGTCTCTTGTCTCTCTCTGTCTCCCCTACCTTCTCTCTTGATCTGCCTCTGACTGCGTGTCTTTCTTTGATTTAGGTCATACCTGAATGGCCTGCAGTGGTTTTCCCTACTTTCCGCAATTTGAGCCTCAATTTTGCAGTAAGAAGCCGATGGTCTGAGCCACAGTCCAGGGCTTGTTTTTGCTGACTCGATAGAGCTTCTCCATCTTCAGCTGCAAGAATATAATCAACTTAATTTCTGTATTGATCATCTGTTGATGTCCATGTGTAGAGTCTTCTCTTGTGTTGGTGGAGGAGGATGTTTGCTATGACTAGTGCATCCTCTTGGCAAAACTGTTAGCCTTTGCCCTGCTTTATTTTGTACTTAAAAGCCAAACTTGCCTGTTAACTCCAGCTATCTCTTGACTTCCTATTTTGCATTCCAGTCCCCTGTGCTGAATAGCACTTTTTTTTTTTTTGGTATTAGTTCTAAAAGGTCTTATAGGTCTTCATAGAACTGTTCAGCTTCAGCTTCTTCAGCATTACTGGTTGGATCATAGGCTTGGATTACTGTGATATTGAATGGTTTGCCTTGGAAACAAAGAAAGATCATTCTGCTGTTTTGGAGATTGCTCTCCAGTACTGCATTTTGGATCTTACTGACTATGAGGACTACTCCATTTCTTCAAGGGATTCTTGCCCACGTAGTAGTTCCAATGGTCATCTGAATTAAATTCGCCCACTCCAGTTCACTTTAGTTCACTGATTCCTAACATGTCAACGAGAATCTGCCGGGAATCTGACTTTGAAGGTCAGTGGGATTTGGTTACAGAACTTCCATAGGACTGGGAAAACAGAGACGCTTGGAGGGCACAAACAAAACTTCGTGTGCCCCAGGACCCAGGAGAAAGGAGCAGTGGCCCCACAGCAGACTGAGCCAGACTTGCTTGTGACTGTCCGGGAGTCTCTGGCAGAGGCGTGGGTCGACAGTGGCCTGCCTCTCGGGGTCAGCAGCTATTCTGGGAGGTGTGCTGGTATAAGTCCTTTTGGAGGTCTCCGTTACCCTACAGGGAGAGAGCACAGCTCCACCTATCAACAGGAAATCGGATTAAAGATTTACTGAACATGGCCTTGGCCCAAGACCCAGTTTTCTCCCTTTCCATCAGGAAGCTTGCACAAGCCTCTGCCCATCAGAGGGCAGACAGAATGAAAACCACAATCACAGAAAACTAACCAAAGTGATCACATGGATCACAGCTTTGTGTAACTTAATGAAACCATGAGCCATGCTATGTGGGGCCACCCAAGACAGACAGGTCTTGGTGGAGAGTTCTTACAAAATGTGATCCACTGGAAAAGGGAATGACAAACCGCTTCAGTATTCTTGTCTTGAGAACCCCATGAACAGTTTGCAAAGGCAGAAAGATAGGACACTGAAAGAGAAACTGCCCCCCGACCCCCCAGGTCAGTAGATGTCCAATATGCTACTGGAGAGGAGTGGAGAAATAGCTCCAGAAGGACTGAAGAGGCTGAGCCAAAACAGAAATGACATCCAGTTGTGGATGTGTCTGGTGGCGAAAGTAGTCCGATGCTGTAAAGAACAGTGTTGCATAGGAACCTGGAATGTTAAGTCCATCAATCAAAGTAAATTTGATTGAAAGTGGTCAAACAGGAGATGGCAAGCGTGAACATCGACATTTTAGGAATCAGTGAAATAAAATGGACAGGAATGGACAAATTTAATTCAGATGGGAGAGGCTGGTGGTGGGAAAAACTGGGTCTTTCTCTGGTGGGCAGGGCCTTGCTCAGTGAAGCTTTGATCCAGTTACCTGGTGTTGGGTGAGGTTGTGCTCCCTCCCTGATAGCTTTTTGGCCTGAGGTGACCCAGCCCTTGAGTCTGCAGTCAGGTTAATGGGACCTCCAAGAGGCTTTCTGCCAAGGGGGACCTTTCCAGACTGCTGCTGCCAGTGCCTCCACCCCTGTGGGGACCCCCTGCCAACCCGTGCCGCCACAGGAGACCCAGCTCTAGCAGGTGGTTTGGTTCAGTCTCCTGGGGAAACTGAAAGGAAAGCTCCTTTCCTCTGAGGCTTGGTGCAGAGGAAGGCTTGCTCCTTTCCTCTGAGGTTTTGTTTGTGCCCTCCCAAGACTGGAGTCTCTGTTTGCCCTAGTCCTGTGGAAGTCTTGCAGTCAAATCCTGCTGGCCTTCAAGGCCAGATTGCCAGGGATTCCCAGTCCCTCTGTCAGATCCCCGGCTGGGAAGCCTGACGTGGGGTTCAGAACCTTCACAACAGAGGGAGAACTTCTTTGGTATTACTGTTCTCCAGTCTGTGGGTCACCAACCTGGTGGGTATGGGATTTGATTTTACCGTGATTGTGCCCCGCCTGCCATCTTGCTGCAGCTTCTTTGTCTGGAGGTGACGTGTCTTTTTTTTGGTAGGTCCCAGCACCCTTCTGTCAATGGTTACTCGATAGCAAGTTGTGATTTTGGTGCTCTTGCAGGAGGAAATGAGTGCACGTCCTTCTATTCTGCCATCTTGAACCGGAAGCCCACTGTTCCATTCTTGAAGAGCTGTGTTTGTTTTTTTTTAAAGTGATGTGGGTGGGGTGGTCTCCAAAGCCTTGACTGTTTACTCTGAATTTTACGGAAGAGGTTCCCCAACTGCATTTTATATATCCTTTTTCACAAGGGCATCAGAGGCCAAGAGGCACCTGAATTTATTACTATTTTTTAAATTTTTACTGGAATATAGTTGATTTATGATGTGTTACTTTCAGGTATACAGCAGAGTAAATCAGTTATACATACATCCACTCTTTTTTAGATTCTTTTCCCATGTAGGTCACTACAGAGTACTAAGTAGGGTTCCCTGTGCTACGCATTAGTAGGTGCTTGTTACGTGGTTTAGATACAGTAGTGCATATATTTCAATCTCAGACTCCTAATTTATCCCTCTTCCCCATTTCTCCCTGGTAACTAAATTTTTCTACATTTATGACTCATATGAATAAGTTCATTTGTACCATTACTTTTTGGATTCCGCATGTAAGCAATACATGATATTTGTCATTATCTGACTTCATTCAGTATGATAATTTCTAGGTCCATCCATGTTGTGGCAAATGGCATTACTTCATTCCTTTTTTATGGCTAAGTATTATTCCATTATATGTATGTTCAGTTCGGTTCAGTCGCTCAGTTATGTCTGACTCCTTGCAACCCCATGGACTGCAGCACGCCAGGCTTCCCTGTACATCACCAACTCCCAGAGTCTGCTCAAACTCATGTCCATTGAGTTGGTGATTCCATCCAACCATCTCATCCTCTGTCATCCCCTTCTCCTACCATTACTCTTTTCCAGCATCAGAGTCTTTTCCAATGAGTCAGTTCTTCACATCAGGTGGCCAAAGTATTGGAGTTTCAGCTTCAGCATCAGTCCTTCCAATGAATATTCAGGATTGATCTCCTTTAGGATGGACTGGTTGGATCTTCTTGCAGTGCAAGGGACTCTCAAGAGTCTTCTCCAACACCACAGTTCAGAAGTATCAATTCTTTGGTACTCAGCTTTGTTTATAGTCCAACTCTCACACCCATACATGACCACTGGGAAAACCATAGCCTTGACTAGACGGACCTTTGTTGGCAAAGTAATGTCTCTACCCCATCTTTATCCACTCACCTGTCAACTGATGGTTTAGT
Source organism: Bos taurus (assembly GCF_002263795.3). NCBI lineage: Eukaryota > Metazoa > Chordata > Mammalia > Artiodactyla > Bovidae > Bos > Bos taurus. Next base: position 48,392,042 of record NC_037349.1, on the reverse strand, counting down.
TTGCTTCCATGTCTTGGCTATTTTAAATAGTGCTGCAGTGAACATTGGGGTGATTGTATCTTTTTTTTTTCCTTTGCTTGTATCTTTTTGAATTAAGTTCTTCTCTGGATATATGCCCAGGAATGGGGTTGTTGGATCATATAGCAGTTCTGTATTTAGTTTTTCAAGGAGCCTCAAATATCAGTTTCCCATAATGGTCGTAACAATTTACCTTCCTACCAGGGATATAGGAGGGTTCCCTTTTCGCCACACCCTCACAAGCACTTATTGTTCAGTTCAGCTCAGTCATGTCCGACTCTCTGCGACCCCATGAACCGCAGCACGCCAGGCCTCCCTGTCCATCACCAACTCCCAGAGTTCACCCAAACCTGTGTCCATGGAGTCGGTGATGCCATCCAGCCATCTCATCCTCTGTTGTCCCCTTCTCCTCCTGCCCCCAGTCCCTCCCAGCATCAGGGTCTTATTGTCAGTCATTTTTTTTAAGAGATATAGTTTTAAAGTATCTTGTTTGCTTGTTTGGTGGCCCAGGTCTTAGTTGTGGACTGCAGGGTGTTTGCTCTTTGCTGCAGCATGTGGGCTCTTCAGGCGCAGCACACGGGAGTTTTCAGGTGCAGCGTGCAAACTCTTGTGGCATGTGCGATCTAGATCCCTGACCAGGCATCAAACCCAGGCTCCCAGCATTGGAATTGTGAAGTCTTAGCCTCTGGATCACCAGGGAAGTCCCATCTCATTGTAGTTTTGATGTGCATTTCTCTAATAATTAGTGATGTTGAGCACCTTTTCATGTGCCTCTTGGCCGTCTGTATGTCTTCTTTGGAGAGATGTCAATTTAGGTCTTTGCCTATACTTCGATTTGGTTTTTTGTTTGATATTGAGCTTATGAGCTATTTCTATATTTTGGAGATATACATAGTGAAGTAATTCAGAAAGAGAGAAAGATCGTTTGTTAATCCATACATGTGGAATCTAGAAAAATGGTACAGATGAACTGACTTGTAGGGCAGGAATAGAGACAGAGAGTGGACATGTGGACACGGGTGGGGGTGGCACGAGGGCGTGCGAAGTAGAGCGGGAGGTTAGGAACCACGCATGTGCCCTGCCAGGTGCAGAGCACTAATGCGAACCTGCTCTGTAGCCCTGGAAACTCAGCTTGGTGCTCTGTGATGACCTAGATGACTAGGGTGGGGATGAGGGTGTGAGGGAGGTCAAAGAGGAGAAGGAGGATATTTGTATACATATAACTGATTAATTCATTGTATAGCAGAAACTAACACAATCTTGGAAAGCAATTATACTCAAATAAAATTTTTTTCTGATCTTTTATTCATTTTGTGTCCTGCAGATTTTCCAGATTCGATGATGAGCTCTCATACTCTTCTGATAGTGTCTTTGGATTTTTTGTGTATCTGCAAACAGTGACAATTTTATGTTCTTGTTCCAGTTTGGTTATTTCCTTTTCCTTTCCGATTGCTGTGACTAGAATGTCCAGAACTGTGTTGAATAAAAGTGGCGAGAGTAAACATCAGGAGGTCTTGGAGGAAATGTTTTGAGTTTTTCACCTTTGAGAATGTTTTATGTAGCCTTATTATGGTGAGGTAGATTCCCTCTGTGCCCACTTTCTGGAGAGTTTTTTTTTTTTTTTATCGTAAATGGGTGTTGGATTTTGTCAAAAACTTTTTCTGTATCTATTAAGATGATCATATGGTTTTAATTCTTCAGTTTGTTAATGTGGTATATCACATTGACTGGTGTATATTGAAAAATCTTTGCATCTGGGATAAATCCCACTTGATCATGGTGTATGAACCTTTTAATGTGTTATTGGACTTGGTTTGCTAGTGTCTTATTGGGATGTTTTGTGTCTGTGTTGAGTGATACTGGCCGGTAGTTTTCCTTTCCTGTTTTTAACATTTAGTTCTTCGGCTGCGTGACGTCCTGGTTGCAGCATGCAGGGTCTTTGTGGCCTCGTGCAGGGTCTGTCTTGGTGGCTCATGGACTCTCTAGCCGTGGTGTCCAGGCTCCAGAACACGCGGGCCCAGCGCTTTCAGCATGTGTGCTTCGGTTGCTCTGCAGTATTTGGGGTCTCAGTTCCCCTACCAAGGGTCAGACCGGTGTCACTTGCATTGCAAGGTGGATTTGTAACCTCTGGACCACCAGGGAAGTCCCTGTCATTTTCATTTTTGTGGTATCTTTGGTTTTGGTATCCGGGTGATCGTGGCCTCATAGAATGAGCTTGGGAGTGTTCCTTCTTTGGCAATTTTTTGGAAGGATTTCAGAAGGATAGGTGTCAAGTGTTGTCTAAATGCTTGATAGAATTCATCTGTGAGGCCATCTGGTCCTGGACTTTTGTTGGAAGTTTTTGAACCACAGTTTCAGAACTTGTGATTGGTCTGTTCATGTTTGCTGTTTCTTCCTGGCTCAGTCTCGGAAGGTTGTACTTTTCTAAGAATTTGTCCATTTCTTCTAGACTGTCCATCTTATTGGCATATAGTTGCTTGTAGTAGTCTCTTATCCTTTGTACGTCCGTGGCGTCAGTTGTAACCTACCCTTTTTCATTCCTAGTTTTTTTAGTAATTAATTTTTGGTTGTGCTATCTCTGTATTGCTGCATACTCTCCAGTTACGGTGGGCCGGGACTGCTCTCTGTTGCAGTGCGTGGGCTTCCATTGAGTGGCTCTTGCATAGCGCAGGGCCTGGGTACATGGGTTTCAGAGGTTGCAGCCCGGGCACTCGATAGTTGTGGCTCGTAGGCCCTGGAGTGTGTGCTGGCTTCAGCATTGCTGCTCTTGGGCTCCGTAGTTGTGGTGCGTGGGCCTGGTTGCTCCATGGCCTGTGAAATCTTCCTGGACAAGGGATCAAACCAGTGTCCGCTTGCATTGGCAGGTGGCTTTTCATGCACTGCACCACCAGGGAAGTCCCTGTTTCTACTTTTCTTGATTTGAGCCCTCTTCCTTTTTTTCTCCCTTTGAGTCTAAAGGTTTATCAGTCTTGTTCATCTTTTTATAGGACCAGTTTTTATTTTCAGTGGCCTTTTCTGTTCTCTTCATCTTATATCATTTCTTTCTGCTCTGGTCATTATGATTTCTTTCCTTCTGCTAATGTTGGGGCTTATCTTCTCTCTCTCTGGTTCACGTGGGGTGTGGCTGCACTGGGTGTTTGCTCTGTGCAGGCTTTCTCTAGCTGCAGTGAGTGGGGTTACTGTGTAGTTGGGGTGCATGGGTTTCTCACTGAGGTAGCTTCTCATGTTGCAGAGCATGGGCCTTGGAGTACAGGCTCAAAAGCTGTGGCACATAGGCTTAGTAGTTCTGTGGCATGTGGGATCTTGCCAGACCAGGGATTGAACCCATGTCCCCTGCATTTGGCAGGTGGATTCTTAACCACTGGACCACAAGGGAAGTCCCACGGTTAGGTTGTTTATTTGAGATTTTCTCTTGTGTCCTGAGGTAAGATTGTGTTGCTTCAGCTTCTCTCTTAGACCTGCTTTTGCTGCATCCCATAGGTTTTGGATTGTCATGTTTTCATTGTCATTTGTCTCTAGGTATTTTTTTTATTTCCTTTTTGATTTCTTCGGTGATCCATTGGTTGTCAAGTAACGTATCATTCAGCCTCCATATATTTGTGGGTTTTTGTAGTTTTTTTCTTGTATCTGATTTCTGATCTTACAGCATTGTGGTTGGCAGTGATACCTGATGTTTTCAGTGTTCTTAAATTTACTGAGGCTTGATTTAGGGACAAAGATAAGCTCTATCCTGGGGGATGTTCCATGTGCACTTGAAAAGAAAGTGTATTTTGCTGCTTTCTAATGGAATGCTCTGTAAACATCAGTAAGTCCATCTGGTCTGTTGTATCTTTAACGCTTATGTTTCCTTATTGATTTTCTGTCCCGACGTCCACTGGTGTAAGTGGATGTTAAAGTTCCATGCTATTATTTTTTCTTTTTTTTTCTTAATATATAATTATATTTTATTGAAGTATAGTTGACTTACAATGTTTCAGGTGCAGAGCAAGGTGATTTAGTTATACATACACAAATAGATTATTTTTGAAATTATTTTCCATTATAGGTTATTACGAGATACTGACTGCAGTTCCCTGTGATGCACAGTAAACCTTTGTTGCTTTTGCATGTTTTAAATTAACAGTCTAATTAAATTAATGGGGAACTCCAGGAGGGTTTATGGCAAGGGGTACCTTGCTGGGCTTCTGCTGCCAGGGCCCCTGCCCTTGTGCTGAGCCTCTGCCCAGCTGTGCCTCCCTGGTGGCCCCTCCAGCAGTGGCAGGCAGTTTGGTTTAGTCTTCCTGTGGGGTCACTGCCCCTTTCCTCTGGAGCTTCTTCATGAAATGATTTGTTTGTGTCCTCCAGGACTGGAGTCTGTGTTTCCCTCAGTCCTGTGGAAGTGTTGTAATCAATTCTTACTGAACTTCAAGGCCAGATTCCCTGGGGAGTATGATTTCTTTGTCGGATCCCGGGGCTGGGAAGCCTGGTGTGGGGTTCAGAGCCTTCGAAACAGTGGGAGAACTTCTTTGGTGGTGTTCTGCAGGTTTGGGTCACCCGCCTGGTGGGAAAGGATTTGATTTTATCATGATTGTGCCCTGCTGCCCTCTCTCTGCATCTCCCTCCTTGTTTTTGGATGTGGGTGTCTTTTTTTGGTAGTTTCCAGCATCCTCCTGTCAGTGGTTGCTCAACATCTAGTTGTGATTTTTTTTGTGCTCTCACAGGAGGGACTATCTTGAACTGGAAACTGATTTTTCCATTCTTAAAGAGCTGCTTTAAAAAAAAAAAAAGTGATGTGAGTGGGTTAGTCTCCAAACCCTCGACTGTTTACTCTGATTTTTACAGAAGAGGTTTCCCAACTGCATTTTATATATCCTTTTTCACAAGGGCATTAGAGGCCAAGAGGTACAGGAGTTTATTATTATTTTTTAAAATTTTAATTGGAATATGGTTGATTTATAATGTGTTACTTTCAGGTATACAGCAAAGTAAGTCAGTTATACTTACAGCTACACTGTTTAGATTCGTTTCCCATATGGGTCATTACGGAGGGCTAAGTAGAGCTCCCTGTGCTGTGCAGTAGTATGTCCTTGTTAGTTACCTACTGTATATATAGTAGTGTGCTTATGTCACTCCCAAACTCCTAGTTTACCCCTCTTCCCCATTTCCCCCTGGTAACTGTAAGTTTGTTTTCTGCATCTGTGACTCTTTTATAAATAAGTTCATTTGTACCATTGTTTTTTAGATTCCTCATACAGTGATATGTGACATTAGTCCTTATCTGACTTCATTCAGTATGACAGTCTCCAGATCCGTCCTACTGTTGCAAGTGGCATTCTTTCATTCCTTTTTTCCATTCCTTTTTTACGGCTGAATAGTGTCCCGTTACTCCCCTGCCAGTGGTGTTTAGGTTTGTTTAGTCGATGTTTAGGTTTGTTACCTGTCTTGGCTATTGTAAACAGTGCTGTAGTGAACATTGGGGTACATGGTATCTTTCTGAATTAAGTCTTTCTCTGGATATATGTCCAGAAGTGGGATTATTAGATCATGTAGTAGGTCTGTATTTAGTTTGTTAAGGAAACTCTATACCATTCTCCATAATGGTTGTAACAATTTATATTCCTACTAACAATGTAGGAGGGTTCCCTTTTCTCCATACCCTCAAAGCATTTATTGTTTAGAGACTTTTTTTTTAAGAGATACAGTTTTAAAATATTTTCTCCGTTTGTTTATTGGTTGCCCAGGTCTTAGTTGTGGACTGCAGCATGTGGGCCCTTCAGGTGCAGCTCGGGGGAGTTTTTAGTTGCGGCATACAAACTCTTACTTGTGGAATGTGGGATCTAGATTCCCGACCAGGGATCAAACCCAGGACCCCCAGCTTTGGGAGTGTGAAGTCTTAGCCACTGGATCATCAGGGACATCCCAGAAGACTTTTTTTTTAGTTATTGTCCACTGAGGAGAGTTACTTTACGATGTTGTGTTGGTTTCTGTTGCGCAACAGCATGAATCAGCCGGAAGTATACATACAGCCCCTCCCTCTTAAACCTCCCTGCACCCCGACCTTGTCCCAGCCCTCTGGGTTGTCAGAGAGCATGGGTTGAGCTGTGTGTGTTACACGGCAGCTTCCCACTGCTCTACACATGGTGATGCGGATGTTCCAGTGCTCCTCTTTCAACTCATCCCATCCTCTCCTCCCGCTGCTGTGTCCGCAGCTCTGTTCTCTGCGTCTGCGTCTCTATTCCTGCCTGCAGATAGGTTTATCAGCACTGTTTTTCTAGATCCCATCTATATAGGTCAATATTCAATGTTTATTTTTCTCTTTCTGACTTAACATCTCTCTGTAACAGACTCTAGGTTCATCCACGTCTGCTGCTGCTGCTAAGTCGCTTCAGTCGTGTCCGACTCTGTGCGACCCCAGAGATGGCAGCCCACCAGGCTCCCCCGTCCCTGGGATTCTCCAGGCAAGAACACTGGAGTGGGTTGCCACTTCCTTCTCCAATGCATGAAAGTGAAAAGTGAAAGTGAAGTCGCTCAGTCGTGTCCGACTCTTCGTGACCCCATGGACCACAGCCTACCAGGCTCCTCCGTCCATGGGATTTTCCAGGCAAGAGTACTGGAGTGGGGTGCCATCACCTTCTCTGCATCCTCGTCACTAGAACTTAAAAAAAAAAATTTTTGGCTGAGTAATACTCCATTGTGGAGCTTCCCTGGTGGCTTAGTGGTAAAGAATCTGCCTGCCAATGCAGGAGACTCAGGTTCAATTCCTGGGTAGGGAAGATCCCCTGGAGAAAGATCTTTGGGAAAGAAGGCAACCCACTCCAGTGTTCTTGCCTGGGAAATCACATGGACAGAGGAGTCTGATGGACTACAGTTCATGGGGTTGCAAAAGAATCAAATACAACTTAGTGATTAAAACAACAACAATATTGCATTGTGTATGTGTACCACAAATTCTTGATCCGTTCATCTGTCAGTGGGCATCTAGGTTGCTTCTGTGTCCTGGCTATTATAAACAGTGTTGCAGTGAAGCTTGGGGTACATATGTCTTTTTGGACTATGGTTTTCTCAGGTGTATGCCCAGTAATGGTATTGTTGGGTCATATGGTGGCTTTATTCGTAGTTTTTCAAGGAATCTCCATACCTTTTTCCATAGTAGCTGTATCAGTTTACCTTCCCACCAGCAGTGCAAGAGGGTTCCCTTTGTTTCACACCCTCTGTAGCATTTGTTGTTCATGGATTTTTTTGATGATGGCCATTCTGACCTGTGTGAGGTGATACCTCATTGTAGCTTTTTTCTTTACTTTATGTATTTGACTGCCTCTGGCCTGAGCTGTGGCCCGTGAGATCTTGCTTGTGGCGTGGGGGCTCCAGAGCATGCAGGCTTCAGTGGTTGTGACCTACAGGCTCTGGAGTGCGTGGGCTCAGTGGTCTCGGCACAAGGCTGTAGTTCCTCCATGACGTGGGACCAGGGATTGAGCCCACATTGCCTACGCTGCAAGTCAGATTCGTAACCAGTGGGCCACCAGAAATTCTCACCTGATTGTAGTTTTGATTTGCATTTCTCTGTCAATTAGTGATGTTGAGCATCTTTCCATGTGCCTCTTGGCCATCTGTATGTCTTCATTGGAGAGAGGTCAATTTAGGTCTTTATCCATAGTTTGTGTGTGTGTTTGGTTTTGAGCTACATGAGCTGTTCTGTGTTTTGGAGATGTACAGAGTGAAGTAAGTCAGAGAGAAATAAATATTGTATGTTAATGTACATATGTGGAATCTAGAAAAATGGTACAGATGAACGTATTTGTCAGGCAGGACTAGAGACACAGATGTAGAAAACAGGTGTGGATGTGGGGGGTGGCGGGAACGGGAGTGTGGAATGAACTGAGAGATTAGGATTCACATATTTACACTACCGCATTTAAAAGAGAGCTAGTGTGGACCTGCTGTATAGCCCAGGGAGCTCAGCTTGGTCCTCTTTGATGACCTAGGTGGGTAGGCTCGGGGGTGGGAGGGAGCTCCATGAGGAGGAGGATATATGTATACATATAACTGATTCATTCATTCTACAGCAGCAACTAACACAATATTACGAAGCAGTTACACTCCAGTAAAATGTTTTTCTCATCTTTCGTTGTTACTGTGTGGGAATGCAAGAGATTTCTGTGTATTGATTTTGTATCCTGCAAATTTACCAGACTCGTTGATGAGCTCTCCTAGTTTTCAGGTTGTGTCTTTAGGATTTTCTGTGTATGTGCAAACACTGACAGTTTTACTTTCTCTTTTCAATTTGGATTTCTTTTATTTCTTTTTCTTCTCTGATTGCTGTGACTACACTCTCCAGATCTATGTTCAGTCAAATTGGCAAGAGTGGACATCAGGAGATCTTGGAGGAAATGTTTTGAGTTTTTCACCTTTGAGAATGATGGTAATTGTGGGTTTGTTGTATGTGGTTTTTGTTATGTTGAGGTAGATTCCCTCTATGCCCACTTTCTAGAGAGTTTTTTTTTTTCTTTTTAAACCATAAATGTGTGTGGGATTTTGTGAAAAACCTTTTCTACATCTGTTAAGATGATCATATGGTTTTTTCTTCTTCAGTTTGTTAATGTGGTGTATCACATTGGTTCATTTGTTTATATTGAAAAACCTTTGCATCCCTGGAATAAATCCCACTTGATCATGGTGTGTGAACTTTTATTGTGTTGTCGGGCTTGGTTTGCTAGTGTTTTGTTGAGTTTTGTTTTTTTTTTTTTTTGCCTCTGGGTTATTGGCCCTTAATTCTTTTTTTAATATTTATTTATTTGGCTGCGCGACCTCTTAGTTGCAGCACGCAGGATCTTTGTTGCACTGTGCAAGGTCTTTCATTGTGGCTCATGGACTCCTGTTGTGCGCAAGCTCCAGAACATCAGGCTCAGTATTTGCAGTACGTGGGCTTAGTTGCTCCAGCATGTGGGATCTTAGTTCCCTTACCAAGGGTTGAATCTGTGTCCCCCACATTGCAAGATGGATTCTGGACCCCTGGACCACCAGGGAAGTTCTGTAATTTTCTTTTTTTGTGATATCTTTGGTTTTGGTATCAAGGTATTGGTGGCCTCATAGAATGAGCTTGGGCGTGTTCCTTCTTCTGCACTTTTTTTGAAGAATATCAGAGGGATAGGTGTTAACTGTTGTGTAAATGTTTAATAAAATTCTCCTGTGAAGCCGACTGGTCTTGGACTTTTGTTTGTTGGAAGTTTTTGAATCAGTTTCAATTTTAGTACTTGTGATTGGTCTGTTTGTATTTTCTATTTCTTCCTGGTTCAGCCTTGGAAAGTTGTACCTTTCTAAGAATTTGTTAATTTCTTCTAGGTTGTCCATTTTATTGGTGTATGGTTGCTTGTGACAGTCGCTCAGTTGTATCTGCTTCTTGGTGACTCCGTGGACTGTAGCCTGGCTTCTCTGTCCATGGAATTCTCCAGGCAGGACTACTGGAGTGGGTAGCTGTTTCTGTCTCCAGGGGATCTTCCCAACCCAGGGATCGAACCCCATTCTCTCATATTGCAGTCAGATTCTTTACTGTCTGAGCTACCAGGGAAGCCCAAGAATACTGGAGAGGGTAACCTATCCGTTCTCCAGGGCATTTTGCTGACCCAGGAATTGAACCTGGGTCTCCTGCATTGCAGGCAGATTCTTTACCAGCTGAGCTACCAGGGAAGCCCCCCATAGTTGCTCATACTCTTAAAATCCTTTGTATGTCCGTGGTGTCAGCTGTAACACCCTTTTTTGTTCCTACTTTTTTTTTTTAATAATTAGTTTTGGGGTTGTGTGTCTCCGCTGCTGCATACGTGCTTTCCTAGTTGTGGTGAGCCGGGACTTCTCACTGTGGTCATCGCAGTGGCTTCTCTTGTTGCACAGCACAGGCTCTAGGTGCACGGGCTTCAGGCATTGCAGCACGTGGATCAGTAGTTGTGGCTTGTGGGCCTTGGAGCACGTGCTGGCTTTGGTATTTGCTGCTCGTGGGCTCAGTGGTTGTGGTGCGTGGGCCTGGTTTCTCCGTGGCATGTGGAATCTTCCTGGACAAGGGATCAGACCAGTGTCCCCTTGCACTGGCAGGCAGATTCTTATCCATTGTACCACCACAGAAGTTCCCACTTCTAGTTTTATTAATCTGAGCCCTCTCCTTTTCTTTTCTCCCAATGAATTAAAAAGGTTTATTAATTTTGTTCATCTTTTCATAGGATCAGCTTTTAGTTTCATTGATGTTTCTTATTGTTTTATTCATTTCTATTTCGTTTATTTCTTCTCTGATCAATATAGTTTCATTCCTTCTACTAACTTTGGAGTTCTTCTTTCTCTAGTTCTGTAGGAGGTGTGTGTGTTTATGTGTGTGTGTGATTGTGCTGGATGTTGGCACGGGCTTGTGTGTGTGTGAGAGAGAGACTGTTCTGGGTCTTTGCTGTGCACAGGGCAGACTGTTCTGGGTCTTTGCTGTGCACAGGCTTTCTCTGGTTCCTTTAGCGGGTGGGTGTGTGTGTGTGTATATATGACTGTTCTGGGTCTTTGCTGTGCACGGGCTTTCTCTGGTTGCAGTGGGTGGGGATTACTCTAATTGCAGTGCATGGCTTCTCATCGCGGCTTCTCTTGTTGGGGAGCATGGCTTCTAGAGTTCAGGCTCAGTAGCTGTAGCACACAGGCTTCGTTGCTCTGTGGCATGTGAGATCTTCCTGGACCAGTGATTGAACCCACGTTCCCTGCATTGGTAGGTGGGTTGTTAACCATTGGACCGCCAGGGAAGTCCCACGGTTAGGTTGTTTGAGATTTTTCTTGTGTCCTGGGGTAAGATTGTATTGCTATCAACTTCCTTCTTAGAACTTCGTTTGCTGCATCCCATAGGTTTTGGATTGTCATGTTTCATTGTCATTTGTCTCTAGGTATTTTTTATTTCCTCTTTGATTTCTTCAGTGATCCATTGGCTATTTCATAACATTGTTTAACCTCCACATGTTTGTGGGGTTTTGCAGTTTTTTTTTTTTCTTGTATTTGATTTATAATCTTACAGCATTGTGGTTGGAAAAGATACTTGATGTGATTTCAGTTTTCTTGAATTTATGGAGGCTTGATTTGTGGCCAAAGATACAATCTATCCTGCAGAATGTTCTGTGTGTGCTTGAAAAGAAAGTCTATGCTCTTTTTGAATGGAATGCCCTATAAATATTAGTTAAGTCCATCTAGTCTAATGTATCTTTAGGGCTGGTGTTTCTTTATTGATTTTCTGTCTGGATGATCTGTCCATTGAGTTCCCTGCTATTATTGTATTACTGTTGATTTCCCCCTTCTTTGCCATCTGAGCCACCAGGGGAGCCCTTAGACTGTTAGCATTTATGTTCATATTGAGGTGCTCCTGTGTTGGGTACATACATCTACTTGAAATTGTTGTATCTTTTTCTTGAATTGATTCCTTGATCATTATGTCGTGTCCTTCCTTGTCTTTTTAATATTTATGTATTTCCCTGGCCACACAGCCCTTGGTCGCAGCACGCGGAACCTTTGATCCTTGCTGTAGCCTGCACGATCCTTAGTTTTGGCGGGTGAACCCTTTGTCTGCTGAATCTAGTTCCCTGACCGGGGATCAAGCCCCAGCCCCCTGTGTTGAGAGCGCAGAGTGTCTGCCACTTGACCACCAGGGAAATCCCATTTCCTCATCTCTTGTAACAGTTGTTATTTTAAGGTGTATTTTCTCTGATATGTATACTGCTATTTCAGCTTTCTTTTGATTTCCATTTGCATGGAATATCTTTTTCTATCCCCTCACTTTCAGTCTGTATGTGTCCCTAAGTCTAAAGTGGGTCTCTTGTAGACAGCATATATATGGGTCTTGTTTTATATCCATTCAGCCAGTCTGTGCCTTTTGTTTGGAGCATTTAATTTACATTTTACATTTAAGGTAATTACTGATAATACATGTTCCTATTGCCATTTTCTTAATTGATTAGGATTTGTTTTTGTTGGTCATCTTTTGTTCTCTTGTGGTTTGATGTCTGTCTTTAGTGTTGTGTTTGATTTGCCTCCTTCTTTTTTGTTTGTGTATCTGTTAGAGATGTTTGGTTTGCAGTTCCCATGAGGTTTGGATTCTTTTGTGTTTTTAATTTGACTGCGCCCGTTGCGGCTTGTGGCATCCTTATTGTGGCACGCGGGAACTTTCACTGTGGCACTCGGACTCTCAAGTTGTGGCACTCAGTCGCTGTGTGGAATGTGGGATTCTAGTTCCCCGAGGAGGGATCAAACCCGAGTCCCCTGCATTGCAAGGCAGATTCTTAACCGTTGGACCACCAGGGAAGTCCCTCTTGAGATTTTGCTATAGCAGTCTTTACGGAAGGTGGTTTTAAGTTGCTGGTCTCGATTTCAAGTGTAATTCTGATTTCCTGTGTTTGTACTCCCCTGTGGTTGCTGATTTTGATACGATATTTGTGTGGGGGTGGTTTCCTACTGTTACTTTATGTTTGCCTTTATTGTTGAGCTTTCCCAATTGTGCTTTTCTTGTTTCTAGCTTTGGCCTCCCCACCCCCACCTCCGATGACGCGCGCGCGCATGTCTGTGTGCGCGTGCGCGCGTGTGCACACACGTGTGCATGCTGAGTTGCTTTGGTCGTGTCCAGTTCTGGACTGCAGCCTGCCAGGCCCCCCTGTTCATGGGATTCTCCAGGCAAGAATCCTGGAGTGGGCTGTCACGCCCTCCTCCAAGGGATCTTCCCGGCCCAGGGGTCGAGCTCTGCGCTGGCAAATGTGTTCTTTACCGTCTGCCCCGCCCCCCACCCCTGCCCCCAGGAGTTCCTTTAGCATTTGTTGTAAGGCTAGATTGGTGGTGTCTATTCTCTTAACTTTTGCTCCTCTGTAAAACTTCTCTGAATCTGAATGAAAACCTTGCTGGGTAGAGTATTCTTGATTGTAGGTTTATCCCTTTCATCACTTTAAATATATTGTGCCACTCTCTTCTGGCTTGCAGTTTCTGCTGAAAAATCATCTGATAACCTTATGGGGATTTACTTGTGTGTTGTTTGTTACTTTTCCCTTTTGATTTTAATATTTTTCTTTGTATTTGACTTTTGTCAATTTGAGTAATATGTGTTTTAGCCTGTTCCTCCTTGGGTTTATCCTGTATGGAACTCTGCACTTCCTGGACTTGAATGACTGTTTCCTTTCCCATTTTAGGGAAGCTTTTGGCTATAATCTCTTCACATATTTTCTCAGGCCCTTTCCCTGTCTCTTTTCTGCTGGGACCCTACAATAGGATGTTGGTGTGTTTAGTGATGTCCCAGAGGTCTCTGAGGCCATTTCTCATTTCTCTTCATTCTTTTTACTTTATTCTGTCCTGTGGCAGCGATGTCCACTTCTCTGTCTTCCAGCTCGCTCACTCATTCTTCTGCCTCAGTTATTCTGCTCTTGACTTTTTTCTAGTGTCTTTTTCGTTTCACTTATTCTCTGTTCTTTTAACCTTCTGTCTCTTTGTTAAACATTTCCTGTATTCTCTTGGTCTGTGCCTCCATTATTTTTTCTGAGATTTTGAATCATTTTTACTGTTACTACTCTGAATTCTTTCTCAGGCAGATTGCCTGTCTCTGGAGGAGCTTGAATTTAAATGTGAAGGTCCTCAGACCCACCTGTCCCACTCCCTACCCCTCTCAAGGTCACTGGGTTCCCCTGAAGGAGACTGTTGTCAAGTTAGTCCATGGCCTTGAGCACTCACTGCCTTTGGGGCTTGTGGCCAGTGTCCACAGGACTGAGGCGTCTTCATGACGTGGGCAGGACTGCACTGGATGCCTGTGGTCTGAGGCCCTGGCAGTGCGGCTGCCCCAGCCTTCCAGCACTTAAGCTCCCTATCAGGGTGCTTGCTAGGAGCAGGCTTGACTCGTTAGGAGGCTTTGAGACCCATGCATTGGTTCCTCAAGACCAGGGGGACAGCAGCAGAATCTGGATGTGGGAGGTGGGGGCATCCCAGCCCAGCATGCCACTGACCTGGCCTCTCCCCGCACAGCCCCGAGCACGCGGAGCCAGAGGTCCAGGTGGTGCCTGGGTCCGGCCAGATCATCTTCCTGCCCTTTACCTGCATTGGCTACACTGCCACCAACCAGGACTTCATCCAGCGCCTGAGCACGCTCATCCGACAGGCTATCGAGCGGCAGCTCCCTGCTTGGATTGAGGCCGCCAACCAGCGAGAGGAGGGCCAGGGGGAGCAGGGCGAGGATGATGAGGAGGAGGAGGACGTTGCTGAGAATCGCTACTTCGAAATGGGGCCCCCAGATACAGAGGAAGAGGAGGAGGGTGGTCCAGGAGAGGAAGAGGAGGAAGAGGAGGAGGAGGAGGCTGAGGAGGAGCGCCTGGCTCTGGAGTGGGCGCTGGGCGCAGACGAGGACTTCCTGCTGGAGCACATCCGCATCCTCAAGGTGCTCTGGTGCTTCCTGATCCACGTGCAGGGCAGCATCCGCCAGTTCGCCGCCTGCCTCGTACTCACCGACTTCGGCATCGCTGTCTTCGAGATCCCGCACCAGGAGTCGCGGGGCAGCAGCCAGCACATCCTCTCCTCGCTGCGCTTCGTGTTCTGCTTCCCGCACGGCGACCTCACCGAGTTCGGCTTCCTCATGCCGGAGCTGTGCCTGGTGCTGAAGGTGCGGCACAGTGAGAACACGCTCTTCATCATCTCCGACGCTGCCCACCTGCACGAGTTCCATGCCGACCTGCGCGCCTGCTTCGCCCCGCAGCACATGGCCATGCTGTGCAGCCCCGTGCTTTACGGCAGCCACACCAGCCTGCAGGAGTTCCTGCGCCAGCTGCTCACCTTCTACAAAGTGGCAGGCGGCTGCCAGGAGCGCAGCCAGGGCTGCTTTCCCGTCTACCTGGTCTACAGTGACAAGCGCATGGTGCAGACGGCCCCTGGGGACTACTCGGGCAACATCGAGTGGGCCAGCTGCACCCTCTGCTCGGCCGTGCGGCGCTCCTGCTGCGCGCCCTCCGAGGCCGTTAAGTCCGCCGCCATCCCCTACTGGCTGCTGCTCACGCCCCAGCACCTCAACGTCATCAAGGCCGACTTCAACCCCATGCCCAACCGGGGCACCCACAACTGCCGCAACCGCAACAGCTTCAAGCTCAGCCGTGTGCCGCTGTCCACTGTGCTGCTGGACCCCACGCGCAGCTGCACCCAGCCACGGGGTGCCTTCGCGGACGGCCACGTGCTCGAGCTGCTCGTGGGCTACCGCTTCGTCACCGCCATCTTTGTGCTGCCCCATGAGAAGTTCCACTTCCTGCGCATCTACAACCAGCTGCGGGCCTCGCTGCAGGACCTGAAGACCGTGGTCATCGCCAAGACCCCCGCAACGGGGGGCGGGCCTCAGAGCCCCCTCGTGGACGGCCAGCCTGCAGAGAGCAGGGCCAGGTGAGGCTGAGCACGGGCTTCTGGGGGCCAGGAAGCAGGGGGCTGGCTGAGACCAGTCCGCTCACCACACCCAAACCTCTCACCCCCATCAACACTGCCCTTAGCTCCCTCGGGCTTGGTGCTAGGCTGCTCCTTATCTCCCAGGCTTCAGAAGAAGTCCTTCTTTGTGGAAGGACACCGGGCCTCTTCTCTGCCACTTAGAGCCCTGCGTCGCTGGGCCTCCAGGCTTCTGCTCCCACCTTGCCTGGCCCTCCCCCTGGGCCCAAGCATGGCCTTTAGGCATCACCCATGTACCCTCGCCCCTGGGCTCCCAGTCCTGTGCTTGGCTTTCTTAGCTGGGCTGGGGGAGCTGCTGCTGGTACCGCCTGCCTCTGACCCCCAGCTTCAAGCCTTACCCTTTGGTGAGCCATACACTCCTTCCTTCTCAGGAGGACCTGGGTTGCTCAGGGGCCCACTCTGTGTAATTTTGTGAGTCCTGAACTTGTTGGCCGAGAGCAGCAAGGTCTGAGTGTGTAAGCTGGGTGGTCTCTCCGTGCAGAGCTCCTGCTCTTCTCGGGGAGACTGAGGTGCAGAGAGAGGAGGAATTCGCAGCCCTGTGCTCGTCTTCCTCACTTTTCCCTCCTTCCCCTGCTCCTGCTGCTGAGCCTGGCTCCCCTCAGAGCTGCCTGGGCTTGGGGTAGAGTGGCCTATAAGGGGAACTGTGGTCACACCCATGATTCATGCCTGCCTTGGGCTCACGAGGGTCCCTGTACCCTTCAGGGTGCCCCTTTCTCCTGTGACTTCCCCCAGCTTCATGTATGATGGGGCTTCCCCAGCTGGACAGGGAAGCCCTTCATTTGTTCCTGGTGGACAGTGGAGACCCTATCCTCACCCCAGCATTTCAGAGGCCCTGCCTTTTCTCTCCAGCCCAGCCCCTCAACGGATGTTCCCAAAGGACATCCAGCCTCTTCCTGGCTGAATCAGGGGCCCCTCATGCCCAGCTCAAGTCCCGTGCCCTCTGTAGAGACCCCTCATTCCTTCAGGTACTAGGGAGCTACTTGTGCCAGAGGCAGCCTCATGAGGCTGTCTCTCCGTCTCCTTGCCCCCGTGATGGGGCTTCAGGTGGTGACAAGCTTCAGCTTGTCTCTGTTTCCCTGCCACCCCCAAACCTGGTGGACCTTGCCCACAGAGGGGACTGCATACAGAAAGCAGGCGCCCTGCTTCACCCCAGCAGACGCCTGTCTGGCCCAGGCCAACAGGAGGAGAGCCTGAGAGGCTTGAGGGGATTTGGCCCTGTGCAAGATCAGGGCCCCAGGGATCTCTCTCGACAGACAGCTGCTGGATTGAGAGGACGGTATCCAGGACTCCCCACTGACACGAGCCTGAGCTTGTGGGTGTGAAGGCTGGTTGGGGCTCTCAATGCACGAGGGTTCTTTCTGAGCGTTGTTGGACCTGGTGCTTGGAACAGTCACGGGAAAATCCAGTGTGGCCACATGCAGTGGTGGCCAAGGCGGGTGAGATCCTGGGACACCTGAGGAGGCCTCAAAGGCAGACTGAGGAAAGGCTGAGTTTTTGTTTCTCAACTCCATGTGCCCCAGGGTCCCAGCCGCACTCTGGACTCTGGAGTGGCATTGGTGATACTTTTACCACCTTTCAGAATGATTTTTCAGCCCATGGGCACATCTGTGTGTCAGCCTTGGTCCGTCTTTCCATCTCCCTCCCAAGAGAAGGGGCCTGGCACCTTTCCCTTTGCTTTTACCATGAGAAACCAAGATGAAATCCCCAGATGACTCCAGAGGTGGTGGGTGGTGCGTGCAGTCCCCACACGCTGAGGTTACACGTGGGCTGGGAGTCTGCATTTGGGGCCCACATGTTAATATGGTGTTTCTCGGGGGAATCGGGATATGTAGCAGTGACCAGAATCTCCAAGAAGCTCCAGCAGAGACTACAGCCCCGGCCCTGGTGGAGGCCCCTGCTCTTACTCCAGGAGAGGCCTCAGCCCCAAGCCCAGCAAAGACCCCAGCTCCAGTGGAGGCCTCAGTGCCAGCTCTTGTTCCAGTGGAGGTCCCCGAGGAGGCCGAGGCCTCAGCAGAGATCCCAGTGGAGGCTCTGGCCCAAGCAGAGGCCCCTGCACAGTACCCAAGTGAGCCCCTGATCCGGTCCATGTCGGAGGACAATCAGATCCCGTCACACCTGCCTGCCTGCCCGTCTCTCCGGCACATCGCCAGCCTGCGTGGACGGGCCGTGGTCGAGTTCTTCCACAGCAGCATTGCTGAGGTAGGGCTGGCACCTGTGGAGGAAGGGGGCTCGGTTGTCCGGAGCTGCAGCAGGCTTGCCTTGGGCTCAGCTTCGGGTTCCCAGCCTTCTCCGTGCTGGCTTTTCCCCCAGCTTCAGCTCTTCACGGTTTTGAGGACCTGACCAGTTGTCCCCTCCACCACTGCCTCCCTCTGTGGCCATTCCTAGCCTCGGTCCCTGGGCAGACCCCACTGCAGACTGTCTCCCACTCCTCACCTCCTCTCTTCTGTAGTTACACATTCATTGACGACACGGTAGAGTCCCATGCCACCCCCGGGGCAGCAGGTCACCGCCGGTGGGGCTGTGGGAGCCCCCTTCCCAGAAGCCTGCAGGAGGAGCTGCACACCCTGGTCACCTGCTGTCCTGCAGCCCCAACTGGCCCCTCTGTGTCCAGGTGGAAAATGAGGAGCTGCGGCACCTCCTGTGGTCATCGGTGGTGTTCTACCAGATGCCGGGGCTGGAGGTGACAGCCTGTGTGCTGCTCTCTACCAAGGCCGTGTACTTCGTGCTGCACGACGGCCTCCGCCGCTACTTCTCGGAGCCGCTGCAGGGTGGGCACTGGGGCTCGCGGGGATGGGAGGGCTTCTGTCTCTGGACCCCCGTGTGACCTGAGGAAGCAGCGGTTTGGCTGCACGGGGCTGAGACTATCTTCTTGGAGGAAGGGAGGTTGATGTCAGCACTATCCTCCTGGATCTGGCACAAGGGATGTGAGGCCAGGCATGAACGCACCCAGCCAGGCCCGTGAGGGCCTGGGCAGCCTCTGCCTCTTGGGGCCTCGGTGGGTTCCTCAGCCAGTGGCTGTCTTAGGACTCCTGGTGTATCCAGCACACCAAGCACGGCTCAGACTGTGGAATACATTTCCCATGAGGTCTTGTGTGTGCAGAGGTGGTGGTGGCTTCTCAGTGGGCCGGGCCATCAAGGGGACCCTTTCCTGCTCCAGGCAGCTGTGTACCTGGGAGCCTTGTGCTCACCCAGCACGGCCACCACCACAGTCTGTCCCTTTCTCCCTGTCACAGATTTCTGGCATCAGAAAAACACCGACTACAACAACAGCCCCTTCCACATCTCTCAGTGCTTTGTTTTGAAACTCAGCGACCTGCAGGTAGTCAACGTTGGGCTGTTTGACCAGTATTTCCGGCTAACAGGTGAGTGGCCGCTCTGCTTTGTCCTATTTTGGGTGAAGGTCGGTGTCCCCAGCGGGCTTCCACCTTCATACGTGGGTGCGTTATTGCAGGCAGAGTTATCTGCTCACAGGCCAGTTCACTGGAGCGGGAGGAAGCCGCTTCAGGAACTGCTGAGAGAGCAGAACTCACCCCCAGGACATGGAGCGGGAGGCCAGGGACCGAGGCGGCGAAGAGCTGGGCGGGAGGGCAGAGTGGGCCCTGGGCTCCCGGGCAGGATGTGTCTGACTCATACTTCCTGAAGAGAGAAAGCTAAGCTCTTTCCCTAATGCCTCTGTATCCCCTTCCAGAAAAATGTCACAGCCCTTCCGGCCTGAGAAACGGCCGTCTCCCCAGGCCCCGTGATGCTTCGCCACGTGCGCTTTCCTGGACCCGGCTCTGTGGTCCTCAGGTCCAGGCTGACCTGCCGGACACTAGAGGAGACTGCAAGGGCAGGGCCGGGGGAGCGGCGAGCTGCGGTCATGCCTGTCCCCTTCTCTCGCAGGCTCCTGCCCGGCGCAGGTGGTTACCTGCTTGACGCGGGACAGCTACCTGACCCACTGCTTCCTCCAGCACCTCATGGCTGTGCTCTCCTTGCTGGAACGCACACCCTCACCTGAGCCTGTGGACAAAGACTTCTATTCTGAGTTTGGAAACAAGACCACAGGTACCCCCGCCCAGCTCGAGTCTCCTCGCCGACCCCAAGGGCTGCAGCAGGCCCCAGGACAGCGTCTCTCTGCCAGCAGCCGCTCTGCTTCTAGCTGTCTTCCTGCGTAGTCAGTCAGAGTTTCCCATGGCTTTTTTTTTTTTTTTTGGCTATCGTGGATCTTTGTTGCCTCACGCAGGCTTTCTCCAGTGGTGGTGAGCAGAGGCTGCTCTTTGTCCTGGTGTGGGCTTCCCATCGCAGTGCTTCTCTTGTTGTGCAGCATGGGCTCTTGTCGCGTGGGCTTCAGTAGTGGCAGTGTGTGTGGGCTCAGTCATTGTGGCTCGTGGGCTCTAGAGTACAAGCTCTGTAGCTGTGGGCCCAGGCTCCACGGCATGTGGAATCAATCTCCCTGAACCAGAGTTCGAACCAGTGTCCCTTGCATTATTGCAAAGTGGTTTCTGAACCACTGGACCACCAAGGAAGCCCTGCATGGACTTTTCCACGGCAGAGTCCCTGTCCCAGCAAATCCACAGCCATTCGGCAGATGCATTTCGTATCTGCCCTGCTCTGCGCTGCTGGCCTGAGGGTCTCAGGCTGAGCAGGGGGGCTTGGATCACTCTCTGCTGCTTCTGATGGTCACGTGACTCATGCTGCCGTCTCTGGGGGGCTTGGGGCTGCTGGTGAGCCTAGCACCACCACAGGCCAGTTCCAGCCTGCAGCCCTGGTGGCGTCTCTCTCTTCAGGGAAGATGGAAAACTATGAGCTGATCCACTCGAGCCGCGTCAAGTTCACCTACCCCAGCGAGGAGGAGGTCGGAGACCTGACGTTCACCGTGGCCCAGAAGATGGCTGCGCCGGAGAAGGCGCCAGCCCTCAGCATCCTGCTGTGTGTGCAGGCCTTCCAGGTGGGCTCGCCGCAGCCGGGGCGCTGCAGGGGCTTGCTGCGCCCCAAGACGCTCCTGCTCACCAGCGCCGAGATCTTCCTCCTGGACGAGGACTTCGTCCACTACCCGCTGCCCGAGTTCGCCAAAGAGCCGCCACAGAGGGACCGGTACCGGCTGGATGACGGGCGCCGCGTCCGGGACCTGGACCGCGTGCTCATGGGCTACCAGACATACCCACAGGCCCTCACCCTGGTCTTCGATGATGTGCAGGGCCACGACCTCATGGGCAGCGTCACCCTGGACCACTTCGGGGAGGTGCCAGGTGGCCCGGCTAGGGGTGGCCAGGGCCGTGAGGTCCAGTGGCAGGTGTTTGTCCCCAGCGCGGAGAGCCGAGAGAAGCTCATCTCGCTGCTGGCCCGTCAGTGGGAGGCCCTGTGTGGCCGGGAGCTGCCCGTGGAGCTCACCGGCTAGGCTCGCCCGGGTGGCAGCCAGCCCTTGCTGCCCGCCGTGTCTGGCCTGGTGCCCACCCAGGGCCGGGAAGCAGGCCATCTTCGCTGTTTTTAAACTGTGCTCTCTTGCGGTACCTTCGTTTGACCGTCCTCCCAGAGAATGTGAGCACTTGAGTTCAGTCGGTTCTTTCCAGCCTCGGGAGTGAAGGCGCCGGCCCCTGCAGGGCCTCCGCGTGCTGTCAGCCTCCCGCAGACCTGTCGCCCGCCCCTCGTGCCATGTGGCCGGGCGCACTGGTGTCGTGTCTTCTGTCGCAAGACTGCTGTCAATCTGTGGCGCTGTGGGTCTGGTTTGTTCTGCACGTCCTTTCCTGAGATGTCAAGTCCAGTCTCGTTGCTGTTGCTGTCATTGTGGACATTTGCTGCTAATTCTGAAGCTGGCAGTGAAATGCACATTGAAAGCTCCCACCCCACACAGTTTCCAGAGGGGAGGCCTCTCCTGGTCCAGACTAGTGGGAGAGCCCCTGGCAGGAGGCTCCCAGGCCTTGGGGCTGAGAGGGCTGGGGGCAGGGGACCTAGAGCTGCCAGCACCATTGTGATTCCTGTTGCCTGTTTTCTCTATTCCAGTAAAGCCAAGTTTGACACAATCTGGGTCTTTTATTTCAAGGGCCACTGGGGTCCCAGCAGGGCATTGGTACAGGGCATGGTTGGCCTGAGGGAGAGGGTGCCTTAGAGACATAAGAAGATGAGCTACTCAGGGAACCGAGCAGGGAAGAGGCTGCAAAGGACCAAAGGGAGCGGCTGTCCCGGGCCGGGTACTGGATGGGTTTCCGAGGAGCCTGGGACAGGGGACGTAGAAGGGGCTCTTTGGACAGGGCCTTGCTGGGCTGTGGCTAAACCAGGAGCCTCAGGGCAAACCGGAAGCTCCTTAGGAGCCCCTGGCACCCTGGCTGCTGCCCTGCCCCCCCAGGTCTGGAATGTCACCCCCAGCCTGCTGTGAGGGTCAGGTCTGGAGTCTGGGACAGCTCTCTGTGTGGGGTCTAGGGGTCTCACCAGGATGGCCTGCAGAGGAGGTAGCCCTGGTGCTGGATAGCGGGGAGGAGGACCCCGTGCTGTCCATGTCTAGGCTCATCTCCTAAGAGGTGGTTTGCTTCAGGGAACTCTGCTGAGGTAGGACGTGAGGTTTCTTTGGGAGCCAGCCCCTATGCCCCATCCTTCCTCAACCCGTTCCTGCCCCGCAGCGGGGTCCCCAAGGTCCGCTCGCCTCTCCCTCATGCTGGCCCCGTCAGGAGCCTTGGGTCCTAAGGTTGCAGGACCGTTTGGGACGAGCAGTGCTGGGCGGTGGAGGAGGGGTCAGCCTGGCTCCCAGGCCTGCCTCGCCTCGGTTTTTCCTGGTGCAGCAGAGTGGGGAATCCTCACCTGGAGGGCCCATGACTCTCGGGAAGGCTCTGGCGGATGGGGGCATCCACCAAGGGGAGGGTCTCCCCCTTCACCTCCCCTCAGCCAGATGTCGAAGATGAGCCCTGTAGCCTCTCAGCTGGTACAGGAGGGGCCACTGCCAAGGCCCCTTCGTTGGTCTCCATTGGTTACATCGTCCATAAGTGGAGAGTTACAGTCCAGAGGCAGGGCCCACCACGCGTACACCTGGACTGCGGTTCCCAGACCCCGCAGCCCAACAGGTAAGTGCAGATCCCAGCCCGGGTCCGTGAGGACGGGACCTGGCCGGGGTCATCTGCAGTGTAGTAGGGGGCAGGGTACCCACAAGCCCCAGACCTGGGATTGGATCCTTCCACTGGTTAGCTGAGCGATCTTGGACGAAATTCCCTACTCCTTTGAGCCTCCATTCCCCCACCAGTATTAGCATAGTAAGAGTAATGTCTCATTCATTCATCCCACCAATCTGAACGGAATCTATGTGTGAATCAGCCAGACTCTGTCCCTGCTCTGCTATGGCTGACATTCCAGCAGGGGTTGGAAAATAAACTGGTGTTCGCTGGTGGCCAGTGCTAGAAGGAGGTGTAGGCTGGAGATCTCTGACCTGAGACTGAACTTTGTGGTGAGTCTTGTGAGGATCTGGGGGGTAACGGCAGTGCCAAGGGAGCTTACTCTATGCTTAACAGAGTGTTGATAGAAAAACCTATGGTGGAACAGAGTAGGGGGAGCAGACAGCAGGTCAGAGAGGCCAGCCTGTTGTGGAGAGGGGTGCAGGGTGCAGGGGGAAGCCTCAGGACTGAGTGGAGACTGGACTGGGGCAAGAGGGATGCTGACAGTGGGGGTGCCCCTTGGGAGGGGGCCTGTTGTGGGGATGGGGATCCGGGGGTGGTGGAGGCTGAGCGGGGCAAGCTCAGTCACGGGTGAGCAAGTGAAGCCGGGCAGGTGACGGGGAACAGCTTCCACTTAGCACAGGGGCTGCCAGGTGCCCTGAGCAGCTGGACAGATAGAGGCAGGCAGACCCGATTCTGAGGCTGCCCTCTCCCCGACCCTCCAGAACCCCCCAGAGCCTCTGAATGAAACATGCTGGGCTTGTAGGTGCTTGGGGTGGGGAGTTGTCTGCATCTGCCCCTGAATGGGCTTTGCCAACTCTGATACACCCCAGGCTTGTGGCTAATGGTGGGCTTGGAGGCTGTGATGCCAGGAGGAGGGTCCCGGGCCAGGAAGTCCCAAGCAGGGCCCAGGCATCCATGCAGGGGTCAGTGGCCAGCACCTTCCCTTCCGCCTGCAGGCTGCTGATATGCAGGAGGAAATCCTGGCGGGTTCCTGTGGGGGGGAGCTGGCGGGGCCTCCCGGCTGCTTTTAAAGCGCCTGCCCGCCCCGTCTTGCCTGCTAGTGAAGTGCCTGCCTCCTAGAGCTCGTTCCCCACACCGCTGCCCTGATTCTGTCCCGGACAACGTGCCCGCCAGCCGCCATTGGCCATGGCAGGGCCCCGCGGCCACCTCTTGCTCTGCTTCCTGGCTCTCTGCTTGGCAGGCCCCAGCTTCTTTGGGGAGCAGAAGGTGAGTATGAGCTGGTCATCGGTGGGGCGTGATATCCAGGCTCTCCTGGCCATGGTGGGAGCAGGGAGGGTGTGCTCGTGGAGCAGGCACGGGGCTGGTGACACACACGGCAGCTGCTGCTTGTCTGACCTTCTCTGAGCCGGACGGAGGGCTGGGCTCTTGTGCCCACTTCCCCAGGCTGAGGTCTGTGTTTTCAATGCTTTGGGGTGGCAGGGAAGCTCAGCCTTCCCTCCTGTCTCTGGCTAGCCAGCCAGGTGGTGTGGGCAGCTCTCCCAGGGCTCCTCAGCCTGAGGGTTAGGGGTATGGAGCCAGGCCCATCCCCCTGCCTGGAATAAGGCCTGGTTTCTCTCTGGCCCTGGCTTGAGGGTGGGAGATGTGATCACCCGCAACCTCGCGGAGCTGACAGACTTGAGAGGCTCACAGTCTGAGAGGCTGTGTGTAGGCATGCTGGGTGTGTGTGCACCTGTGTGTGTGCCTGTGTCCTGCCCTGAGAGTGCCCAGAAGCACAGTGAGGTCTATGCATACCCAGTCCTCCTGGGCAAACAGCAGCCACCAGTCACACCCTCACATCTAATAACACAACCCTGTGTTCGCCAAGTACACAGCCCTGGGCACAGGGACGTCATGCCTTCGAATCTTCCCAGTCCCCGAGCAGCGGGCCCTTTTCTCCACCTGAGGCAGCCAAGGCCCAGGGATTATAGAGACAGGTTGGTCCTGCTCCAGAGCCACGCTCTGCGAGTCCCGATTCGGCTACGAGGAAGGAGCTGACAGGGTTCGAAGGCACGACTTCGGGTTTGCGTGCACAAGCCCCCTTCGGACTGCCTGTCTGCAGATCCGCCCAGGCCCCACTGTGGGGACGTTATCCCGACTGGAGTTTCTGTAAGAGCCCCCTACCCTCGGCGTGGTGACAGTCCTCGAATCACTGACAGGCAGACTGAGGTCCCAAGAGGGCAAGGACTTGCCCAGGGCCCCACTGCCAGGCAGGACCAGGTGGGGACCCAGGCCCCGTGCCACCACGGGGCTCACTCATTTGCCTGTGGTCCCTCAGAGGAGGGGCGGGGAGAGGGGCCTCCCCAGCTTCAGGGCCAGGTCAGGGTTGGGGATGGGCAGATCTGAGGCTGAAAAAGTTAGGGAGATGGTGGCAGAGCCAAGGGTTTCAGGCCATGCTGAGCCCTGCAAGTGGTTCTGGCTCCCTCCCTGCCTCAGTTTCGTCATGTGTATAACACAAGGGAATTTCAAAGGTCACCTCATGTTCTTGTGACAGGGGTCTTTGGGGGGATACTCAGGCTGGGAGTTTTTCCTTGTCACATGTGTGCTGCATGCTAAGTCGCTTTAGTTGTGTCTGACTCTTTGTGACCCCATGGACCGTAACCCACCAGGCTCCTCCGTCCATGGGATTCTCCAGGCAAGAATACTGGAGTGGGTTGCCATTTCCTTCTCCAGGGGATCTTCCCGACCAAGGCATTGAACCCGTGTCTCTTAGTCTTCTGCATTGGCAGGTGGGTTCTTTACCATTAGCATCATCTGGGAGGCCCTTTCTTGTCACAGACCACCTGTAAATCTGCCTTCTGGGCCTGGGGCTCAGCCAGCCGGGGCAAGGGAAGTAGGCCCTGGGGATTTTGTCAGGAATGTGTCAACGCTGGCCTCTCAGCACTCTCGGCATCTTGTGTAGCATGAGACTCACTGTGAACCTTAGGAAACTGAAGTTCTGAGGGGACGGATAACTTCTGGGTCACAGTTAGTGAGGAGTAGGACTCTGCCAGATGGAGGTTCAGGCAGTGAGTCAGGGAAGGCTTCCTGGAGGAGGGGGCTTAGCACCTGCCTACTCAAGTCTCTGCCAGTGCCCCTTCTGCTGGGCACATGCTGATGCAAGTGAAATCTGCAGGCTTCAGCTGGGGTTTGAGGGGAGAGGGACATTGATCTACAACAAGGAGAAGTTTGGAGATCCCTTGGTCTTGAGGGAGTTTGGGTTTTGGGCCCTAGACCCCAGCTTGGGGGAATTTCTTTCATCTTGTCTCAACAAGCTTAACACCTTGTGTCTCCTTAACTTCCCCAGCAGTGTCTCTGTGGGAAGCAGACGTTGCAGAATCAGTTCTGGATTAGGACAGGGAGGGGGGGCAGTGCCCGCCCAGCTCAGACGGGTCCTGAGATGCCCTCGGGAAGAAGGGAATCTGATTCAGCACTCGGCTGGGATCCAGCTGCACTCCACCCAGTGGGATGAGTGGTGAGGTTGTAGGCCGCCAGGCAGAGGGGGCCTGAGTGCCCACCTCTGGTGAGGTCCCAGAGAGGTGTGATTTGGTCACTGGTTTATCCATCCATCCATCACCGATTTACAGATGCAACATCTCCTGAATGTGTATCCACTCCACCAGCAGGGCACAGGCTCCAGCTTCCTCCCGTACTGGTAACTCGTGCCCTACTTAATGGAACCCCCTCTGTCCAGGAGTAAGGACGGTGCCCTCTCGCTGGTCCCCAGGCCCCTGGTGATGGTGCTGGCAGCTGTGTCTGGCTGGCCAGGTGGTCCTCAGGGGAACCAGCTGCGTGCCAAGCCTTTGCCCTGAGCCAGCAGCTGCCTGGCTGGGAGTTACCCAACTTCCTAGTTGCTCTCTGGGTCAGCAAAGCCCGAGTGTCAGGATGGGGAATGAGACCACAGCATCCAGCCTACAGCCAGCCTGAGGCCTCCTACAGCAACTTCCCTCTTTGCAGACCACAGAGGGAGCGGAAAAGGCCAAATCGCAGCAGTGGGGAGAGGCCCCGGGCCCTTCATGTTCGCCAGAAAAGGGCTCAGGCGCTATTTCTCCTTTTCTCTCGCCTGGGGAGCTGCACATCTGTGATGTGTTCTAGGAAAAAGAGATTCTGGGTTCACTCCCTTTGGAGTGTGTTCAGCATTTTTCAGATGGGAACTTCTCAGCGTCTCCAGGCCAGGCCTCAAGTCCCTAAAGCCTCTCCTCATCAAAGTGCTCCTCCCTGGGGTCTCTTCTCCCCTGGCAGCCGGAGTGTCGCTCAGGGTCAGTGCTGGAGAAGGCTGGAACATTGTTGCCGTAATGGTAGCCCCGGTGCTGGTGGACTTGCGGGGGCTGTGACAGGCCAGCAGGTGGGACTCGAGGGCTTTCTTGGCACTTGGATAACTCTCTTCCCTGGCCCCTGCTCTGTTCTCCATGCAGCAGTCAGAGGACCCATTGAAAACACAAGTGAGTCCCGGCGCTCCTCCGGACTCTACCTCCCCTCGCTGGCCTGGCCCGAGCCCCTCTGCCTGTCTCTGCCTCATCACACGCGGCTCTTTGCTTCTTCCCACTTACTGGCTTTTGCCTCTCCTGTCTCCTCTGCCAGGAGCACTGTCTCTGATCAGTTTTCATGCATCCTGCAGGTCCCAACTCAACGGCTGCCTCCCCGGGATGGGTCCTTCTAGCTCCCTCACTGCCAGCACTGCCCGCCTAGTGATGGGCAGTGGCCTCCTGGGTCCCAGCTGGCATGTGGGGTCGTGGGTTAGGCCTGGACCAGGGCTTGGGGCCGCTTGGCCCAAACTCAGACTCCCTCCCACACGCCTGCTCGTGTGGGTCTATTGCAGGCGTGGTGCTGGCTGCTGGGCCTCTGACCTGAGGGAGCAGGCAGGGCCCTCGGCTGGCGGAGGCGGTCAGCATAGAGCGAGGGATGTGCTCAGAGCAGGGGGCCAGCTGGACGGGCAGCCCCGCGGCATGTGGCTGAAGCTCTCATCCTGCGTGGGGCTGGGGCATGGTGTGGCAGTGTATCTCTGTCACTTAGCGTTTGTGTTTAAATGAAAGGTGAGAATTGGCACTAGGCTGAGAGCCTAGGTTCAAGTCCCTGAGTGGCTACCGGCGAGGGCCACTTGCCCGGGGTTCAGTTTCCTCCTCTGAATCACCCAGAATGGAACAAAAACGCCAGATGCCCTTTATGTCAGAAGGCAGAGACTCGGGCTTCTGTGTGTGCCTCCGGGCCCCAAGACAGAGGTGCATGGCTGGGGACATAGGGACGCACTGTGGCAGGGGACAGCCTGTGACAGGCAGGGCCCCCCCAGACTCAGGACCTCCTCGATGAACAGATGGGGAACCAGCGCCTGGAGAGGGGTGCTCGGCCTCGCTGTGACCACGAGTCCTGGCTGTGTGCAGGGTCCAGGCCCCTCACTGCAAACCCTGCCCCTGGGCCAGGTCCGGTCCAAACGCTGCGATGTGAAGACCAAGTTCGTCACTCACATACCCTGCACCCCATGCCCCGCCATCAAGAAGCGAGTGTGTCCCTTGGGCTGGATTCGGGCCTTCCCGGAGAAGATCTCACAGGACTGCCGGTGTGCATCCCCACCATCGCTTGCTTCCAGGGGTGTCCTGTGGGGTGGCAGGGGACCAAGAGGGCTTGGCAGGCCTGGGGAGTGAGGGCAGGGATTCACTCATCTACATATCTCTTGGCCCCTCCAGTGAGGCAGGTAGGCAGGGAGAAAGGAGCAGGAGGCGGGCCTGACGCTATTTACTGAGCGTCCGCCGCGGGCCAGGCCTTGTGCTCAGCTCGGGGCCAGGAGGGAAGGGATGGGGGAGTAGTGAGAGCCACGGAACCCAGGGTGGGAGGCTGGGCCGGGGGCTGCAGGGGGCAGTCCTCACCTCACCCTGCCCATCCTTGGTCCCCAGATACGAGGTCCAGCTGGGGGACTCTCTGTTGTCCATGAGCGGCTGCAGCCTGGAGTGTTGGAAGGACATGGTGCAGAAGGCCTGCTGCCCGGGCTACTGGGGGTCCCAGTGCTATGGTATGGGGGTGCCCAGCCCTGCTCCTCACGCCCCCGCCCACTGGCATGCTCCTTCATCTGGCTCATTTAATGCACAGCTTGGCCACCTGACTCGGCTGCCCCCAAGGGAGGGACCACATCTGGGGCTGCCCAGAGCTGCTGGGCTTGGGTGAACTGGGGGTCCTTGGGACAGACCTGAGTTCTGTGTGGGGGGGTGTTCCGCAGAGTGCCCTGGTGGTGCCGAGACCCCATGCAGTGGCCACGGGACCTGCCTGGATGGCCTAGACGGGAATGGGACCTGCGTGTGCCAGGTGAGGGCCCGGTGGCACTGGGTGGGGGTGATCGTGAGGGGCTGCACTAACTTGGTGCATCTCTCCACCAGGAGAACTTCAGTGGCTCAGCCTGCCAGGAGTGTCGGGACCCGAACCGGTTTGGGCCTGACTGCCAGTCAGGTGAGCGCTGGCCCAGCAGGAGGGTAGGGCCGGTGTCCACTTGGGGGCCAGTGTGGACCCAGTCCCTCCAACCAACCGCTGTCAGACTCCCTCTCAGCCGTCCAGCCTCACACGTCTCCTCTGGGGACACGAGCTTTGCTTGGTCACATCTCTAGCCCTTGCACGTGCTGTTCTTGGAGGCCTCCTCCAGGAAGCCTTCCCTGAGCCCCCAGACTAGGCCAGGTGCCTGCCCTGGGCTCCCACCTCCCCTGTGGTCCTGCCCCACGCCTCTGTCATCTGGAGGTTGTGCCTGCGGGCGCTGAGTTCTGGAGATGCAGAGGGCAGGGGCTCGACATCCCCGTGTGCCTGCCGGGGGGGGCCGGGATCCCACTTTCCCTGCGTGTCCCTCCCAGTGTGCAGATGTGTACACGGCGTGTGCCGCCACGGGCCGCGCGGGGATGGAAGCTGCCTGTGCTTCGCTGGATACACTGGAGCCCGCTGTGACCAGGGTGAGCAGCTGCTGGGCTGGCACTCCTCACCAGCCAGAGCAGGATGGGACCTCTGCCTGCAGCCGGCTTCCTTCTAAGTGTGAGAGGCTCACAGCTGGCTGGGGGAGGGGGTGTCATCTGAAACCTTCACCGCCCGCAGGCCCAGAGAGGGTGGGGCCCTGGCCAGGGTCACACAGCAGAGTGGGCAGAGCCTCTTCGCTCCAGTGTTCCTCCCCAGCCTGGAACCTGGAGCTGCTGCAATAAATCCTCTCCCTTCTCCACTCAGAGCTGCTCGCCTGCCAGGCCCTGAACTGTCCTCGGAACTCCCAGTGCTCTGAAGAGGCCCCCTCCTGTAGCTGCCTGCCTGGCTATACGCAGCAGGGTCATGAGTGCCGGGGTAAGTCAGGGGTCTAGAGGAGGCCGGGGCCCCAGCTCGGGGCGAGCATCCTTTTAAAGCAGCGAGTACAATCTGGCCATATTCAGGGAGGGAGAGCTGTCCCTGAGGGAGGGAAATAGGGCCCGTCCCCAAGGTGTGGATCAGTCTGCTCACCCGTCTCTGGGCCATCCTGGTTAGAGGCTGCAGAGGGCGGGGCTCCTGGGGGCCCGGCTCATGTGGGCTCTCTCTGTGCCCCCGCAGCCTCCGACCCCTGCCGGCCGTCACCCTGCTCCCCGCTTGCCCAGTGCTCTGTGGGCCCTGGAGGGCAGGCCCAGTGTCGCTGCCCTGAGAACTACCACGGGGATGGGACGGTGTGTCTGCCCCAGGACCCGTGCACCACCAACAACGGCGGCTGCCCCAGCAACTCCACCTTGTGTCTGTACAGGAAGCCCGGCCAGGTGAGCTGGCGGCCCCCAGCGCTCCCCCACTCACTCTGGCTGTGGGTCTGTCACGGCTCTGGGAGCCTCAGCTGCCCCATTTATAAAATGAGAGGAGGATGACCGCCTGCGTCTGGGAGGGCAGCCGTGGGGGCCCAGCGGAGATCTCTGGGTTCTCATGGATGTGGTGTCACCCCACCCTCCCCGGCTGGGCGGGCCAGGCCTCCTGCTTATGTAAGCCAGGCCTGGTCAGCATTGCCCACGACAGCTCCGCGGGCTGCTTCGCCCACTGCTCCGCCTTCTCCTGTGACCGCTCAGCCACCTGCCAGGTGACCCCTGATGGAAAGACCAGGTGAGCACGGGGGCCTCGGGCTGGGCCCCAGGGACAGCGGAGAGGGCTGCTGGGCCGGGGCGAGTGTGTACCCGTGCGAACCTCAGGGCCTGTGTGGATGGTGGGTGAAGGTTGGAAGGGGGAGCCTGGCCATGGCCCCCAGCCTGACTGGTTTCTACCCATGTCCCAGCTGTGTGTGCAAGGAGGGTGAGGTGGGGGACGGGCGTGCCTGCTACGGACACCTGCTCCACGAGGTGCAGAAGGCCAGCCAGACGAGCATGTTACTGCGGCTGAGAGTCACCTTTGCCATGCTGGGTGCGTGACCCTGCCACCTGCCAGAGACCCCACCCCTCACACCCAGCACCCTGGGTGGACTCTCCGGAGATGCCTTGTTTCTCTGCCCAAGAGCTGTAGAAGCAGAGCATGGACTGGGTTGGGGTGCATGATGGAGGTGGGAGCTAGCCCCCCAGATGCCGATGTCCTCATTTACCCGAGACCTACCCCAACATCCCCCCGCCCCCCAACAATGCTCCAAGACCCAGGACTAATGCCTGAGGGCCTCCTAGACCCATTCTGACGTGCCCCCTCCTGCCCCCAGACCAGGGCTGCCGGGAGATCCTCAGCACGTCGGGCCCATTCACCGTGCTGGCACCACTCGTCTCCTCCAGGACTATGAACGTGAGCTCCCGCTTCCTCCCTGGACCCGCCCCAGGCTGAAGGGCCTGGAGAGCGTGCCCACCACCCGCGCACTCGGGACCAAGCCCTGGGAGGCCCCCTGTCCTCCCATTGCTTGGGTGGGGTGGCACGATAGAGGACCGCCTGCCCTGGGCCCACTCAGCACCCCTGCCCCTGTGCCCGCAGGCATCCGTCGCCCAGCAGCTGTGCAGACAGCACATCATCGCCGGCCAGCACATGCTGGAGGAGGCGGGGACCCAGGCTCCACGCCGGTGGTGGACGCTGGCCGGGCAGGAGATCACTGTCAGTTTCAGCCGCTTCAGGGTAAGCAGGGGCCCCGGCCTGGAGACCAGAGGAGTCACAGGTGGGGAACACAGCCCAGGAGGAGGCGTGGAGGCAGACAGAGCCTTAGGATAAGGGGTGGATGTTTGGAGTCTGAGCCAATGATCTCATGTCTCGTCAGAAATATACCTACAAATACCAAGACCAGCCGCAGCAGACATTCACCATCCACAAGGCTAACTACCCAGCAGCCAACGGCCTCTTCCACGTCGTCACTGCCTTGCGGTTGCAGCCCCCACCAGAGCTCCCTGAGGACCCCAAGGTAAGCTATTGTTCCCCCAGCCCTGTGCCACTGGATGACCTCTGACCTGTGCTGAGTTCAGAGGAGGCCCTCAGCAGCTCTGGGCAGGGCTGGAGCGGAGCACCTTCCCCTCTGGGCCCTCACGCTCATGCCTTCTTACAGAGGACCATCGGCCAGATCCTTGCCTCCAATGAGGTGTTCAGCCGGTTTGAAACCATCCTGGAGGTGAGTCTGGGGGAAAGTCTGATCTTTTGGGCCAGGATCCCTCAGTGCCCAGAATGTAGCCGCACAGTGACCTGGGTTTCTGGAGTAGGATGGGCCTTGGCCCACGCCCCTGTCCCAGAACCTGCCCATCCCCATCCTGCAGCTGTGGTAGCGTGAACCCATTGCCAGTGTCTCCCACTTACTCCTGGTGGCGTTCCCTGCAGACTGAGCGCCGCAGGGCCCAGGCAGGACTTAGAGGTAAGGGCTGGCCTCTTACCTCTCTCTCCCCACTACAGAACTGCGGGTTGCCCTCCTTCTTGGATGGGCCCGGGCCCTTCACAGTCTTTGCCCCCAGCAATGAGGCAGTGGATGGCTTGCGGGATGGCCGCCTGGTCTACCTCTTCACGGCGGTAAGCTCATGAGAGAGAGGGGGCTGGGGATACAGGGCCCAGAGCCTTGAGCAGCCAAGACCCCTCTCTCCTGCCAGGGTCTCTCCAAACTGCAGGAGCTGGTGAGGTACCACGTCTACAACCACGGCCAGGTGAGAGGTCCTCTGGGAGGGTGGCCAGCTGACACCTGCCTCTGGGCCCTCAGAGGATTTGTCTGCAGAGGCCGGTCTTCCCCTGGGCTGCCTCCTCCTCCCCACTGCCATCTGGACTCTACAGCACAGGGAAAAGTCTGGGGACCAAGGTGGTAGCCACAAGTCACCTAGGCAGGACTGGGCATGGCCCCAAGCTGTGGCCAGTGCCCGGCCTAAGGCCACCCTTTCCTCCACCCCAGCTGACTGTTGAGAAGCTCCTCTCCAAGGGTCGGGTGCTCACCATGGCAAACCAGATCCTGGCTGTGAATATCTCAGAGGAGGTGAGCGCCACAGGGATGGACCAGTGGAGGGGCTGGTGATGACCAGCCAGTGTCAAGCCTCTTTCGGACCTGCTGTTGTGCTTTGAGCCCTTTGAGCCCAGGCAGGCCCTGTGGGGGTCATGTGGGAGCAGGCACAGCCCAAATCCCTCTCCTTGGTCCCAGCAAACGGGGGGCTCTGTGTGGCAGAAACCTCATGGATCAGGGAGTGGAGGCTGGAGCGGTTCTGCCAGGGCAGACGTTGCCGGGGGGCAGTGACGAGGTGGCTGGCAGGGGGGCCTTGACAGTGCGATGAGTGCAGAGGGGAGCCAGGCCGAGGGTACACTCTGGGCTCTGCCACAGGGGCGCATCCTGCTGGGACCTGAGGGGGTCCCCCTGCGGAGAGTAGATGTGCTGGCTGCCAACGGCGTGATCCACATGCTGGAGGGCGTCCTGCTGCCCCCGACCATCCTGCCCATCCTGCCCAAGCTCTGCAACGAGGAGCAGCACGCGGTCGTGGCGGTGAGTGCCGCTCGTGTGGGGGCCATCTTCCGGGGAGAAGAGGCGCCTCTGTCTAGTCCTCTAGAGAGTGGGTGGCTCTGGGGCTCGGACGTAGGCCCCACAGTTTGGCTTGGATGTCCCCCACCCAGCTCTCAGCAGTCCTCCTGACAGGCCCTTGGCCATCACTCATGCCTTTCCACCCTGTTCCCAGCCTCCCCGCCCAGGCCTCGGCTGCTGTCACACGAGCTCTCTCACCACGAGGCCTTCACCCTCTTCCCTCTGCCTGGAACGCCCCCTCCCCGCCTCCCCGGCCCCCTCCTGTGGTGACTCTTCTCCTATCTCAGGTCTTGGCTCAGTGCCACCATCTTAGGGTTTGCTAAATAAATAAACCATGACTAAGCCTTCTCCTCTCCTCCCCCGGCCCTGCCCAGGGCTCCTGTGTGGACTGCCAAGCCCTGAACACCAGCACGTGCCCCCCCAACAGCGTGAAGCTGGTGAGCATCCCCTGGCCCGGTCCTTGGGGGCTGACTCCTGACTGCCCAGTGAGGTTTCTGCCCTGGATCAGGGTGGGGAAGCTGGGCTGGGAGACTCGGCTGGCCCTGGAGGCACAGCTCCGCTGACAGCAGAAGTGCCTGGCCCGGGGGTGGGGGTGAGGTCTTTTGACCAGGGCTGCCTGGCGAGGGGGCCGGCCCAGGACCCCTGCCTGCTGACCAGCCTGGCCCGGCCCACCCAGGACATCTCTCCTGAGGAGTGTGTCTACATCCATGACCCTACTGGGCTCAACGTCCTGAAGAAGGGCTGCGCCTACTACTGCAACCAGACCATCCAGGTGAGCCTGGGCATGGGACGCTCGCTCCCTGGCGACCCGGGGCACTGGGGCACCCGGGGCACCCGCCAGGATGGCTGGGTGGGCTGCCATCCTCAGAGAGCTGTGCTGCATCCTAAGGGTGGAAAAGGGGTCCCAGAGGGGCCTCGGCCACCCCCTGCTGCAGACATGGGACCAGAGAGCAGAAGCCAGCTGGACCTGGGGGTCAGCGTGGCTCCCAACAGACCCTCAGATGTGTTCTCTTACAGAAACCTGGCTGCTGCAAAGGGTTTTTTGGGCCTGACTGTTTACAGTGTCCTGGGGGCTTTTCCAACCCCTGCTATGGCAAAGGCAACGTGAGTCCTCTCCTGCCCTGGCATGAAGGGTGGGGGGATAGGGGCGCCTAGGTTGAGCAGAAGTCACCCGTGAACCCTCCAGGGCCAGGTGCCTTTTAGGGGGCTGGTTCTTTTGGCAGCGTCTGTGATTCATGGTCTCTTCCAGCAGGAGGTCTTCTGCAAGGAGCAGGAGTGCAGAGTTAGGCTGTGGGGAGAAAGGGGTGTTAGGGGAGAGGGTGTGGATAATCACCTCCCGGCTACTGTTCTTGCCTCCTGCTCACCCCCAGTGCAGCGATGGGGTCCAGGGCAGCGGGGCCTGCCTCTGCTTCCCAGACTACAAGGGCATCGCCTGCCACATCTGCTCCAACCCGAACAAGCATGGAGACCAGTGCCAGGAAGGTGGGTGGTCCTGGCCAAGACCCCCTGCCAGGGAGATAAAGGGTCTGCTTGCAAGGTGGGCTGGGGACTCCCAAGACATGAAATAGAACCTCAGGAAAAAGGGTTCAGGCCACAGATCATGGAGAAGATTTTGGAAACACAAGCAGGTGTCTGATCCATGCTGGAAAGACAACCACAGTTCAATCTAAAGCATGAAGGGTTTAGGTCAGACACACAGAAGAACTTTGTGATGGTGTTGGGAGCAGGGCAGCTAGAATAGGGTGACTGTAAGCAACGAATTGCTCTGTTCTTGTTTCTTCCCCTCTCCTTTCGAGTCTGGGATGACTTGACTTTGTGACCCTGCAGTCAGACCTTTTCTGGCTGCTCCAGTCCCAGCATTGCCCAGCTGCGTCCTGGCTCCCAGCCAGCCATGCCTCTGCCTCAGTTTCCCTGCTCCGTCTGCTCCTTGCAGACTGCGGTTGTGTCCACGGTCTATGTGACAACCGTCCGGGCAGTGGGGGGGTGTGCCAGCATGGCACATGTGCCCCAGGCTTCAGCGGCCGCTTCTGCAACGAGTCCACGGTGAGCTGTGGGTCCACGGAGCAAGCCCAGCAGTGCCACCCACATGCCCGCTGCGTTAACCAGGGGGGTGTCTCCAGGTGAGGACGTGGGCTCCCTGTCTGCTCCCCTGCCTGCCGTGACCGTGCTTTGCTCAGAGCTCCCTGAGGCTCACTGGAGGCCCTTCGTTCACCCACCCCCAGGTGTCTCTGTCTGGATGGCTTTGAGGGTGACGGCTTCTCCTGCACACCCAGCGACCCCTGCTCCCGCCCAGACCGCGGCGGGTGCTCGGAGAACGTGAGCCTGGCCCCTGCCCTGAAGGCCTGACCCATGGGCTAGAGGCGGGACTCCCTCGTCCCCAGCCTGCCACCCTGAGTCCTTTATCCATGGTTCTCACAGGCTGAGTGTGTCCCTGGGGTCCGGGGCGCCCACCACTGCATGTGCCACAAAGGCTGGAGTGGGGACGGTCGTGTCTGCGTGGCTGTTGACGAGTGTGAGTTGGACTTGCGAGGCGGCTGCCATGCTGATGCCCTCTGCAGCTATGTGGGACCCGGGCAGGTGAGCTTGGCAGGCCTCAAGAGAGCAGGGTGGGGTGGGCGTGGGGGACTCTCCCCCCAGCTCATCTGACTCTAGCAACATCCACTCTAAGAACTCAAGCTCAGGGTCTTAAACCTCAGACACGATGCGAATCCAGTTCTGAAATGTTGAGTTGTACAATCTGAAAGCAGTGGACAGGTGCTAGATGCCAACATGATGCTTACAATAGTTTGAGAGGAAGGTGCCAGTCTAGGGCAGTGTTGTTCCCAGACCAGAAGGCTGTGACTCCTGCCTCTCAGGGGTGAGGACTCTCATAACCAAGAATCCACGAGTTCTCTGCTCTAACTGGCCTCTGGGGCCATTGTCTTATGATGAGTAGCTCATCCACTCGCTCGCTGGTTTCCCACAGGTCACCAGGTACCTGTCACATGCTAGTCACTGTTCTAGATGTAGGGATTCAGTACTGAGCAAAAGCTCGAAGAGACCCCTGCCCAAGGAGAGTGACATCCCGAAATCTGTAGACTCGTGCACATCCAGCTCTGGGACTTGGGAGTCTAAGAATCCAGTCAAAGGATCTCAGAACCTGAAACCTTCCCTGTGAGGCCTGTGAGGCCTGGTGAGCCCGCAGACTGGCTAGCGTTGAAGAATCGAACATGCAAGCTAGGAGGCCAGGCCTGGCTGTGTCAAGGTCAGCCTCTGGGTGGTCCGGGCTGGCGCAGGGACCCGTGGGCTCCCTCTGCTCCTGGACCACACCCATGGGGCCTCAGCAGAGGCACTCAGGTGACCTGAGAGCTGGATGTGAACTCCATCAGGAGCTTTCAAGTTCAGAGCTGAGGATGGAGTAAGCAGCTGGAGGTGCCCCCAACACGCAGAGAGGGGCAGCTGAGATCCGGGGGGTCTCCCCTGCAATGTGGACGCGGGCTGCAGACCTCAGCAGCCTGGCCGGGCCCCAGGCTGCACAGGAGGCCCCTCTTGACAGCATCACTTCCTGGGATTCTTCCGGAGAGCCAGTCTCCCCTCAGGGCCTCAGTCTCTGCACTGGAACATGACCCTCAGAGGGTGGGGCTGGGAGAAGCTCCTCCGGGGTCTGAACAGGCCTCTCCAGAGGCGCGCGCCCGTTGCGGGCTGAGTGGTCGGGGAGGAAAGGGTTTTGGGCTTCTGGTGCGATGAAGCTCCCCGCCCCCAACCTCTCCGTCTCCAGAGCCGGTGCACGTGCAAGCTGGGCTTCGCGGGAGATGGCTACGTGTGCAGCCCCATTGACCCCTGCCGGGCGGGCAACGGGGGGTGCCATGATCTGGTGAGGGGGGCCCTGAGAGGTCTCCGTGCCCAGGGGAGGCATCTGGGTTGGGGGAGGTTGGCCCCCGCAGTGTCCTGTCTCCGGTCAGGATTGGGATCCTTCTGCATCCCAAATCTGAACCCTGTCACCTGCTTGCCCATAAGATAGCTTTGCCGCCTCCTTATGAAGGCCGCACCCCTGCCCAGACTCCATCCCCACTGCCCGACGCGCCTCCCCGCCCCACACCTTTGGCCTGGCTAGCTCCTCCTGCTCTCAGCTCAGGCCTCTCCTGAGGGTCCAGGGCCTCCCGGCTGCCCCGTCTGCTGTGGTGGGTCAGTGTGACCCATGTCAAATGCTCACTGGTCTTGGGGGGCAGGGCCAGGCCAAGCAAAGGAGCCGCTTGAACACAGACTGGGTGGAGAGAGAGGGGTGGGTAGGTGGACAGACAAGTGGATGGGCCGGGGTGAATGGAGAGATGGCCAGGGGTGCTATCCTGCTCGCCATCGGGTGCTGAATGGAGGCCGTGTCTGCCCTTCCACCCCAGGCCACCTGCCGGGCAGTGGGGGGAGGCCAGCGGGTCTGCACATGTCCTCCTGACTATGGGGGTGATGGCTTCAGCTGCTACGGAGACATCCTCAAGGTGAGTGGTTCCCTGCTCTCCGACAGACAGGAGTCCTCTCGTGGGTGGGGAGGGCGCTGGGGCAGTGCTCAGGGTCCCTGGGAAGGGGCTCAAGTCTGGCCCTAGACGGGTGACTTCAGCTTTTTCTCTCCCTTCAGGAGCTGGAGGCAAATGCCCACTTCTCCGTCTTCTACCAGTGGATTAAGGTAGGATTGGGTGGAATGCTGGGCTGGGGACTCACATCCAGGCCATGTAACAGCTGGGGGTGGAGGGCAGGCCAGGAGGCTGGGAACGGCGATCTCAAGGCGGTGGCTGCCTTCATGACTCCTGTACCTCCACACACCGCGTGCACAGGGGGCCGGCATCACTCTTCCTGCCGACAGCCAAGTCACAGCCCTGGTTCCCTCGGAGTCTGCCATCCGTCGGCTGAGCACCGAGGACCAGGCCTTCTGGCTTCAGCCAAGGCTGCTGCCGCAGCTGGTCAGGTGGGCGGCCAGGGCTGGGCTCTTGGAGGGGGCTCTCATGCGAGACCCAGCCCCTCCCCAGAGGTCCTCAACTTGGCATGTGTTAACCCTTTGGGGTGAAGTGTATAGGTTACACTAACCTGGTTCCACGGCCCCCCTAAACTGTGTTCCCCCAGGGCCCATTTTCTCCAGGGCGCCCTGTCCGAGGAGGAGCTGGCCCGGCTGCACGGGCAGAATGTATCCACCCTGAACCCCACCGTACGCTGGGAGATTCACAACGTCAGTGGAGTATGTGGTGGGCTTTGGGCAGAAGGGGCCCTATGGGCATGGGGTCGATTCGAGTGGTGGCTGCAGGCTTCAGCCCAGGGTCTCCTCGCCCTGCCAGGGCCGAGCCCAGACGCTGTGCTCAGAACACATTTGCTGCCGGAATGAGTGCCCGGCTGGGGGTTGTCCATCGTGGTCTGCATATGCACCCCTGTCCCCTCATGCCTGGGCCCCAGCGAGGGTCTGTGTGCCCATGTGGTAGGTGCTGAGTCAGAGGGTGTCCAGGTCAGTTGGGCACCTTGTGGCCAGCGGCCTCTGTTGGTGCTATACCCACTCTTAAGCATCTGCCTGTGTCTCCTGAGCTCTCCCTGCTGCCTTCCAGAGGGTCTGGGTGCAAAATGCCAGCGTGGACGTGGCTGACCTCCTTGCCACCAATGGAGTCCTCCACGTCCTCAGCCAGGTATGGCTGGAGGGGACATGCGCACAGGGACGCTTCTAGGCAGGGCAGGGGGCAGGGACGTGCTGACCAGCTCCCGTGCTCCATGCTAGGTCTTACTGCCTCCAAGAAGGGATGTGCTGGGGGGGCAGGGGCTGCTGCAGCAGCTGGACTCGGTGCCTGCCTTCCACCTCTTCCGGGAGCTGCTACAGGTAAGGGCGGGCGGAGGGGGGCGTCTGGTCAGGGGTGCCCTCCCCCTGGCTGTGGCCGGGCTGCTGGCTCCCAGGGCGGGGACTGAGGGCGAGCGGGCCACCCCTGACACCTGCCCCCTGCCCCTAGCGCCACAGGCTGGTTCCCCAGATTGAGGCTGCCACCGCCTACACCATCTTCGTGCCAACCAACCACTCTCTGGAGGCCCAGGCCAACAGCAGCAGCCTGGTGAGACCACCGGGACTGGGGCCACCGGGGGCGGGCCAGCCTCCCATCGCATGGCCCCTGAGCGTCTCCTCCTCGCTCCAGGACTCGGATGTTGTGCGACACCACGTGATCCTGGGCGAGGCGCTCTCCACAGAGGCCCTGGGCAAGGGGGGGCACCGCAACTCCCTCCTGGGGCCCGCCCACTGGCTTGTCTTCTACAACCACAGTGGCCAGGTTGGCACTGGGCAGGGGGTGGGCAAAGGAGACCCTGCCCCCAGCACCCTGCTCCTGAACACCCCTTTCCTTTTGGAGTTCCCCCACCTGGGCACCTCCAGCCTGTGGTCCAGGGACGGCCCATCCCGGGAGACCCCCCTAATCCATGGGGTTACGCCAGATCTGGGGCACCTCCCTGGCCTGCAGCCCCTGAGGTAAGGGTGGGGAGGGGGTGGGAAGAGGGCTTCAGCCTCTGCCCCCCACCCCAGCCCGAGGTGAACCATGTGCCGCTGGAAGGCCCTGTGCTGCAGGCCCCTGGCCGCTCGCTCTTCGGCCTGTCGGGGGTCCTGACGGTGGGCTCAAGCCGCTGCCTGCACAGCCACGCAGAGGCCCTGCGGGTAAGAGGCCGGGCAGCGCTGGCTAGCGGGAGGGGCGCCTGGGGAGGGTGGGAGAGCTGTTAGCCCGCCGAGGAGGCCAGGTGAGTTTGGAGCCCCCCGCCTCAGGGCTGCCTAATCCTCTGCCCTCTTTCTCCTCAGGAGAAATGTGTGAACTGTAGCCGGAAATTCCGCTGCACTCAGGGCTACCAGCTGGAGGTGAGAAGGGGACCGGCTCATTCCGTCCCTGCTTCACTGGCTCTCACGCGCCTGAGGTGTCCAGGCTCCCCAGCCCAGCTCTGCTCACCCGGGCATGGACTCCTGGACAGCGTGGGCCACTCGACTTCCCTGGAGGCCCGGAGGCCTGGGTCATGTCTGCCCAGAGGAGGCCTCACCCAGACTCACTCAGCCTGTGGCCCACGTCTGGGTCTCACCCACCCTCTCTTCCTGGGGTCTGTCCTGGTCCTTCTTTGACCCTTTTGCTATCTGTCCTGTTCACCTGTCTCACCCGCTGATCACTGTAGTCTGTCGGTCTGCCCATTCACCACCTTGCCCCTCCCTGACTGCTGGCTGAGCCCTCTGCCTGTCCCGTTTCCAGGACACCCCCAGGAAGAGCTGTGTCTACCGGTCTGGCTACTCCTTCTCCCGGGGCTGTTCATACACGTGTGCCAAGAAGATCCAGGTTTGCCCTGAAATAGGCCCCCCACCCCACCCCCCACTTTGACCAGAGAGGAGGTGGGAGGGGGGCAGGGCAGGAGGCCAGATCAGGCTTCAGGGGCAGTGGTGGGGGCTGGGACACAGATGAAGCCAGGAAGCCACGGCCTGGAGGAAGGGGAAGGGAGAGCAGGCTGAGGTTGGAGGGGCCAGTGTGTGTCCCTGAGGCCACGTCTCCAGGGACTGGGGGTGCAGAGGGGGAGAAAGGGCTCAGCCTGGAGCTGACTGCACCAGCCAAGCCCTGGGGCAGCAGTGGGGCAACTGCGCCCCCCACCGTGGGGTCCGGACTGGCCCTTCTTTCAGTTCTGTTGCAGAGGCTTGTAGAGGGCAGGCTCCGTTTCTCTGAGGCCCCAAGATGCCCGGCCCTGCCGTCCCCACGGTTTCCCGCCCCCTGACGTCCTCATGCTCCCCGCAGGTGCCTGACTGCTGCCCTGGCTTCTTCGGCACCCTGTGTGAGCCGTGCCCGGGGGGTCTGGGTGGCGTGTGCTCAGGCCACGGGCAGTGCCAGGACCGGCTCCTGGGCAGCGGGGAGTGCCGCTGCCACGAGGGCTTCCACGGGACGGCCTGTGAGATGTGCGAGCTGGGCCGCTACGGGCCCAACTGCACCGGAGGTGAACCCGGGGGGCGAGCAGGAGAGGTGGGGACGCCGGCCAGGGGCAGCGGGGATGGAGACCCCAGAGCAGGGCACTGGCTGATGCCTGTCCCCCCCACCCCGTCCTGCTCCCAGTGTGTGACTGCGCCCATGGGCTGTGCCAGGAGGGCCTCCGCGGGGACGGAAGCTGCGTCTGCAACGTGGGTTGGCAGGGCCTCCGCTGTGACCAGAGTGAGGAGCAGCCCCCCAGGGAGAGGGGCGAGCACTGGGGAGGTGGTTCCAGGGTCCGCATGGTCACAACCGTCATCCTCCTACCCTCCCAGAAATCAGTGGCCCTCAGTGCCTGCAGAAGTGTGACCCCAATGCCAAGTGAGTGAGCTCGGCCCTGGGGCCAGTGGGCGGGGGTGCTGGGGCCAGGGCGGGGGACCAGCAGGCCCGCCTGAGCTATCGCTGTCCCCTCCAGCTGCGTGCAGGACTCGGCTGCAGCCCCTGTCTGCGTCTGTGCCGCGGGGTACTCGGGTGATGGCGTCTCCTGTTCAGGTCCAGCCACTCCACCGCCCCAGAGCCCTTTCCATGCCCTTAAATCCAGTCTCTGTCCCCTCTGGGGTCTCACCCTCCCCCTGGCCTTCCCCTTTCTCGCCTGCCCTGCTCCTGGTCCCTGCTGCCCCGCCCCCGCCCTGCTCACGGCTCTCTCGGCCCGTCTGCCCCTAGCGGTGGACCCATGTGCGCGTGACCATGGCGGCTGCTCCCCCCACGCCAACTGCACGACCGTGGCACCTGGTCAGCGGACGTGCACCTGCCTGGACGGCTACACGGGCGACGGGGAGCTGTGCCGGGGTGAGGCTGGCTGACGCGGGCTGAGGGTCTGGCTTCAGTCAGACCAGGACGGGCTGAGGGGCACACGGGAGTGTGGGTGCTGAGAGTAGGGGGAGAGCACCCAGACGGACGGACGGACGGAGGGGCTACCCCTCATCCCAGCGCCTCTTCCCCCAGAAGCCAACAGCTGTCTCATCCGCCATGGGGGCTGCCACATGCATGCCGAGTGTATCCCCACAGGCCCCCAGCAGGTGAGATGACTGGGGGAGCCGCGCACTGGGGCTGGGCCGTCCCACAGGGCGGGTGCTCCTCAGACCAGGCCCTCGGAGGGGTGCGCCTCCATCCAGCAGCCCCGCTGACTGGGATCTGTGACAGGTCTCCTGCAGCTGCCGCGAAGGTTACAGTGGGGATGGCATCCGGGCGTGTGTGCTCCTGGACCCTTGCTCCCAGGTCAGGCCCCCAGGGCACCCCCAGCGTCCAAGAGGGAGGGGCCGGGGAGGGGGGGCCCAGCCTTCCTGAGCCCCAGCGGGGTCCTGAGTGCCTCTGAAGGGACAGCCACCTTCGCCACCAGGTCAGGTGTGAGCAGGAAGAAACGGGTTTCTGGGGTGTGGACAGGGAAGCTCGCGGCCCCTTCCCCAGGGCTGGTCACGGCTGAGGAGGGCTGGGAGTCACCGCTGCCTCTCTCCTGTCCCCACCGCAGAACAACGGAGGCTGCAGCCCCTATGCCGTGTGCAAAAGCACAGGGGATGGCCAGAGGACCTGTGCCTGCGACGCAGTCCGCACCGTGGGGGATGGCTTCACCTGCCGAGCCCGCATCAGCCTGGTAATGATGCCCAGGGAGGGCCCTGACCCGACCCTGGCAGTGCCCCCCACGGGCCTGAGCCATGGTGTTGGCTATTGCTCCTGATCCTGACTCCACCTGGGCCTGACCCAGTTACGGTCCATGAAACCCATTCTGATCCCAGAGCAGACTGCCCTGGCTTTCTTTTCTTCGTCTCTGCCTTGGCCAGACCTTGGGCTCCCGGTGCTGGGACAAGCACCAGCCCTGACTGCAGGCCGACCA
Source organism: Bos taurus (assembly GCF_002263795.3). Taxonomy (NCBI): domain Eukaryota; kingdom Metazoa; phylum Chordata; class Mammalia; order Artiodactyla; family Bovidae; genus Bos; species Bos taurus. The sequence continues at coordinate 48,348,791 of NC_037349.1, read as the reverse complement.
AACTCTGAGCTGACCCTTGCCTTCCCTGCCTCAGGAGCTGCTTCGGGACAAGCACGCCTCCTTCTTCAGCCTCCATCTCCTGGTGAGTGACCAGCTGGCCTCCACATCCTTGGTCCAGCCTGGGTCTCTCTGACCTGCAGGTCCCACCTGTCTCTGAGCCTTGATAGTCTCATTTGGTCAGAAGCTGGCTGCTGGTTTGGTTTCTGAGTCCAGGTCTTTCCTGGAAAATCAGTAGAAGCCTCAAGTTGGTCCCAAGTTGCCCTTCCCACTCAAGCTGTTACCCTCTCCCCTCAGGAATACAAGGACCTCAAGGGGGACGGGCCTTTCACAGTCTTTGTGCCGCATGCAGATCTGCTGACCAACATGTCACAGGTGACTCAGCCCTTGGAGCAAGGCTGGGGTGGGGTGGGCCTGCTGGGCTGTGGGCCCTACCTGGGCACAGAGGTGGCAGTGAGGCCCCTGCACCCTTGTGACTCCCACTGTAGGACGAGCTGGCCCGCATTCGTGCCAACCGCCAGCTTGTGTTCCGGTACCACGTTGTTGGCTGCCGACAGCTGCGAAGCCAGGAGCTGCTGGAGGAGGGCTATGCCACCGCACTCTCGGGGCATCCGCTGCGCTTCAGCGAGAGGGAGGTAGGCCCAGCTCCGCCCACCCCCGATGGGGGCTGTCCACAGACCCAGCACTCCACTGCTCTCAGGGTCCTCGCCTGGGCCCTGCGCCCGTGCCTTCAAGACCCTCTCACCTTCCCAGGCTGGCTTTACTGACAGGGAGATGACACCAGCCCTGGACGCTGCCTACTACCAGCCAGGGGCTAGTCCTGGGCTCAGGACTTCTGAGTGTGGCCCCGTGTCCGTGGGGCTCCCACCAGCCAAATCCAACAGCTCTTTCCCTGGGCAGGAGGCGAGGCCCGCACTCTGCCTTGATCCTGCCCACTTCCTTCCCCAAGATTTGTCCAACCAGGCCCCCAACCACTTGGCTTCATTCTGTCCCGGGCCCACCCCCAGGGCAACATCTACATCAACGACTTTGCACGCGTGGTGAGCAGCGACCAGGAGGCTGTGAACGGTGTCCTGCATTTCATCGACCGTGTCCTGCTGCCGCCGGAAGTGCTGCACTGGGAAGCTGATGCTGCCCCAGCTCCGCGGGTAGGACCTGGCTGCGGGCCTGGGACCCTCCCTCACCCCCTTCCTGACCTCGCTGCTCACTGAGCCCCTGTCCCCAGAGAAACTTCACTGCTGCTGCAGAGACCTTCGGTTATAAGATCTTCAGTGGCCTTGTGACGGTACTGCCCCCGTGTGAGCTTTTCAGTGTGTGTGCTCATACGTGCCCGCACACCTGGCTACACACATGTATGTACATGTCTGTCGGCCTGGGATGGCTACAGAGGAGGTGGCTGGTGGGAAGGTTACCCGGGTCCCTGGAGCCTCTCCCGGGCCCCTCCATCAGCCCACTGGCCTCGGCCGGGGCTGTGACCACACCTCCTCTCTCACCAGATGGCTGGCCTCCTGCCCCTGCTTCAAGATTCCTCCCACAGGCCGCTCACCATGCTGTGGCCCACAGATTCCGCCCTACAAGCCTTGCCTCCTGATCGCCAGGTCTGGCTCTACCATAAGGACCACCGTGACAAGCTGGCAGCCATTCTGCGGGGCCACGTGATCCGCAACGTCGAGGTAGGTGCACCCCCAGGGCGTGGTCCCTACTGCCTGCCCCTCAGGCTGCCCACCCAGCTCCAACCAGGGCTCCATGTGTTCAGGCCTTGGCATCTGACCTGCCCAACCTGGGCCCCCTGCGCACCATGCATGGGACCCCCATCTCCTTCTCCTGCAGCCATGCACGGCCGGTGAGTCTGGGGAGGATGCTTGAATGAGGGCGGCAGGAGGCAGTGGCCTGGACAGTGGGGGCTGCAGTACCCCTGTGACGCCGCCTGCCTACTGCACACCCCTCCCCGGCAGGGCGCACTCACGGTGGGAGAGGATGCCGCCCGAATCGTGCAGCGACACCTGCCCTTTGAGGGGGGCCTGGCCTATGGCATTGACCAGCTGCTGGAGCCGCCTGGCCTTGGTGCCCGCTGTGACCGCTTCGAGACCCGACCGCTGTGGCTGGTGAGGGAGGCCACAGGCCAGACGCGGAGGGGGTGCCAAGGCCACTTGGCACTGTCCTGTCCACCCACTCGACTTGCCGTGTTGCCTTCCTCTCCTTGCAGAAAGTTTGCAGCATTTGTGGGCTGGAACCCCCCTGCCCTCCGGGCTCACAGGAGCAGGTAAGGGGCTGGGCACTAGGTGGTGGGGTTGGGCAGGGCCCAACAGGCGCAGGTTTGCAGCCCGATCCCTCTTGGCCCAGGGCAGCCCTGAGGCCTGCTGGCGCTACTTCTCCAAGTTCTGGACGTCCCCTCCGCTGCACTCCTTGGCCCTGCGCAGTGTGTGGACCCGGCCCAGCCACTGGGGTCACCCCCAAGGCCTGGGCAGGGGCTGCTACCGCAACTGTGTCACCACCACCTGGAAGCCCAGCTGCTGCCCTGGTCACTACGGCAGCGAGTGCCGAGGTGAGTGTCCCGAGGCTGCAGACTCTGCCGCCCGGGCCTCCCAGCCCCCAAGACGGCTGGGAGCACAGCAAGGGGCTCAGGGTGGTCAGGCTGGGGTGAGTGGACCTGCAGGAGAGTGTGTTTTGAGCAGAGGTGGGGGTGTAGGTGGAACAGGACCTGGTGGACTGGGCTAGGGGTCCAGGTGTTCTCCAGGGCACGGGGGCTGGGGGTGCATGTGCGGGGCTCCTGACGAGGCCTGACCTCACCTCTCTCCTCATCCCCTCCCTGAGCTTGCCCTGGCGGCGCCAGCAGCCCCTGTAACCAGCGCGGCTCGTGCATGGACGGCATGAGCGGCAGCGGGGAGTGCAGGTGCCACACGCGCTTCGCCGGCACGGCCTGTGAGCTCTGTGCCCCGGGAGCCTTTGGGCCCCTGTGCCAAGGTAGGCTGTGCTGCCCGGCCCTGCCCTGCTCCCTGACCCCCCTGGCCCGTGTGCCAACACCATCCTGCCTGTCCCTCTCCCCAGCCTGCAACTGTACCTCCCACGGCCGCTGTGACGAGGGCCTGGGGGGCTCCGGCTCCTGCTTCTGTGATGAGGGCTGGACGGGGCCACGCTGTGAGGTGCAGCTGGGTGAGTGGGCCCTGTGCTTGTGCCCCACCTGCACACTCAGATGGAAGGGAGTCCAGGAGGGCAGCCACTAACCTGGATGTGTGGGGTGGGCCCTGGGGGACAGAGCTGCAGCCTGTGTGTGCTCCGCCCTGCGCACCCCAGGCCGTGTGCCGTGCTGGCAACAGCTGTGAGTGCAGCCTGGGCTACGAAGGGGACGGCCGCACGTGCACAGGTGAGCAGGGGTGGAGCGCCCACTCCCCTCCCATCCCCTCCCGTTACCTGGTCCAACACCCTCCTCCCCACCTCCAGTGGTGAACCTGTGCCAGGATGGGCGTGGTGGCTGCAGCGAGCATGCCAACTGCAGCCAGGCAGGCACAGCGGTCACCTGCATCTGCTGGCCAGACTACGAGGGCGATGGCTGGAGCTGCCGGGCCCGCAACCCCTGTGAGGATGGCCTCCGCGGGGGCTGCAGTGAGCACGCCGACTGCCTGAACACTGGGCCAGTGAGCAGGGGGAGCCAAGCCACCGGGTGGGGGGGGTCCCCCCGATTTTGGCTGCCCCAGGCCCCGAAGGGTGCCCACCTCTCTCCTGCCCCAGAACACACGGCGCTGTGTGTGCCACGCCGGCTACGTGGGTGATGGACTGCAGTGTCTGCTGGAACCTGAGCCGCCCGTGGACCGCTGCCTGGACCGGCCGCCTCCCTGTCACGCAGACGCCGTGTGCACTGACCTTCACTTCCAGGGTGTGCTTCCCCGCCCCCTCCCCGCACCCTCACTTTACCGGGTGATGGCCCACTGACCATGCACCCCTCCCCTCTGCAGAGAAGCGAGCTGGTGTCTTTCACCTCCAGGCCCCCAGTGGCCCTTATGGCCTGAACTTCTCAGAGGCCGAGGCGGCTTGTGGGGCCCAGGGAGCTGTTCTTGCCTCTCTCCTTCAGCTCTCTGCTGCCCAGCAGGTATGTGGGGCCTGGGAGTCTGAAGCCAAGCCTGTGGGGGCCCTTTTGAACTGGGCCTTGGGTCTCAGCCTCCGCTTCTCCCCTTACAGCTGGGCCTCCACCTCTGCCTTGTGGGCTGGCTGGCCAATGGCTCGGCTGCCCACCCTGTCGTCTTCCCCGCGGCAGACTGTGGGGACGGCCAGGTGGGCGTGGTCAGCCTGGGCGCCCGGGAGAACCTCTCGGAGCGCTGGGACGCCTACTGCTTCCGCATGCGAGGTACGGCCGCCCCTAAGCCCGCTCGCTTCTGTCTCCCCGCTGACCCACTCTCTCACTGTACTGCCTTCCCTGCAGACGTGGCCTGCCGATGCCGCGATGGCTTCGTGGGCGATGGGACCAGCGTGTGCAATGGGAAGCTGCTGGATGTACTGGCCACTACCGCCAACTTCTCCATCTTCTATGGGGTATCCAGGGGCCAGGGGTGTGGTGCAGCGGGGATCCTTGTGGAGGGAACCCACCCACAACCCTGTGTCCCACCATCCCCAGATGCTACTGGGCTACGCCAATGCCACCCCGAGGGGTCTCGAGTTTCTGGACTTCCTGGATGACGAGCGCACCTACAAGACGCTCTTCGTCCCTGTCGATGAAGCTTTCACCGACAACACGGTAACGGGGAGTGTGGGGAGCACAGGGCCTGACTCTGCTTGCTGTGCTTGGTCCACAACAGCTGTGCTGTGCCCACAGACCCTGAGCGGTCCAGACCTGGAGCTGCATGCCTCCAACACCACCTTCCTGAGCGCCAACGCGAGCCAGGGTGCCCTGCTTCCCGCGCACTCGGGCCTCAGCCTCGTCATCGGCAACCTGGGCCCTGGCAACAGTTCTCGGGCCCCTGAAGTGAGTCTGGAGGTGGCTCCTGCCCTGCTGGCGAGCCCTCACTGATCATCACTGGGCCTGACTCCAGTCTCCCTACAGGTCCCAGGGGCAGTTGTGGTCAGCCGCGTCATCGTGTGGGACATCCTGGCCTTCAATGGCATCATCCACACTCTGGCCAGCCCCCTGCTGGCGCCCCCGCAGGCCGTGAGTTGAGCGTGGACAGGCGAGGAGGGGTGGGGGGCCGCTGCGGCCGGGTCCCTCACGCTCTCCTTGTTTGCAGTGGGCAGTGGTGGCCCCAGAGGCCCCGCCTGTGGCAGCGGGCGTGGGGGCTGTGGTGGCTGCTGGAGCCGTCCTTGGCCTGGTGGCCGGAGCCCTCTACTTTCGTGGCCGAAGCCGGTCCGCGGGCTTTGGCTTCTCTGCCTTCCAGGTAGCTGGGCAGGGGGCTGAGGGAGGTGTGGGATCTGAGCCAGCAAGGCTGCTAAGGTCTCACAACTCACCTGCCTTTCTAGGCAGAAGATGCTGCTGCTGACGACTTCTCCCCGTGGCAGGAAGGGACCAGCCCACCTCTGGTCTCCGTCCCTAACCCGGTCTTTGGTAGCCATGAGGCCTTTTGTGAACCCTTTGATGTGAGTGGGGTTGGGGGGGGGGTGGCAAGGGGACCTGGGACCCAGCCTCGGCCCAGACACTAACCGACAGCCGCCCGCTCAGGACTCGGTCCTGGAGGAGGACTTCCCCGACACACAGAGGATCCTCGAGGTGAAGTGACGCAGAGGCACGAGGGAGACGGCTTTTATTGCCCGGAGAGGGCGGGACAGGTGGGGCTGGGCCTGATCCAGACAATAAAGGTACTCTCAGCGGATGTGCGCCATGTCACTGAGGAAGGGCGTCTTCATGCAGCCGGTGCAGAGCTGGTCCATCCAGAGCGGCGCCTCGTGCTGCAGGGGGGTGCGGCGCGGGTAGAAGGTGAAGTCCACGCGGTAGTTGAGCAAGCAGCTGAGGGAGGCCATGTAGAGGTCGGAGAAGCGCACCAGCCGCCGCGAGAAGTAGGTGGGGTTGTGGAAGGTGCGGAAGATGCTCCCAAACTGTGCGTTGAACAGCGCCTTGGTGACGCACCTGCCGAAGGAGACACGGGCACTCGGGGAGCGCCCGAGGGGGCGGGGCCTCCTGCCCGGGCCCCTCACTCACCTCAGCTCCTGCCGCTCCTTCATCCAGGCAGCCAGCACCTGCCGCGACTCGGCGTCCTGGTAGGTCTGGGGGAGACGGGTGTGCCAGGTGTGAGCAGCCGGGGGCAGCCCCCCACGCCCCGCCCGCCGCCAGCCGGGCCCCACACCTGCATGCGCTCCAGCAGCCCCGTGAGCGCCTGCTGCCACGTCAGCGAGTGCATGTACTGCTCCGTGTTGATGATGCGGATCTCACGCTCCAGCTCGGGGATGATGGCGCCTGTGCGCCAGCCGTGCCGCAGCATGAGGTCCTGGGGGGCCGGGGAGACTGGGTTCAGCAGCAGCCAGGAGAGACCCCCCCCACCTCCCCCAGGGGGCCCCGGCCCCCTTACCGCCAGGTCACTGTAGAGGTGGTCCCCGAAGTAGAGCACTCGGGGGCCGCGCCATTCTGTCAGCCGGAGGAAGTCAAACAGGTTTCCCTGGGGGGAGGGGGTACACAGCTACGCCCATTGTGCCGTGGGGGCTCCCCTGGGGCTCCTGTCCTCCAGGCTTCCCCATCCCCCAGAGGCAGCGAGGCCGGATGCAGGGCTGCCCTTTCCCGTGGCCTTGGGGCCACTCTGGGCCCTGGCCCTCGCTGCCTCCCCTTCACACTCAGGAAGGGGGTTTGCCCACGGTAGGAAGGCCTCCCCGCCCTGTGCCCTCACACCCGTGCAAGCGACGGCCTGAGTCCACTCTGGGAAACAAACTGCAGCCGTGACCCCACGGCCCCACAGCCAGCAGGCCACCCCGGCCCACCAATAGCAGACTTCCCTGTGAGGTGCCTGCCCCTCCCGCGCCAAAGCTGGAGAAAAGATGAAAACAGCCAGGCTCTATCCAACACGGCAGAGGAGGCTGGAAGGGGAGCAGACACCGGGGTGGGCCGGGACAGCCTGTCCATGGGAGAGGCCTGGGGAGGGGAGAGCCACAGGGCAGACAGGTAAGGAGGAAGAGTGAGGTGCAGGGGACCCCAAGGAAGAGGAAGTATGAGCGGGCGGAGTGCTGAGGATGTGCCAAGTTGGCAGGAGACAGGGAGAGAACATGAGGCCTAAAGGAAAGTCTAAAACCTGCCAAAGAAGGAAACTCAGTGTTTCCCACAAAGGTGGAGTGGCGCTCCTCAGGCTCAGCGGGAGGCCAAGACAACGGAGTGTCACCCCCACAGCCTGCCCAGGGGGCCGCCAGCACGGGAGGCTGAGCAGCGGGCAGGTGCAGGGCCGGGGTACTGCCTGCAGCGCCTGGGCTCGGCACCCAGCAGCCCAAGGCTGCGCTACGGGCCTGACCCCCAACCCCGAACCCCTGTCTCTAAGAAGCCCCAGTTCAGCCAGGATTTCCACATTCCATCCAGAGCCGAATACTTCATCACCTCCCGCTCACAGCCACCTAACACCTCCCCACCAAGCACAAAGCCCCTTCTCACCTTCCTAGCCAGCCAGGAAAAGGGGTCCTCAGAGGCCTGTGAGCCGCCCCAACCAGGCTGTCTGGCTGCAGCAGATGGCTCAGCCCCGCTGAGTGGGCGCTTACTGAATGCCTGAGCTACTGAAGAGCTTCACGGCACATGTGAGGAGAGCATGGCACGGTGAGGCCAAGCATCGGGGCTGGGGCCCCTGGGAGGAGACAGAGCCCCAGCGGGTGTGGGGCAGCGCCCACCCAGCTGGCTCTCACCTGCCGGTAGATCTTGCCCTTTTCCAGGCGGGTGATGCGGTCCCAGTGCAGCGAGCCCTTCTCATCAAGTTTCCTGAAAGGCCTAGGGTGGGTTCAAAGGCCTGGGGTGAGGTTCAAGGGCCTGGTTCCCAGACTGTGGCAGAACAACAGGTGGCACGCCTGCCTCAGGACACAGAGCAGCAACCGCGCCCACTCCCTGGGCCGACCACCGGTCAGGCCTTACTTGCGTCGGTCGGTGAAGAAGCTGGGCTTGTCCGCTTGGACGATGACCACGTCAAAGAGCTGGCGCCAGTCGGGACCCACCATGTGCCGCATCCCCTTGTCCCTGGGCGGAGAGGGGCCGAGTGGGGCAGGCGGCCGAGGGAGGCTCCAGGCCTCTGCCACCCAGCTCGAGTCCCTGTCCCGCTTCCGCCCCCCGCGGGGGCAGGGGGGCTTACACGAAGCTGAAAGGGCTGTTGGTGATGAGGAACAGCTGCTTCCCATGGGCCACCAGGCGGCTCAGCACAGCGAACGTCTCGTCCCCTCGCAGGATGTACTTCTCTGGGAAGTACGTGGGGTGGGAGAGAAGGGAGCGGTGAGGGCCAGCCCCGTGCCGGCCCCGGCAGCCGCAACAGGGCCCTGGCCCCCCTTACCCATGTCCCGCTCGATCCACTGGTACATGAGGCCCTTCACGTGCACGTCTCGGATGGCATCCTAGGGGCAGCGGAGGGACAGTGAGGCCTCACTGGAGCCCAGGATGACCTGCCCTGCTGTGTCTGGGCTCCCGTCCACGCCACCCGGGGGCGCAGGCCCAGGCCCTTACTGTCACATCCTTGTAGAGGTGCGCCTGGTCAAACTCCAGGCCGTGGCCCAGGAAGTGGTCCACCACGCAGGAGAGCAGTGCCATCTCTGGCAGCGAGAAGATGTCCATGAACTGCTTGATGGAAGGGCCCTGGGGAAGGAGCACTGGCTGAGCAAGCCCTCCAGCCCTGGGGACCCAAGGGCAGTGTGGCCTTGGGGCGAGGGCTGGGACACCAGGGTGCAGGCACTGCACCCCGGGAGCCCGCCCCGGGAGTGTGCTGAGCGGGTCGCCTGGGCAGCAGTAGGCGGGCACCTACCTTGCCGTAGAAGCCGCTCATCTGGTAGAGGGGGATGTGCTGGGTGCCCCCGTAGAGCTCAATCACCTCTTCGTCTGGCACAGGCTGGAGGCCCCTGGATGGATGCACAGAGACCACCAGTCCAAAGTGGCGCTCTAGTGTGAGCCGGGGGTACGGGGCAAGGCCGGGGCAGCACTGACCTGTAGGCCGTCCCCAGCTGCACATAATGGAAGGCGTCAATCTTCATCAGAAGGCTCTAGGGGCACCACGGGAGCAAGATGGGCGGTGAGGCGAGCATTCGCCAATGGCTCTGAGCCAGCCTTTTCCAGCCCCCATGCCCCAGCTGGCTGGTAGAAAGGCACCCCACGCTTGACAAGAAGAAGTGCGGCTTTGAGGCCAAAGGAGTAGAAAGATGAGCCCACCACCGCCGGAGACAGGTGGCTAAGGAAGCAGTGGAGGCCCCTCAGGAGGGGCCGCTCACCTTCTGAATATCGTAGTGGAGGCCACGGATGGCAAAGCTGGGGTTGTACTCATACTTCCGAATGCCCTCTGGGTACTGTTGGGGGAAATGGGGCCAGGCCTGAGCCAGCAGTGTTGGCACACCTGCTCGCCGGGCAGTTGCCTCGGGATCCATTCAGCCATTCAGCCACCCAGCCCCCAAGGGCTGGTCTGGCCTCACCTTGTAGTGCTCAACCAGGATGTCACGGGCGGCATTGAAGATCTCCGGGTGCAGCGTGTCCGAGTACTGGGCCAGGGTGTAGTCGTAGTCAAAGCCGTACACCTCGACGTCGCGCAGGCTGATCTCATTGTTGGCATAGATGGCCGCAGGGTTCAGGAGACTGCACACCTCGGGGGGCAGGAGGTCTACAGGAGGAGGCGCCAAGTGTGAGGCGGGCCCTGAGACACCCTAAGATGGGTGCTCTGAGCTCGGCAGGTCAAACGGGCTCAGAGAAAAGCCCCCCGCCCAGGGTCACACAGGTGGGATAAGGGGCCGATAGGTACCGGGTGACCATGCTGACAGCCCACCAGCTGCCCCTCCTCCAGCCTTTACACGCCCCAGGGGACACCTGGCTATGCGCTGGCCCTCTCCACTTGCCTGAAGCTGGGGTGGGGTCTCAGGACCCCATCACCGGGGTAGGAGTGCTGGCTGAGGCCGGAGCCGCTCAGCTCTGAGCATCTGCCACAGGCCTCAGGGCGAGGCCCCTCTAATCAGGTTTCAGCCGCCCGGCAGCCCACATAATAGCATTTGCTGCCTGAAACTGAACAGGACCCCATGGGGCTCCTGGGCGCGGGAGCCTTCTGTCCCGTTTCTTGATTGTAGGGAGGAAATGCCAGCCTCCATGACCTTCCCTGGGTTCCAAAGGACAGATACAAACAGCTGCTAGTCCGGGAAGGCAAAGGATGCAGACACGGGGAGAGGCAGCTGAGAAACCCCCGAGGCCAGATCTGAGGAAGCAGAGAGCTCACCAAGAGCAGGAGGTGCCGAAGACACAATAAAGTGCAGGCCCTGCACACACCCCTAACAGCAGCCCCACCCTTGGGCCACTCCAACAACTCCTCCCCAATTCCTCCTGGGTTGGATGTGAGGTGGTTTTTCGGGGGCACAAGCCTGCTGTCTCCCCCTTGGCCTGGCAAAGCAATAAAGCTGTTTTCTTCTTCTTCACCCCAGACTCTCAGATTTGATTCTGCACTGGTGCGCAGAGGCTGAGTTTTCAGCATCAAATCTAGCCCCCAACATAGGGCTGACTTGAGAATGTATATAGTCAAAGCTATGGTTTTTCCAGTAGTCACGTAGGATGTGAGAGTTGGACCATAAAGAAGGCTGAGTGCTGAAGAATTGATGCTTTTGAACTGTGGTGTTGGAGAAGACTCTTGAGAGTCCGTGGACTGCAAGGAGATCCAACCAGTCAATCCTAAAGGAAATCAACCCTGAACATTCATTGGAAGGACTGATGCTGAAGCTCCAATACTTTGGCCACCTGATGCAAAGAGCCAACTCATTGGAAAAGACCCTGATGCTGGGGAAGACTGAAGGTGGGAGGAGAAGAGGGCAGCAGAGCATGAGATGGCCAGGAGCATCACTGGCTCAATGGACATGAGTTTGAGCAAATCGGAGATAGCAGAGGGCAGGGGAGCTTGGTGCACTGCAGTCCATGAGGTTGCTAAGGGTCAGACAGGACTTGGACTGAATAACAACATTTGGTACTTTAAATTAAATGTAATCAGTTGTAATTCTGTTATTGTAACCAAGTTTCCTTACACTGTAAGTTTCATTACACTGTAATCAGATGTTTAACCATGCCTTTCTAAGTCCTGTCATTTATAAACAGTTACTGTACTCTGATGCGTTTGCAAAACTGCTTCACCTTCAAGAAAATTTATGGGAAGGACCTTATGACAAATACAGGTCTCTAATAAACTTCATACCACGCCGCTGAGCTGGGTGTACTGCTGCACGTTCGGTACGTATAACAACTGGATATAAGCGATACAATGTATGGCCTTTAGTGTTCCCTCATTAACATACCTCTGAGCCTTCTCATGACACCTGATCGGCTTTTCCCCAACGTGGATTAATTAGGCACATACAAAGGAGACCCGGTACCGAGGGACATGATCTACATTCAGGTTGAACTGGACAGATATTTTGATTATCAATGCTTTCTACTGAAAGATTTGCAATCAGAAGGGGAAATGATAAAAGTGTGCATGTATTGAGGTATGGGGAAGTCACTGGCTTATATTAACACATGGTTTAACTTTAAAAAGTGGCCTGTTTCGTGACCTCTCACAAACGCACGTTATGTCTGCTTTGCCACTGATGAGGGGAATGCATTTACAAGTCAAAGTGGAGGACAATGGTAAAGCTGAGTGACCACTGAGGATGTGATTTCACATTCCCGTGTTTTTATAAACTCGAAATTTCTGAGCTATGTCAGACTTGGGATGCTAAAAGGATTTAAAAAGTCCCCCAACCTCTTCAAGATTTCAGCTAAAGACTGCAAGGATTACACCTGGATCAAGGCTGAGTAGAGCCCTTCATGCAAGGAAAAGCATCAGAAGTGGCAAAAGTCCTTTTTAAGGACGTTACTCCTCGGTGCGGCCTCCCCTCTGCTACAGAGGGGCCCGTGGGCCTGCTTTCATCACAGAAACAACACAGACAGCAAACAAAGCTTTGGGTACAGACTGGAAACCTCACTCAGCATGGAGGCCCCAACCTACGAGAAAGGCTGAAAAGATGGACTGCGCCCTGAGGAAAACTCTCCCCAAGCTGTGCCAGAAAACTCGTCAAAAAAGGAACGTCTTCCAGTTGTGGCTCCTAGAAGCGGGCTAGGATTGAGCCCCTGTGAAACGGCATACGAAGGCCCTTCCTGGCTCCTGAGAGGAGAGAGGGAAGCATTTCGTGGCACTGGAAAGCTGCAGGTGGACGACCGCATGTAAACCAGCGCCGGCGGGACCCGCCCTCAGCCCACACGTGCAAACACGACGCCGGAACCCAGCAGAACAGCCTCCAACGGAGGCGCACCCGCGTCTGCTTAGGCCAGTTTCCCAAGACAATATAAATAAAAATGAAGAAATGGGACCCAAACTTACAAACTTTCGCACAGCAAAGGAAAACATAACAATGGCAAAAAGAAAGCCTTCGGAATGGGGCAAAATATTTACAAAGGATGCAACAGACAAAGGATGTATATTAATTGCCAAAATATACAAATAGTATAACATCAATTCAACAAAAAGAACAACCGAATCAAAAATTTATGGCAAAAGACCATAAATAAGACATTTCTTAAGAGAAAACATATAGGTGCCAATAGGCACATGAAAAGGTGCTCAACATCACTAATTATGAGAGAAATGCAATCAAAACTGCATAAAGGTACCACCTCACACAGGTTAGAATGACCATCATTAAGAAGTCTACAAGTAACATATGCTAGAGAAGGTGTGGAGAAAAGGGAACTCCATCACTGGTGGTAATGCAAATTGGTACAGAAACGATGGAAAATGGAGTGGTCAGAAAAATAAAATAGAACCACCATATGATCCAGCAGTTCCATTTGTGGGCATGTTATCAGTCAAACCATAATTCAGGAACATCCTTGGTGATCCAGTGGTTAGGGATCTGCCTGCCAACGCAGGGGACATGGGTTCGATCTCTGGTCTGGGAAGATTCCACACGCTGGAGAGGATTCCCTGATGGCTTAGTGGTAAAGAATCTGCCTGCCAATGCAGGAGACACAAGAGACCTGGGTCGATCCCTGGGTCAGGAAGATCCCCTGGAGGAGGAAATGGCAACCCGCTCCAGTATTCTTGCCTGGAGAATCCCATGGACAGAGGAGCCTGGCGGGCTACAGTCCACGGGTTCACAGAGTCAGACACGACTAGAACATGGCAGGGCAACTAAGCGCCTGCACAACTGCTGAGCTCACACACTGCAAACACCGAGCCCCGCTCTGCAATCACTGCGCCCGCTTGCCCTGGAGCCCCTGGCCCTCGACAAGAGCAGCCACACGACGAGAAGCCCGTGCACCACAAGTGGAGAGCAGCGCCGAAGACAAAGCGTGGCTAAAATAAACACAGAAAAACCCATTTACAAAGATGCATACACGCCTGTGTTCATGGCATCACTGTACACAACAGCCAAGAAACAGAAACACATTTCCACTGACAGACGGACGGGTAAAGATGTGGTGGGTGCGTGTGCTTAGTCGCTCCGTCGTGTCCGACTCTTTGCAACCCCATGGAATAGAGCCTGCCAGCTTCCTCTGTCCACGGTATTCTCCAGGCAAGAATACTGGAGTGAGCAATCTATCCCTATCCCTTCTCCAGAGGATCTTCCCGACCCAGGAATCAAACCAGAGACTCCGGCATTGCAGGCAGATTCTTAACCAGCTGAGCCACCCGGGAAGCCCCTAAAGATGTGGTACATTTATACAAAGAAATATTACTCAGACATAGGGAAAAAAAGAACAAAATAATGCCACTTAAGGTTGCAACTAGAGATTATGATACTAAGTGAAGTCAGAAAGACAAATACCATATGATATCACTTATATGTGGAATCTACATAGGGCATACAGAGAAGGAAGGCAGGGAAGGTGGGCGAGACAGAGAAACACGGGCGGGAGGAGCTAGGGAGAAAGAGGGAGGGAAGAAAGGAGAAAGAGAGGCAGAGAGTCAGGGGGAGAGAAGGGAAGAGGTGAGGGAGAAACAAAGGAAGCATGGGGGACAGAAAGACACAGGAAGAGCAAGGGGGGCAGAAAGAGGGTGTGAGGGGGGAAGGCGGAGTGATGGGGGAGATGGGAAGAGAGAGGGAGACTGAGACGGGGAGAGGCAGAGAGCAGGAGAGGGAAGGAGGGCGAGACAGAGACAGGTAGGAGACTGAGAAGAGGGGTGGGGTGAAGGCAGAGGGGGGGAGAGAGGGGGCAGGAGAAACAGTGGTCAGAGAGAGAAAAAGGGAGGGAGACACAGTGACAGGGAGGGACAGAGAGCCGGGTGGGGGAGAGAGGGAGGAAGAAAAGAGAAAGGAGGAGACAGAAAGCCAGAGAGAGAGGAGGAGGGAAGGAGAGACAGAGATAGGGACGAAGGGACAGAGAGAAAGGGAAAGGGAGCAGAAAGACAGAAAGAGACCAGGAGACAGTCAGAAAGAGGCCAAGAGATACACAGGAAGAGAGACACCGAGGAAGACAGACAGGTGGAGAGGGTGGGAGAGAGAAAGAAGCAGAAAAGAGAGGGAGAAAGATCAGGAGAGAAGGAGGGAAGCAGGGAGAGAAAGGGAAACAAAGAGGGAGGAAGTGAGGGAGAGGGAGAGGAGAGACAGGGCAAGAGAAACAGAATGAAAGACGGGAGAGTCAGGGCACAAAGGAACACACCTAAGAAGCAGCCGTCATCTTCTGGGCTCCAAACTCACTGCACATGGTGACTGCAGCCATGGAATCAAAAGACGCTTGCTATGACCAACCTAGACAGCATATTCAAAAGCAGAGACATTACTTTGCCGACAAAGGTCTGTCTAAAGGCTATGGTTTTTCCAGTGGTCATGTATGGATGTGAGAGTTGGACTGTGAGGAAAGCTGAGCGCCGAAGAATTGATGCTTTTGAACTGTGGTGTTGGAGAAGACTCTTGAGAGTCCCTTGGACTGCAAGGAGATCCAACCAGACCATCCTGAAGGAGATCAGTCCTGGGTGTTCATTGCAAGGACTGATGCTAAAGCTGAAACTCCAGTACTTTGGCCACCTGATGCGAAGAGCTGACTCACTGGAAAAGACCGTGATGCTGGGAAAGAGTGAGGGCAGGAGGAGAAGGGGATGACAGAGGATGAGATGGTTGGATGGCATCACCGGCTTGATGGAGATGAATTTGAGCAAGATCTGGGAGTTGGTGATGGACAGGCAGGCCTGGCGTGCTGCTGTCCATGGGGTCGCAAAGAATTGGACATGACTGAGTGACTGAACCTAACTGAAGAAACAGCCTCACAGAGAGAACAGACTTTTAGTTGCCAAGGGTGAGGGGAGGAGGGAAGGGATGGACTGGCAGTTCAGGGTTAGTAGAAGCAAACTCTGACACTTAGAATGAACAGGGGATGCAGGTTAGATCCCTGGCTGGGGAACAAACATCCCACATGCCTTGGGGCAACTAAACCAACTCGCCACAACTAGAGAACCTGCGAGCCGCAACTATTGAGTCCATGTGCTCTAAGCCTGTGCTCCACAACAGGAGAAGGCCGAGAGCCGCAACCAGATCAAGTCCACACGCTAATGAAGACTCAGCTCACCCAAAGAAAGAAATAAATGAAGTCATATGTTTAAAACAGTGCGGGAAAAAAAGGACTGAGAAGTATTGAGAGCAAAAATGGAAACCAGAGGCGAGGCACAGATGGTGGAGTAACAGGACAAGGAATTCACATCTCCTAACACAGTGTAAAGAGCAATACAGCATAGGAACCTGGAATGTCAGGTCCATGAATCAAGGCAAATTGGAAGTGGTCAAACGAGATGGCAAGAGTGAATGCCGACATTCTAGGAATCAGTGAACTAAAATGGAGTGGAATGGGTGAATTTAACTCAGATGACCATTATATCTACTACTGCAGGCAGGAATCCCTTGGAAGAAATGGAGTAGCCATCATAGTCAACAAAAAGAGTCCGAAATGCAGTACTTGGATGCAATCTCAAAAACGACAGAATGATCTCTGTTCGTTTCCAAGGCAAACCATTCAATATCACAGTAATCCAAGTCTATGCCCCAACCAGTAACGCTGAAGAAGCTGAAGTGGAACGGTTCTATGAAGACCTACAAGACCTTTTAGAACTAACACCCAAAAAAGATGTCCTTTTCATTACAGGGGACTGGAATGCAAAAGTAGGAAGTCAAGAAACACCTGGAGTAACAGGCAAATTTGGCCTTGGAATACGGAATGAAGCAGGGCAAAGACTAATAGAGTTTTGCAAAGAGAACACACTGGTCATAGCAGACACCCACTTCCAACAACACAAGAGAAGACTACACATGGACATCACCAGATGGTCAACACCAAAATCAGATTGATTATATTCTTTGCAGCCAAAGATGGAGAAGCTCTATACAGTCAGCAAAAACAAGACCAGGAGCTGACATGGCTCAGATCATGAACTCCTTATTGCCAAATTCAGACTTAAATGGAAGAAAGTAGGGAAAACCACTAGACCATTCAGGTATGACCTAAATCAAATCCCTTATGATTATACAGTGGAAGTGAGAAATAGGTTTAAGGGACTAGATCTGATAGAGTACCTGATGAACTATGGACGGAGGTTGGTGACACTGTACAGGAGACAGGGATTAAGACCATCCCCATGGAAAAGAAATGCAAAAAAGCAAAATGGCTGTCTGGGGAGGCCTTACAAATAGCTGTGAAAAGAAGAGAAGCAAAAACCAAAGGAGAAAAGGAAAGATATAAGCATCTGAATGCAGAGTTCCAAAGAATAGCAAGAAGAGATAAGAAAGCCTTCCTCAGCGATCAATGCAGAGAAATAGAGGAAAACAACAGAATGGGAAAGACTAGAGATCTCTTCAAGAAAATCAGAGATACCAAGGGAACATTTCATGCAAAGATGGGCTCGATAAAGGACAGAAACGGTATGGACCTAACAGAAGCAGAAGATATTAAGAAGAGGTGGCAAGAATACACAGAAGAACTGTACAAAAAAGATCTTCATGACTCAGATAATCACGATGGTGTGATCACTCACCTAGAGCCAGACATCCTGGAATGTGAAGTCAAGTGGGCCTTAGGAAGCATCACTATGAACAAAGCTAGTGGAGGTGATGGCATTCCAGTTGAGCTATTTTCAAATCCTGAAAGATGATGCTGTGAAAGTGCTGCACTCAATATGCCAGCAAATTTGGAAAACTCAGCAGGGGCCACAGGACTGGAAAAGGTCAGTTTTCATTCCAATCCCAAAGAAAGACAATGCCAAAGAATGCTCAAACGATCGCACAATTGCACTCATCTCACTAGTCAAGTCATGCTCAAAATTCTCCAAGCCAGGCTTCAGCAATATGTGAACCGTGAACTTCCTGATGTTCAAGCTGGTTTTAGAAAAGGCAGAGGAACCAGAGATCAAACTGCCAACATCTGCTGGATCGTCGAAAAAGCAAGAGGGTTCCAGAAAAACATCTATTTCTGCTTTATTGACTATGCCAAAGCCTTTGACTGTGTGGATCACAATAAACTGTGGAAAATTCTGAAAGAGATGAGAATACCAGACCACCTGACCTGCCTCTTGAGAAACCTGTATGCAGGTCAGGAAGCAACAGTTAGAACTGGCCATGGAACAACAGGCTGGTTCCAAATAGGAAAAGGAGTACATCAAGGCTGTATATATTGTCACCCTGCTTATTCAACTTCTCTGCAGAGTACATCATGAGAAACGCTGGGCTGGAAGAAGCAGAAGCTGGAATCAAGATTGCCAGGAGAAATATCAATAACCTCAGATATGCGGACAACACCACCCTTATGGCAGAAAAAGTGAAGAGGAACTAATAAGCCTCTTGAGGAAAGTGAAAGAGGAGAGTGAAAAAGTTGGCTTAAACCTCAACATTCAGAAAACTAAGATCATGGCATGTGGTCCCATCACTTCATGGGAAATAGATGTGGAAACAGTGGAAACAGTGTCAGACTTTATTTTTTTGGGCTCCAAAGTCACTGCAGATGGTGACTTTGCATGAAATTAAAAGATGCTTACCCCTTGGTAGGAAAGTTATGACCAACCTAGATGGCATATTCAAAAGCAGAGACATTACTTTGCCAACAAACATCCGTCTAGTCAAGGCTATGGTTTTTCCTGTGGTCATGTATGGATGTGAGAGTTGGATTGTGAAGAAAGCTGAGCACCGAAGAATTGATGCTTTTGAACTGTGGTGTTGGAGAAGACTCTTGAGAGTCCCTTGGACTGCAAGGAGATCCAACCAGTCCATTCTAGAGGAGATCAGTCCTGGGTGTTCTTTGGAAGGAATGATGCTAAAACTGAAACTCCAGTACTTTGGCCACCTGTTGCGAAGAGTTAACTCATTGGAAAAGACTCTGATGCTGGGAGGGATTGGGGGCAGGAGGAGAAGGGGATGACAGAGGATGAGATGGCTGGATGGCATCACCGACTCGATGGACTTGAGTCTGGGTGAACTCCGGGAGTTGGTGATAGACAGGGAGGCCTGGCATGCTGCGATTCATGGGGTTGCAAAGAGTCGGACACGACTGAGCGACTGAACTGAACTGAACACAGTGGCACCAACCAGGCGCTGCTGGCGGGGGACCCCAGACACCTAGGGGGACTGGAGGAATCTCCATGCAAGCAGGTAGGATGTAGTGGGGGAAGGAGGGAGGGAGGAAAAGCAGAGGCGAGATGGGGGGCACCCCTGAGGGGTGGCTGAGGGAGTGAGGGGAACATGACAAGGGTCTTCCCAACCTGCTCAGGACCCAGGGAGCCTGCTGGGGTCCAGGGCCTGAATCTCCACCTTCAGGGCTCACTCTGGCTGTGCAGGTCTTGAGTCTAAGCCCAGCCTCCCAGGGCCTTTTCTGGCTATTTTCCCCTTGCTGTACTGATTCTCTTTAGCTTTGTTGTTATTACATTTTTGTTTTTCTTATATATTTTTGGCCATGCCAGGAATCAAACCTGCCCCTCCCCCCAACACTGCATTGGGAGTGTGGAGTCTTAGCCACTGAACCACCAGGGAAGTCCCTATTATTTCTAATATATTTTCTAGATTTATTTTATTTTTTATTCGTTTTTACTGTTCTCCTTGTTGTTTCTTATCTTTTTTTTTTTTTTGGCAGCACTGTGTGACCTGCGGGGCTATGGTTCCCAGGCCAGGGATCAGGCTTGAGCTCCTGTGGTGGAAGCACCGAGTCTAAACCCCTGGACTAACAGAGAACCTCAGAATTCAGGCACTATTAATCATCGTGAGCTCTACCAGAAGTCCTCACCGCAGCACTGACCTACAGCCTGCAGACTCCAGGGTTGGACGCCTCAGGCCAAACAACCAGCAAGTCAAGAACACAGTCCCACCCATCAAATATAAAAAGGAGAGATAAAAAAAAATTTGGTACAGATGAAGGAGCAATGTAAAAACCTACAAGACCAAACAAATGAGGAGGAAACAGGCAACCTACCTAAAAAGAAAATCAGAGTAATGATAGTAAAGATGATCCTAAATCTCAGAAAGAGAATGCAGGCACAGGTTGAGAAAATCCAGACGTGTTTAACAAGGACCTAAAGAACTAAAGAGCAAACAGTGATGAAAAACACAAGAAGAACCGGAATGGAAGCTACACTGGAATAGCAGAGTGACTAAACCAGAAGAACCAGTAAGTGAGCTCAAAGAATGGTGGAAAGAACTGCTGAGCAGCAGAATAAAGAAAAAAGGAACCAAAATAAATGAGGACAGTCTCAGAGACCTCTGGACATTACACACACCAACATTCAAATCACAGGGGTCTTAGAAGGAGAGAAAGAGTTGGAGAAAAATACTGGCAGAGATTACAGTTGAAAATATCCCTAACACAGGAAACAGGCACCCAAGTCCAGACAGTCCCAAACAGGAGAAATCCAAGGAGATACACAAAGAGACAAATATTCATCAAACTAACAAAAATCAAAAATAAAAAGCAGCAAGGTAAAAGCAACAAAAACAGACAAGGGAATCTCCATAAGGTTATCAGCTGATTTTCCGCAGAAACTCTGCAAGACAGATGGGATGGCAGGACATATTTAAAGTCATGAAAGGGAAAGAAAGTGCAAACAAGATTACGCTATCCAGCAAGGATATCATTCAGATTCCATGGAGAAATCAATAGCTTTACAGACAACTTCTCAGGTGTTTAAAACCCAGCACTTCCAATACAGGGGGCATGGGCTGGATCCCTGGTCAAGGAACTTAGATCCCACATCCTGCATAGCTCTGGCAAAAATAAAATGTAAAAAGCCTTTACAAACAAGCAAAAGCTAAGGAATTCAGCACCACCAAACCAGGTTTACAACAAATTCTTAAGGAACTTCTGTAGGCTGAAAACACAAGAAACTGACTCACAAAACAGATACAAAACAATAAGAAAATGGTAAAAGGAACATGTATGTTGATAATTATCTAGAATGTAAAAGGATTAAATGCTCCAAGCAAAGGACACACACTGGCTGAATGGATGGAAAAGTAAGAACAGTATAGACGCTGTCTAAAAGGGGCCTACATCAGACTTGGGAACACACACAGACTGAAAATGAGGGGATGAAACAAGATATTCCATGCAAATGGAAATCAAAAGAATGCTGGAACAGCATCATTCATATCAGGTAAAACAGACTTTAAATAAAGACTGTTACAAGAGACAAGGAAGGTCACTACACAGTGATTAACGATCAGTCCCACAAGGAGGTATAACAATTATAAATATTTATTCACTCAAGACAGGAGCAGTTCAATGCATAAGGCAAATGCTAATCATCATAAAAGGTGAAATCGAAATTAACACATGTAGTGATAAGTGTAGTGTGTTAGTCACTCAGTCATGTCCGACTGCTTGTGACCCCATGGACTGAAGGTAGCTCACCAGGCTCCTGTCCATGGAATTCTCCAGGCAAGAATAATGGAGTGGGGAGCCATTCCCTTCTCTAGGGGATCTTCCAGACTCAAGGTTTGAACCCAGGTCTCCTGCACGGCAGGCAGATTCTTTACTGTCTGAGCCACCAGGGAAGCCCACCACAATTACAGCGAAGGGTTTTAACACTCCCCTTACACCAATGGACAAATCATCCAGACAGAAAATAAACTAACACAATCTTTAACCGACACAATAGACCAGATGGACTTAACTGATACTCAAAAGCGGCAGAATACACTTTCTCTCAGGTGCACATGAAACGTTCTCCAGGACAGATCACATCTTGGGTCTTAAATCAAACCTCACTAAATTTAAGAAAATGGAAATCATATCAAGCATCTTTTCTGACCACAGAATTATGAGAATAGAAATCAATTACAGGGAAAAAAACCCAAACTATGAAAAACACAAAGACACACGGAGGATAATCGACCTGCTACTAAATAACCCAGAGGTCACTAAAGGAATCAACAACACACAGAGGACGTCCCCGGTGGCCCAGCGGTTAAGAACCTGCCTGCCAGTGCACGGGACCTGGGTTTGATCCTGGGTCTGGGAGGATTCCACATGCTGCAGGGCAACCAAGCCCGTGCGCCCAACTCTGGAGCTCACAGGGCGCAAACGCGGAGCCCCGCCTCCCAACTCCTGACGTCCGCGCAGTCTAGAGCCCGTGTGCCTCCACCGCTGAGCCTGCTCACTGCAACTGCTGAAGCCCACGCGCCCTAGAGACCGTGCTCCACAGCGAGAGAAGCCGCCACGCCACAGCTAGAGAGGGGCCCGCTCACTGCAGCTTGAGAAAGCCCACCCGCGCCAACAAAGACCCAGAGCAGCCACAAATGAATAAACAAACTAATTCAGAAAGATACACGCACCCCTATGTTCACAGCAGCGCTATACACAGAAGCCAACACACGGACACAACTTAAATTCCCATGGACAGATGAGTGGATACAGATGTGGTACATATACGCAACGGGCACTGCTCAGCCATAAAAACAGAACAAAACAATGCCATCTGAAGCCAACTTGGAGAGATTATCATACTAAGTGAGCTAAGAAAGATACCATATGATATCACGATATGTAGAATGTAAAATCGGATTAACAGAGTGCAGAAGAAAAAAGAGAAAGACAAAGAGGAGAGAGAAAATGGGAGAGAAAGAGAGAGGGAAGGTGGGAGAGAGAGCAAGAAAGGGAAGCAAGGAGACACCGACAGAGACGGAGGGAAGGAGCTAGGGAGAAAGGGAGAGGGAAGGAGGAAGACAGAAAAGAGACACAGAGAAAGAGAGGCAGAGAAAGAGGTGGGAGAGAGACACGGGGGTGAGGGCAGGAATGAGCGAGGGGGGAAGAGCCAGGAAGAGAAGAAAGGACACAGAGAGGAAAGATAGGAAGTGAGAGATAAAACAGAGAGACTGTGAAGGAGGCAGAATTAAAGGGTGACAGAGACAGAGAAGGGAGAGAAATTCAGGGAGAAAGAAGAGACAGAGGAAGGAGGGAGAGAGAGAGACAGGGCAGGACAGAGACAGAGAAAAAGCGGCAAGGAGAGAGAGAGGCACGGGAGGAGGGAAGGGAGAGGAAAGAAGACAGAGAGCTGGAGGAGGGAGGAGAAGAGGAAGAGGGCAGAGGGCGAGGGGGAGACAAAGGGCAAGAGGCAGAAAGAGGAGAGAGCAAGGCAGAAAGAGACACAGGGCGGGAGAGGAAGGGAGACGGGGAGAGAGGAGAGAGACAGAGGGAGAGACGACGGCAGAGTCAGAAAGAAGGTGAGGCAGAGAGACTGAGAGAGAGTCAGAGGGCGAGGGAAAAAGAAACAACAGAGAGAGCGAGCGAGCGAGCGCCGAGACAGAGGTGGCGGGCGGGCGCGCAGGAGAGGGACGCGTGGGAAAACAGATGGACAGGCTGGTTTAGGCTTCAGAGACTAAGCAGGGCAGACCCCTGAACCCGTCTGCTAAGACTGCAAGCCTTGCACCTTAGACACAACAGGGGACGGATCTCGAAACTGTTTAGCCTCTGGAGGGGTTTGGCCCACGAGGTCCCAGGCTTAACAACATTCCAAGTTTTACAGAACAAAGCAAACAGCATTAAGATGAAACTAGAGCTGCCATCTTCTCACAGATTGACCAGGATATGTTTGCATCCTGGGATTATAAACGGGAACCCAAACTGCAATTTTGTTGCTGTTGTTCTTTGGTTTAAAATTGCTGACTAGAGAAAGTATTATATATTAACATTTACACTAAGTTTTCTTTTTTATTATCACTTACTGCTTAATTACTTTTTCACAAATTCTTTTTTTAAATTAATTTATTTTAATTGGAGGCTAATTACTTTACAATGTTGCAGTGGTTTTTGCCATACATTGACATGAATCCACCACGGGTGTACATGTGTTCCCCATCCTGAACCCCCCTCCCACCTCCCTCCCCATCCCTTCCCTCAGGGTCATCCCAGCGCACCAGCCCCAGCACCCTGTCTCATGCATCAAGCCTGGATTGGCGATCTATTTCACATACAGTAATATACATGTTTCAATGCTATTCTCTCAGATCATCCCACCCTCACCTTCTCACACAGAGTCCAAAAGACTGTTCTTTACATCTGTGTCTGTTTTGCTGTCTCACATGTGGGGTCATCGTTACCATTTTTGAAGTCTCACCCAAGGAGGGCACCTGCTGCCTAAGACCTTTCCCCACTGGGAATCCAGATGTGTGGGGTCACGGGACTTCCCAGCGCTGCTCAGGTGGGATGTTGGTCAAAACCCACTTGGGAGAGGTGTCCTCTGCTGTTTCTATTTGTCTTTTCTTGTGATGTTAGTATATTGAAAGTTCGCTAGATAATTCTCTAATGAATGTGGGTATCACTCACTTGTATATAATGAGCGGCTGCTTTTGTTAACACATCCTTTGAAGCTGAGATGAAAGTGAACATTTTCTGCCAAACAGGAGGTGGAGAAAGTCTGGGAGACAGAGAGAGAGGGACGCTCACAGAGAGAGACACACACACAGAGACCAAGGTTGGGAGGGAGGGAGGGAGACATGAGAGACAGAGAAACAAAGAGGGAGAAAAAGAGAGTGACCCAGAGTGGGAAGGGGGGAGAGAGACAGGGAGCAAGAGAAAGAGAGAGAGAGACAGGGAGAGAGACCGAGAGAGGGGGTGGGAGGGAGGGAGGGAGGGAGAGAGAAAAGGAAAGAAAGAGTGAGACAGGCAGGGAGGCAGGGAGAGACCAAAAGATGGAGAGGAAGAAAGAAGACTGAGAAAAAGGGAGGGAGGGAGAGAAAGGGGAGAAAGGGTGGGAGGGAAAGAGAGAGAGACCAAAGGAGGGTGGAGAGGGAGGGAGAGAGGAAGGGAGGGGAGAGGGAGAAGCAGGGAGACAGCAAAAGAGAGACTAAGAGAGGGAGAAATAGAGAGAGAGAGACAAAGAGAGAAAGAGTGACGCAGGGAGAGGTCAAGAGAGATGGAGGGAAGGAGAAAGAGGAGACAAGGAAAGAGGGTGGGATGAAAAGAGAGAGAGAGAGAGAGAGAGAGAGAGAGAGGTTGACAGGGAGATAGAAAGGGAGGTAGGGAGAAAGAAAGAAAGACAGAAAGACGGAAGGAGGGAGGCACAGGGCAGGAGAGACAGAGACAGACCAGGAGAGAGGGAGGCAGAAAGAAAAAGAAAGGGACGGGGAAGGAGGCAGGGTGGGAGGGAGAAAGAGGGCAAAAGAGAGTGACAGAAAATGTTAACAGGGAGGGGAAAAAACCCAGCACACCTGAACACATCTCGCTAACAGCCTAACAGAGAGAACAGACTTTTAGTTGCCAAGAGGGAGAGGAGTAGGGAGGGGATGGACCGGGAGTTCGGGCTTAGTGGACTCAGACTCTGCATTTACCATGAACAGGGACGTCTGCCTTTCGATGCAGGGGATGCAGGTTACACCCCTGGTGGGGGGACGAACGCCCCACAGGCAACTGCAGAACCTGGGCGCCCCAATACCGAGTCCACGCGCTCTAGAGCCCATGCTCTGCAAGAAGACCAAGAGCTGCAACTGGAGAAGCCCACACACTGTAAAGACTCGGTTCAGCCAAAAAAAAAAGGGCCGGATGAACAAATGGATCGTACTGTCCAGTGCAGGAAACTAGACTCAACCTTTTGGGATAAACCATAATGGACAAGAATACTAAAAAGAATGGATAGATGTGTGAACAGAGCTACCTTACTGTACAGCAGAAATTAAAACATTGCAAATCAACTATACTTCAATAAAATAAATATAAATAGCTAGACAGCTTTAAAAAAGAGAAGTGTTTTTAACACAAGAGGTAAAATTAAACAGTATGTACGACAGACGGGTCTGAGTGCACATCTCCAGGCCTCCCCTCGCGTGGAAGCTCCCTGGCAGCCCCTCGCAGGCAGGAGCCGGTGCTGCTGGGGCTGTGGGAAGAGCCAGGACTGAGCAGCAGCTGGAAGAGAAATGGAAGGGGCCCGACCACGTTCTTCTTACCACTCACACTTCTCTAAACCCAGATGGAGTAAAACCGTGGGTACATCACTCTAGTGTAAGAAGGTACCAGGGGCTGACCTGTCAGGCCTGCCTACAGCCAGCAAGCAACCTCCTGAGAAGTGGACATCTCGCCCTTTGGGAAACCTTGAGGATTAGTTACAAGCCGAATGGGAGTTTTGTTTTCTTACACTTTCTCATGGGCTTCCCTGATGGCTCAGGCAGTAATGAATCTACCTGCTATGCAGGAGACCCAGGTTCAGCCCCTAGATCGGGAAGATCCCCTGGGGGAGGAAATGGCAACCCACTCCAGTATTCTTGCCTGGGAAATCTCATAGACAGAAGAGCCTGGTAGGCTACAGTCCAAGGGGTAGCAAACAGTTGGACACGACTGAACGACTAACACTCTCATGCTTTCTCACACCCTTTTCCTTTCCCACCAAACTACAGATTCAGGGATTTCCCCAGTAGTCTAGCAGCTAAGGCACCCTGGCCCAGTGCAGAGGGCTCCGAGTTTGATCCCTGGTTGGGGAACTAGATCCCACGTGCTGCAACTAAGCCTGTGGATTCTAGAGCCCTCAGGACACAACTAGAGAAGCCCACATGCTACAAGGAGCAGCTGTGCACTGCCAGGAACACCCAGTGCAGCCAAAATAAATAAACAAACAACAACCCCCACAGGACAGCTCCACGTGCTGCTTCTCTGATAACCCTAACTGCTGGCACGCGGTGAGCTTCCTACTTCCAGGCCTTCAGCACGTGCGCCTGGGTGCGCTTCTCTCTTCCAGGGAGTGGTATGAAACAACTGGCTGCGGCAAGTCTCCCTGTGAAGCGAGGGGCAGACCCGACTCCTGAATCTGAGCAAACAGAGCTACTCCGGGTCATGAGCGGCAGCTGTCACTCCTCCAGCTGGGTCTGCGGCACCAAGATGGCGCCCCAGGACTGAGATCGTCATCACACAACCCTCGGATGCAGGACTTGGAATCAAGCATTTCTAATTCAGTCTCCAGTGCCCCGAACTTAGGCAGCATGCAGGCCCCTCCAGGAAGTAGCCAGAGTAGGTGCCTTTCTGTTCCCTGAAAGACTCAGGGAAAGATAAAACTGAAGTGGGGATTAAAACTGAGCCCCCTTAAAGCTGACTTCCTCTACTGAGTTTATGATTAACATCTCTATCAGCAACGATTATTCCTTCTATTGTCCAGTGTCTGTTCTCAAGACTGAGGAATATCAGGGCTTCCCTGGTGGCTCAGTGATAAGGAATCCACCTGCCAAGGCAGGATACACGGGTTCCATCCCTGATCTGGAAATACTGCACATGCTGCAGAGCAGTTGAGAACACGCCCCACAACCGCTGAGCCTGTGCTCCAGAACAAGCACAGAGTAGCCCCGCTCTCCACAGCAAAAGCCCAGGCAGCACCGAAGAGCCAGCACAGCCAGAAATGAAAAATAAAGTCATGCATCTTTTTAAAAGGAGGAAAAAAAAAAGACTGTGGCATATTCAGAACAAAACTGGATACCAGAAGTGGCGTAAAGACGGTGTAGGAGAACAGGGAGCAGTGCTGGTGGGGGAGCTCAAACACCTAAGGGGGGCTGGAGGAGTTTCCTTGCAACCAGGGAGGATGTGGTGGAGGAGATAGCTCAGAGGGTAAAGAATCTGTCTGCAATGCATGCGACCCAAGTTCGATCCCTGGGTCGGGAAGATCTGCTGGAGAAGGGATAGGCTACCCTCACCAGTATTCTTGAGCTCCCCTTGTGGCTCAGCTGGTAAATAATCCACCTGCAATGTGGGAGACCTGGATTTGATACCTGGGTTGGGAAGATCCCCTGAAGAAGGGAAAGGGTACCCACTCCAGTATTCTGCCCTGGGTCCCTGTACAGTCCATGGGGTCACAAAGAGCCCTGTACAGTCCATGGACACAACTGAGCAACTTTCACCCATGATGCAGTGATCAGCAGGGTAGGGGAGAGACCTTTGGAGGGACAGAGACAAGCTGGGAAGCACCTTCCCCACCTGCTCAGGACCTGGGAAGCCAGCTGGGGTCCAGGGCCTGAATCTCTACGCCTCAGGGTCCCCCATGGCTGTGCAGGTCCTGAGCCTAAAGCCCACCCCACCAACCCCCAGAGCCTTTGCTAGCTATTTCCCTCCTAATGTGATTCTCTTTAACTTTGTTGTTGCTGTTATGTTTTTAAATTTTTTAAAATATATTTTCTACTTTCTAATTTTTTACTCCTGTTACTGTTCTGCTGCTTCTTATCTGCTGTCTCTCTTGGCAGCACTGTGTGACCTACAGCATCATGGTTCCCAGGCCAGGGATCCTGTGGCGGGAACACCAAGTCCAAACCCATGGACTAACAGAAAACCTCAGACCCCAGGCAACATTAATCGGAGTGAGTTCACCCAGAGGTTCTCATCTCAGTACCAAGACCCGGCTTAACCCACGGCCTGTAAACTCCAGTGCTGGACACCTCAGGCCAAACCACCAGCAAGACAGGAACATAGTCCCACCCATCAAAAAAAAAAAGAGAGATGACAAAAAATATGGTACAGACAAAGGAGCAATGTAAAAACTTACAAGATAAAATAAATGAAGAGGAAATAGGCAACCTACTGAAAAAGGATTCAGAGAGTAATGACAGTAATCCTAAATTTCAGAAATAGAATGGAGGCACAGATTGAGAAAATACAAGAAATGTTTAACAAGGACCTAAAAGAACTAAAGAGCAAACAAACAGTGATGAAAACACAATAACAGAAATGAAAAATAAACTAGAAAGACAGAATGGTGGAAAGAACTGCTGAGGAGCAGAATAAAGAAAAAAGAATCAAAATAAATGAGAACAGGCTTAGAGACCTCTGGGACAAAATTAAACACACCAACGTTCAAATCATAAGGGTCTCAGGAGAGAATTCACTTTCACTTTTCACTTTCACGCACTGGAGAAGGAAATGGCAACCCACTCCAGTGTTCTTGCTTGGAGAATCCCAGGGACAGGGGAGCATGGTGGGCTGCCGTCTACGGGGTCGCACAGAGTCCGACACGACTGAAGCGACGCAGCAGCAGGAGAGAAAGGGTCTGAGAAAATATTTGCAGAGAACATAGATGAAAATTTCTGTAACACAGGAAAGGAAATAGCCACCCAAGTTCAGGCTGTCCTATACAGGATAAACCCAAGGAGATACACATTGAGACACATATTCATCAAACTAACAGAATTTAATTAAAAAAAAAATGAAAACAGCAATGTAAAAGCAAGAATAACATATAAGGGAATCCATACAAGGTTATCAGCTGATTTTTAAGCAGAGGGCAGATGGAAGTGGCTGGATATATTTAAAGTGATGAAAAGGGAAAATCTACAACCAAGATCATTCTACCCAGCAGTATCACTCAGATTCACTGGAGAAATCAAATGCTTTACAGACAGGGCACTTCCCTGGCGGTTGAAACTCTGAGCTTCCAATACAGGGGGCGTGGGTTCGATTTCTGCTCAAGGAACTAAGATCCCACATACCTCAGAGCGCAGCCAAAAAAAAAAAAGCTTTACAGACAAGCAAAAGAGAAATCAGCACCACCAAACCAGGTTTACAAAAATTGCTTTAAAAACTTTTCTAGGCTGAAAACACAAGGGAGAATAGGAACCACAAAAACAGATCCAAAACAATTAAGAAAATGGTAATAGGACCATGCATATTGATAATTACCTACAATGTACATGGATTAATGTGCCAACCAAAAGACACAGACTGGCTGAATGCATGCAAAACCAAGACTTTTTTATATATGTTGTCTACAAGAGACCCACTTTGGACCTAGGGACACATACCGTATGAAAGTGAGAGGATGGAAAAAGATAATCCATGCAAATGGAAATCAAAAGAATGCTGGAACAGCATTACTCATTATCAGGTAAAACAGACTTTAAAATGAAGACTGTTACAAGAGACAAGGAAGGTCACTATTGATCAGGGTCAATTCCATAAGGACGTATAACAACTATAGTTACTTATTCACCTAACACAGAAGCAGATCAACGCGTAAGGCAAATGCTAACAGCCATAAAAGGGGAAAGTGACAGGAACACAATTACGCAGTGACGCCTGCAGTGTGTCGTCTCTCGGTCGTTCTGACAGCTTGTGAGCCCATGGATGCAGCCCGGCAGGCTGCTCTGTCCGTGAAACTGTCCAGGCAAGAATACTGGAGGGGGGAGCCAGGCCCTTCTCTAGGGGAATCCCCTTGACCCGTGATTTGAGCCCAGGTCTTCTGCATTGAGGGCAGATTCTTTACCATCTGAACCACGGGGAAGCCCGACACAATTACACCGGAGGACTGTAACACTCCACTAAAACCAATGGGCACATCATCCAGACAGAAAATAAATACGGAAATTTAAGTCAATCTCTAATTGACACAACAGATCAGACAGACTTAATTGATACTGATAGAACATTCCACTCAAAAGCGGCAGAATACACTGTCTTCTCAAGCGCACATGAAACATTCTCCAGGACAGATCACATCTTAGGCCACACACCAAGCCTCACTAAATTTAAGAAAATGGCAATCGTATCAAGCATCTTTTCTGGCCACAGTACTGAGATTAGAAATCAATTACAGGGGAAAAAAGAAAACCACAGAAACACATCGAAGCTAAATAATACGCTACTATATAACCAAGAAATCACTGGAGACATAAAAAATTCATAGAGGCCATGAGTGGTGGCCCAGTGGTTAAGAACCTGCCTGCCAGTGCAGGGGACCTGGGTTTGATCCCGGGTCTGGGAGGATTCCACATGCTGCAGGGCAACCAAGCCCGTGCGCCCAACTCTGGAGCTCACAGGGCGCAAACGCGGAGCCCTGCCTCCCAACTCCTGAAGCCTCTGCAGATTCCACAGCCTGTGCGCCTCCCCCGCTGAGCCTGCTCGCTGCAACTGCTGAAGCCCACGCGCCCTAGAGACCGTGCTCCACAGCGAGAGAAGCCGCCACGCCACAGCTAGAGAGGGGCCCGCTCACTGCAGCTTGAGAAAGCCCACCCGCGCCAACAAAGACCCAGCACAGCCGTAAATGAATAAACAAACTAATTCAGAAAGATACACGCACCCCTATGTTCACAGCAGCGTTATACACAGAAGCCAAGACACGGACACAACTTAAATTCCCATGGACAGATGAGTGGATACAGATGTGGTACATATACGCAACGGAGCACTGCTCAGCCATAAAAACAGAACAAAACAATGCCATCTGAAGCCAACATGGATGCAGTGAGGGATTATCATACTAAAGGCAGTAAGTCTGAAAGACAAACACCATATGATATCACTGATAATGTAGAACATAAATAGGGCAAATGGAGCGTGAGGCAGGAAAAAAAGAACGAGAAAGAACCAGAGAGAAAACAGGAGAAAAAGAGGAAGGTGGGAGAGAAAGAAAGAAAAGGAGACAAGGAGAGAGAGACACAGAGAGAAACAGAGAAGGAGGGAGGGAGACAGAGAGGAGGCATGGGGGCTGGGGGCGAGCATGAATGAGTGAGAGGGAGAGAGAGGCAAGGAGGAAGAATGAGAGGCAGGGCCTGCGGGGCGGGGAGGGGGAGAGAGAGAGAGAGAGAAACACAGAGACGGGAGAGAGACTGACAGAGACGCAGAGACGGTGAATTAGGGAGTGACAGAGAGAGGCAATCAGGGAGAGTAAGACAGAGGTAGGGAGTGAGGAAGGAAGAAAGACAGGGAAACAGATAGAGGGAGTGAGACAGACAGGAATGGAGGGAGAGAGAGAAAGAAATAACAACAGGGAGAGAGACAGGGCAGGAGAGAGAGCAAAAGAGGCAGTGACAAGAGAGACAGAGCCGGCAGAGGGAGGGAAGAAGAGAGGGGAGGAGTGAGAAAAAGGAGAGAGATACAGAAGGGAGAAGAGACAGAGTAGAGAGGGAGAGACACCCAGAGAGGCAGGGAAAGAAGAGCGGGGGAAGGGGGAGAGGGAAAGACACCCAGAGAGGCAGGGAAAGAAGAGCGGGGGACGGGGGAGAGGGAAAGACACCCAGAGAGGCAGGGAAAGAAGAGCGGGGGAAGGGGGAGAGGGAGGGACGTGCGGGAAAGCAAATCCACAGTCTGGTTTAGGGTTCAGAGACTAAACAGAGCAGACCCCTCACCCCGTCTGCTAAGACTGAAAGCCTTGCACCTTAGATACGACAGGGGACAAGACAGGGATCTCGAAACTGTTGAGCCCCTGGAGGGGGTTTGGCCAAGGAGGTCCCAGGCTTAACAACATTCCAAGTTTTACAGAACAAAGCAAACAGCATTAAGATGAAACCAGAGCTGCTATTTGCTCACAGACCGACCAGGATATCAGTGTGCATGCTGGGATTATCAGCGGGAACCCAAACTGCAATTCTTGAAGTCTCAGCTGAGGAGGGGACCTGCGCCTAGGACCTTTCCCCACTGGGAATCCAGATGTGCTGGGTCGCAGGACTTCCCAGCGCTGCTCAGGTGGGACGTTGGTCAAAACCCACTTTGGAGAGGTGTCCTCTGCTGTTTCTATTTGTCTTTTTTTGTGATGTTAGTATATTGAAAGTACATTAGATAATTTTCTAATGAATGTGGGTATCACTTATTTGTTTATAACAAGCGGCTACTTTTGTTAATACATCCTTTGAACCTGAGATGAAAGTGAAAATTTTCTGCAAAACAGGAGGTGGAGAGAGAAAGTCCGGGAGAGAGAGGGAGAGGGACACTCACAGCAAGAGAGAGAATGAGAGAGAGAACAGCGAGAGAGGGACACAGAGACCAAGAGACAGGTTGGGAGGGAGGGGGAGAGAGACAGAGAAAGAAAGAGGGAGAGACCCAGAGTGGGAAGCGGGGAGAGAGACAGGGAGCAAGAGAGAGAGAGAGAGACAGGGAGAGAGAAAAGGAAAGAAAGAGTGAGACAGGCAGGGAGGCACCAAGAGAGATGGAGAGAGAGAAAGAGAGACAGGAGACAGAGAAAGGGAGGGAGGGAGAGGGAAAGAGAGACCGGAAGAGAGAGAGAGAGAGATGGGGAGCACGAGAAAGAGACACACTGAAAAGGAGAGGAAAAGACAGGGAAAAGAGAGAGAGAAAGAAAAAGTGTGAGAGAAAGGGAGAAAGAGAGAGAGGTTGACAGGGAGATAGAGAAGGAGGTAGATAGAGAGAGAGACAGAAAAAGGAAGAGAGAAGGAGGGAGGCATAGAGAGAGAGCAGCAGAAAAACAGACCAGGGGAGAGACAGAGCCCAAGAGGGAGGGAGGGAGAAAGAGAAACAGGGCAAGACAAAAAAAGAAAGAGAGGGACGAAGGGGGAGGAAGAGGAGAAAAAGAAAGAAAGAGGGAGGGCGGGAGGGAGAAAGAGAGACACAGCGAGATGAGAGTGACAGATCATCAAACAGAGAGGGGGAAAAAACAGGGCGCCAATGAAGCCACCTAAGAAACAGCCTCACAGACAGAGAGAACACACTTTTAGTTGCCAAGGGGGGAGGGGGGGGTGGGCTGGAAGCTCGGGTTAGCAGGTGCAAACTCTGATACTGAGGATGGACGGGCTGTCCCTGGTGGTCCAGTGGTTAAGAGTCCGCCTTCCGATGCAAGGGGTGCACGTCAGGCCCCTGCTTGAGGAACTAACATCCCACGTGCCACGGGGCAACTAAATTAGGTCACAGCCGGAGAATCTGGGAGATGTGATCACTGAGTGTGTGCTACAGAGCCCATGCTCACAACAAAAGAAGGCTAAGAGCTGCAACAGAGAAAGCGGGCACACTGCAAAGAAGACACAGCTCAGCCACCCCCGCAACACACAGACAAAAAAAGGAACTGATGAGCAAGAGTCCTAGTGTAGAGGGTAGGGAACCAGATTCAGTCCAATGGGATAAACCATAATGGAAAAGAACATTAAAAAGAATGTATATATGTGTATAAATGAGTTACTTTGCTGTATAGCAGAAATAAACACGATATTGTAAGCTTATTGTACTACAATAAAATAAATAGGTAGTTTTAAAAAAGACAATTCTAACAAAAGAGGTAAAAATTAAACATTATGTACAACAGATTAAAAAAGCAGAGACAATACTTTGCCAACAAAGGTCCGTCTAGTCAAGGCTATGGTTTTTCCAGTGGTCATGTATGGATGTGAGAGTTGCGCTGTGAAGAAGGCTGAGCACCGAAGAATTGATGCTTTTGAACTGTGGTGTTGGAGAAGACTCTTGAGAGTCCCTTGGACTGCAAGGAGATCCAACCAGTCCATTCTAAGGGAAATCAGTGCTAAATATTCATTGGAAGGACTGATGCTGAAGCTGAAACTCTAACACTCTGGCCACCTGATGTGAAGAACTGACTCACTGGAAAAAACCCTGATGCTGGGAAAGACTGAAGGTGGGAGGAGAAGGGGACGACAGAGGATGAGATGGTTGGATGGCATCACTGACTTGATGGACATGAGTTTGAGCAAGCTCCAGGAGTTGGTGATGGGCAGGGAGGCCTGGTGTGCTGCAGTCCATGGGGTCGCAAAGAGTTGGACATGAATGAGTGACTGAACTGAACAACAGATGGGTCGACTGTTAACCACGTGCTTGAGTGCACGTCTCCAGGCCTCCCCTCGCCTGGAAGCTCCCTGGCAGCCCTTCGCAGGCAGGAGCCGGTGCTGCTGGGGCTGTGAGAAGAACCAGGACTGAGTAGCAGCTGGAAGAGAAATGGAAGGGACCCGACCACATTCTTCTTTCCACTCACGCTTCTCTAAACTTGTATGAAGTAAAACCGTGGGTACATCACTCTAGCGTAAGAAGGTGCCAAGGGCTGACCTGTCAGACCTGCCTACAGCCAGCAAACAACCTCCTGAGAAGTGGACATCTCGCCCTTTGGGAAACCTTGAGGATTAGTTACAAGCTGAATAGGAGTTTTGTTTTCTTATGCTTTCTCGAAAATACCTTTTACCTTTCCACACAAAATTACATATTCAGGGACTTCCCTGGTGGTCCAGTGGCCAAGACTCTGTGGCCGAATGCAGGGGGGCTCCAGGTTTGAGTCCTGGTCAGAGAACCAGATCCCCCCATACTGCCAAGTTCAGCCAAAAGAGAGAAGTAAAAAAGCTTTACATACAAATGCTAAAGCGAAATCAGCACCACCAAACCAGGTTTACAACAAATGCTTAAAGAATTTCTCTAGGCTAAAAAATGGAGAAGGCAATGGCACCCCACTCCAGTACTCTTGCCTGGAAAATCCCATGGATGGAGGAGCCTGGTGGGCTACAGTCCATGGGGTCGCTAAGAGTCGGACATGACTGAGTGATTTCACTTTCACTTTTCACTTTCCTGCATTGGAGAAGGAAATGGCAACCCACTCCAGTGTTCTTGCCTGGAGAATCCCAGGGACGGGGGAGCCTGGTGGGCTGCCGTCTATGGGGTCGCACAGAGTCAGACACGACTGAAGTGACTTAGCAGCAGCAGCAGCAAACATCATTCACAGGGGGAAAAAAACGATGAAAAAACAAACACACAGAGGCTAAATAATATGCTATTATTAACCAAGAGATCACTGAAGAAATTAAAAAGGAAAAAAGAAAAAAACACAGAGAGGACTTCCCTGGTGGTCCAGTGGCTTAGAATCTTCCTGCCAACGCAGGGGACAGGGGTTTGCTCTCTGGTTCGGAAGACTCCACAAGCCGCAGGACAACTAAACTAAGCCTGTGTGCTGCAGCCACTGAGCCCGAGCTCTAGAGCTGGCAAACTTCAACCACTGCGCCTGCGCACCACATGAAGCCCGCACGCTCTAGGGCCCATGCTCTGCAATGAGAAGCCTGTGCGTGGTGATGAGAGAGCAGCACTAGGTTGCTTCAACTAGAGAAAGCCTGCACACAGCAGTGAAGATACAGTGCACCCTTAAAAAAACCAGAAAACCAACCAAAAAGCCCCAAAGTAACTAATGACAATAAAAACACTGACCAAAAACCTCTGGGATGCAGAAAAAGCAGTTCTAAGAAAGAAATTTATAGCAATTCAATCTAGCCTCAAAAAGCAAGACACTCAAGCAATCTAAGACTGCCCCAGTAGTACAGTGGATAAGAATCTGACTGCCCCTCACAGGACCCGGGTTTGACCCCTGGCCTGGGAAGATTCTACATGCTGCGGGGCAATCACATGGGTGCCATGCTGCCGAGACCACGCTCAGGAGCACGCTGGCCACAACTGCTGAGCCTGCTGGCCTCAACTAGACACCTGCGCACCTGGAGCCTGATGCCCCCATGGCTGGAGCACGTGCTGCAACGAGACGCCACCGCACCACGATAAGGCGTAGCCCCCACTCACTGAAACCAGAGAAAGCCGGCATGCAACAAAGACCCAGCCCGACCTACATAAATAAATAAAAATAATTAAAAATATGTATATGAAAAAATCTAACCTCACACCTAAATCAGAGAAAGAAGGATAAAAAGTTACCCAAAGTTATTAAAAGAAATCAGAGATCAAACCAGAAATAAATGAAAAAGAAATAAAGAAAACAATAACAAAGATCAATAAAATTAACAGTTGGTTCTTTGAAAAGGTAAATAATATTAATAAATCTCAAGTAGACTCATCAAGAAAAAAGGGAGAGGGTTCAAATCAGTAAAATTTGAAATGAAAAAAGGAAAAGTTACAACTGACATGGCAGAAATACAAAAAATCGTAATAGACTACTAGAAGCAAGTATATACCAATAAAATGGACAACCTGGAAGAAACTGACAAATTCTTAGAGAGGGACAACCTTCTAAGACTGAACCAGGAAGAAACAGAAAGACATGAAGGAATCAATCACAAGTACTGTAATTGAAACTGTCATTAAAAATCTTTGAACAGACCAATATCCAGGACCAGATGGCTTCACAGACAAATTCTATCAAATACACAAAGAGCAAACACGTATCCATCTCAAACACGTCCAAAAAATGGCAGAGGGAGGAACACTCTCAAACTCATTCGATGTGGCCACCGTTACCCTGATACCAAAGATTTCACAAAAAAAGAAAATTGCAGACCAACATCACTGATGAACACAGACACAAAAGCCCTCAAAAACACTAAAAAACAGAATTCAACAACACATCAAAATGATCATACACCATGATCAAGTGGAATTTATCCCAGGGATGCAAACCAATGTGATATACCATATCAACAAATTAAAGAATAAAAAACAGAAGATCAACTCAATAGGTGCAGAACAATCTTTTGACAAAATTCAACACCCATTTATGACAAAAACTCTCCAGGAAGTGGGCACAGAGGGACCCTACCTCAACATAATAAAGGCTATATATGACAAATCCGCAGCAAACATTATTCTCAATGCTGAAAAAAATGAAAACATTTCCTGAAAGATCAGGAACAAGAGAAGGATGTCCACTCTCACAATTCGTATTCAACACAGTCTTGGAAGCCCTAGCCACGGCAATCAGACAAGAAAAAGAAAGAAAAGGAACACAAGTTGGAAAATAAGTAAAGCTGTCACTGTTTGCGCAAGACATGGTGCTATGAGCAGAAAATCCTCAACGTGCTGCCAGAGGGCTACCAGAGGCAATCCGTTTGGTAAAGTTTCAGGACACAAAATTAACGCACAGGAATCTCTTGCATTCTCACACACCAACAAAAACTTGCAGTAAGAGAAATGAAGGTCACAGTCCTATTTAACACTGCAACAAAAAGAATAAAATATCTAGGAATAAACCTAAGGAGGCAGAAAACCTGTACTGAGAAAAGTATAAAACAAAAGAAATCAAGATGACACAGATGGAGACATATGCCATGTTCTTTGACTGGAACAATAAAGTGAAAATGACTATATTACCCAGAACACTCTACAGATTCAATACAATCCCTTTGAAACTAACAATGACACTCTTAACAAAAAATGTTACAGTGTGTACGGAAACAAAAAAGACTCTAAATAGCCAAACCCATCTTGAGAAAGAAAAATGAAGCTGGAGGATTCAGGCACCCAACTTCAGACTACACTGCAAAGCTACAGTAGCCTTCCCTCCTGGTCCAGTGGTTAAGATTCCACCCGCCAATGCAGGAGATACAGGTTCGAGCCCTGTTCCAGAAAGATCCCACACGCCAAAGGACAATCAAGTCTGTTCATCACAACCACTGAAGCCCACACTCTAGAGTCCTTGCTCTGAAAGAAGAGAAGCCACTGCAACTAGAGAGCAGCTCTGTTTGCTGCAACTGGAGAGCGCCTATGCGCAGCCATGAAGAGCTAGCGTAGCCAAAAAGGAATTAAAAAGAAAAGGCAACACTAATTATGACACGTACGGCACAAAAACAGAATATAGATCGGTGGTACAGAATAGAAAGCCCAGAGATAAACCCACCCAGAGATTAGGTGACTGTTTTGTTACCTAATTAGGTAACCGTTTGATTATAAAAAGTTAAGTAAACAATTAGGTAATTGTTTGATTACAAACAATCAAAATATATAAAAGAGCTCATGGAGCTCAATATTCAGAAAACAAACAACCCAAAAATGGCTGAGAGGCTCCTGTGCTGGTCCAGGGGCTGCGACTCTGCACCCCAATCCAGGGGGCGGTCATCTGACCCCAGGGCGGGGAACCAGATCGCACAGGCCACAACCAAGACCAGGTGCGGCCAAATAAAAATATTAAAAACAAAATGGCCCAAAGTCCTAATAGACAACTCTCCAAAGAAGACATACACAAGGCCAAGAAGCAGATAAAAATACTCAACATTATGAATTATTAGAGAAATGCAAATCAAAACTACAATGAGGTATCACCTCACACCTACCACAATGGCCTTCATCAAAAAATCTACACAGAATAAATGCTGTAGAAGGTGTGGAACAGAGAAGCTTCTTACAATGTTGGGGAAGTGTAAAACTGGTACAGCCACTATGGAGAATGGTATGGAGGCGACTTAAAAATCTATAAACAGAGCTATCAGAGCACCCAGCATCTCACGAGTGGGCACGTAACCTGAGAAAACCATCATAGTTCAAAAGGACACATGTATCCCAGTATTCACTGCTGCAGTACTTACAACAGCCAGGACGTGGAAACAGCCTGTCCACGGAAACATGAATGCATAGAGAAGCGGTGGCACATACACGCAGTGGAGTATTACTCAGCCAGAAAAGGAAGGAAACTGGGTCATGCAGTGATATATATGAATCTAGTGTATGTCATAGAGAGTGAAGTCAGAAAGAGAAAAACAAATTTCATATATAAACACATATACCTGGAATCTAGAAAGGCAGTACCGATGAACATACCTGCAGAGAAATGAATAGAGACATAGAGAACAAATTTGTATGCACAACGGAGGGAGGAGAGGGTGGAGTGAACTCAAAGAATATCACTGAAACGGACAAAGTACCATGTATAAAACAGAGAGCAGTGGGAAGCTCAGCACGCCGCTCCGTGACGACCCAGGGGGGTGAGAGCTGGGGTGTGGGAGGGAGGCTCCAGAGGGAGGAGACATGCGTGTACTATAGCGGATTCATACTGTTGTACAGTAGAAACTAACAAGACATTGTAAAGCAACTAGAATCTAACTGAAGAGAAAAAAAAATGGAAATATTTGGAAACAAAGCAAGACAAAAAAAAAAAAATCAATGTCCAAAATATACAATCGTGGCGCTCAATATCCAACAAAGAAACAACTGGATCTAAACATGGGAGGAAGACCTAAGTAGACATCTGTCCAAAGAAGACATACAGATAGCCAAGAAGCACATGAAAAGATGCTCAATATTATGGATTATTCAGTTCCATTCAGTTGCTCAGTTGTGTCTGACTCTTTGCGACCCCATGGACTGCAGCACACCAGGCCTCCTTGTCCACCAACTCCCGGAGTTCACTCAGACTCATGTCCATTGAGTCGGTGATGCCATCCAACCATCTCATCCTCTGCCGTCCCCTTCTCCTCCCACCTTCAATCTTTCCCAGCATCAGGGTCTTTTCAAATGAGTCAGTTCTTCCCATCAGGTGGCCAAAGTATTGGAGCTTTAGCTTCAGCATCAGTCCTTCCAATGAATATTCAGGACTGATTTATTTCCTTTAGGATGGACTGGTTAGATCTCCTTGCAGTCCAAGGGACTCCCAAGAGTCTTCTCCAACACCACAGTTCAAAAGCATCAATTCTTCGGCGCTCAGCTTTCTTTATAGTCCAACTCTCACATCCATACATGACCACAGGAAAAACCATAGCCTGGACTAGACGGACCTTTGTTGGCAAAGTAATGTCTCTGCTTTTTAATAAGCTGTCTAGGTTGGTCATAACTTTTCTTCCAAGGAGTAAGCATCTTTTAATTTCATGGCTGCAGTCACCATCTGCAGCGGTTTTGGAGAAATGCAAATCTAAACTACAGTGAGGCACCACCTCACGCAGGTCAGAATAGCCACCATCAAAAACACAACAAACAATAAGTGCTGGAGAAGGTGTGCGGAAAAGGACACCCTCTTCTTACACTGTTGGTGGGAATGTAAATTGATACAGGCAGTATGTGGAGGTTCCTTAAAAAACTATAAACAGAACTATAACATGATCCAGAAATTCCACAACTGGGCATATATCCTAAGAAAACCATAATTAAAAAATGACACATATACCGCAATGTTGACTGCAGTACAATTTACAAGCCAGAACACGGAAACAATCTCAGGGTCTATCAACAGATGAATGGGTAAAGAAACTGGTATATATACACACAGTGGGCTTACTCAGCCATTAAAAGGAATGAGACGGGGCCTCTTGCAGAGATGCAGGTGAACCTGGAGTACGTCACAAAGAGTGAAGCAAGTCAGAGAGGGAGAGACAAACACTGTATATTAACATGTGTGTGCTGCGCTGCCCTCAGCCACTTCAGCTGTGACTGACTCTGCGACCCCATGAACTGCAGCCCACCAGGCTCCTCTGTCCATGGGATTCTCCAGGCAAGAAGACTGGAGTGGGTTGTCATTCCCTCCTCCTGGGGATCGTCCTGCCCCAGAAATCAAAGCAAGGTCTCCTGCACTGCAGGCAGATTCTTTACCAGCTGAGTTCCAAGGGAAGCCCATATTAACACACAGATACATGGAATATAGAAAAAAACATACAGACAAAAGTACCTGCAGGGCAGGAATGGAGATGCACGCGTACATAACA
Source organism: Bos taurus (assembly GCF_002263795.3). NCBI lineage: Eukaryota > Metazoa > Chordata > Mammalia > Artiodactyla > Bovidae > Bos > Bos taurus. The sequence continues at coordinate 48,308,168 of NC_037349.1, read as the reverse complement.
GATCTGTTCGACACAGAGAGGAAAGGGGACGACGGGGAGAATGGAGCAGCGGCACTGACATACTCGCACTACCGAGAGTAAAGCAGCAGCTCGAGTGAAGCTGCCGGGCACCTCAGGGAGCTAAGCTGGTGCCCGGTGCAGACCAGGAAGGGTGGACGGTGAGGCTGGGAGGCAGGCTCGAGAGAGAAGGGATACACGTGTACTTACAGAGGATTCATACTGCTTTACTGCAGAAACTAACACAAGACTGTAAAGTAACTGGACTCCAATTCACAACTGAAAAAAAATGGGAGAAAATATTTGCAAACGAAGCAAAGGACAAAGAATTAATGTCAGAAATACACAAGGAGATCATGGAGCTCAGTATCCAAAAAGAAAAAAAAACCAGGTCTAAAAATGGGAGGAAGACATAAGTAGACATCTCTCCAAAGAAGACAAACGGATAGCCAAGAAGCACATGAAAAGATGCTCAACATGACAAATTACTAGAGAAATCCAAATTCAAACTACAATGAGGCATCACCACACACCAATCAAAATGGCCATCATCAAAAAGAAACCTAAAAACAATAAATGCTGGAAAGGGTCTGGAGAAAAGGGTGCTCTCCTACAACTGTTGCTGAAAACGTAAACTGATACAGCCCATGCGGAGAACAGCATGCAGGGTCCTTAGAAACCACACACAGAACCACCCTATAATTCGATAATCTCATGATTGCACATATGCACTGAGAAAGCCATCATTCAAAACAAAACATGTACCCCAATATTCACTGCAGTGCAATTTGCAATAGCCAGTACATGGAAACATCCTGTCTATCACCAGATGAGTGGATAAGGAAATTGTGATACATATATACAATGGAATATTACACAGCCATTAAAAAATGAAATTGGATCGCCTGTAGTGACAATGAACCCAGAGTATGTCATACAGAGTGAAGTCAGTCAGAGAGAGAAACAAACACTGTATATTAACACACACAGGTGGAATGTGAAAAAAGGTATTCCACAAAGGTGGAGTGTGGAATCTAGAGAAGAGGTATGAATGAATCCACTTTCAGGGCAGGAATACGAAACAAACAGAGGACGCGTTTCTGGACATAGTGGTAGGAGACTGGGGGGCAAACTGAAGCAGCGGTACTGACACGGGTAAGCTACCGTGCAGAAACTACACAGCTAATGGGAGCTCAACTCGGCGCACTGTGAAAACCAAGAGGCGTGGGATGGTGACGGTGGGCTCAAGAGGGGGGAAGCAGATGGACACTCACAACTGATTCACGCTGTTGCACTAATGCAATTATACTCCAACTGAAAAGAAGTAAAAATTTAAAAGTGATGTGGTACGTATATACAATGAAAAATTACTCAGTCACCAAATGGAACAAAATCAGGTCAGTTGTAGTGATGTAGATGCACCCAGAGTATGTCATACAGAGTGAAGTCAGTCAGAAATAGAAAAACAAGTATCGTATCAGTTCAGTTCAGTTCAGTTGCTCAGTCGTGTCCGACTCTTTGCAACCCCATGAACCACAGCACGCCAGGCCTCCCTGTCCATCACCAACTCCCGGAGTTTACCCAAACTCATGTGCTTCGAATTGGTGATGCCATCCAGCCATCTCATCCTCTGTTGTCCCCTTCTCCTGCCCCCAATCACTCCCAGCATCAGGGTCTTTTCCAATGAGTCAACTCTTTGCATGTGGTGGCCAAAGTATTGGAGTTTCAGCCTCAGCATCAGTCCTTCCAAAGAACACCCAGGACTGGTCTCCTTTAGGATGGACTGGTTGGATCTCCTTGCAGTCCAAGGGACTCCCAAGAGTCTTCTCCAACACCACAGTTCAAAAGCATCAATTCTTTGGCACTCAGCTTTCTTCACAGACTAACTCTCACATCCATACATGATCACAAGAAAAACCATAGCCTTGACTAGACGGACCTTTGTTGGCAAAGTAATGTCTCTGCTTTGCAATATGCTATCTAGGTTGGTCATAACTTTCCAAGGAGTAAGTGTCTTTTAATTTCATGGCTGCAATCACCATCTGCAGTGATTTTGGAGCCCAAAAAATAAAGTCTGACACTGTTTCCACTGTTTCCCCATTTATTTCCCATAAAGTGATGGGACCAGATGCCATGATCTTCGTTTTCTGAATGTTGAGCTTTACGCCAACTTTTTCACTCTCCTCTTTCACTTTCATCAAGAGGCTTTTGAGTTCCTCTTCACTTTCTGCCATAAGGGTGCTGTCATCTGCATGTCTGAGGTTATTGATATTTCTCCTGTCAGTCTTGATTCCAGCTTGTGCTTCCTCCAGCCCAGCATTTCTCATAGTAACATATCTAGGTGGAATCTAGAAAAGCAGCACAAAAAAAAAAAAAAAGAAAAGAAAAGCAGTGCAGATGAAGCTACCTGCAGGGCAGGAACAGAGATGCGGACATGCACCATGGATGTGTGACAAGAGGAGGTGGGGCAGGTGGAAAGAGCAGCGCTGAGATGGATAAACTGCCGCGTGTACAGCAGACAGCCAGTGGGGAGCTGCCATATGACACAGGGAGCCCAGCTCGGGGCTCTGTGACAACCTACAGGGGTGAGATGCAGGCTCAAGAGGGAGGGAATATATGTGTGCTTTTAACTAAGCCATGCTGATGCATAGCATAAACCAACACAGCACGGTAAAGCATTTATCCCTCAACTAAAAATAAATTTTAAAAAGAGGTGGTACATATTTACAACAGAAGATTATAAGCCACAAAAAGAAGTAACTGTCACCTGGAGAGAGATTGATGGACACAGAGTTAGCAGAAAGAGTAAATTAAATCAGAAATAAAAGGAAATGTCATTTTTAACACATATGTGGAACCTAGAAAATGGTAAAGATGAACCTATTATCAGAGCAAGAACATAAACACAGTTGTAGAAAATGGACTTGTGGACACATTGGTGGAAGGAGAATGTGAAGAAGTGAGAGTAGCTCTGACATACATACGATACTCTGTGTAAAAGAGAGAGCTAGTGGAAGGCTGCTGGATATCACAGAAGCTCAGCTTCACGCTCTGTGATGACCCAGAGGGCGGGATGCTGAGGGTGGGAGGGAGGCTCAAGACAGGCAGACATATGTACACTTTTAACCGACTGACACTGTTGTACAGCAAAAACAAACTCTGTAAAGCAATTATACTCTAACTGAAAACTAAAATAACAAAAGAATGAGAAAAAATATATGCAAATGTTATAACACACAAATGATTACTCTCCAAAATATACAAACAGCTCATGGAGCTCAATATTCAAAAAACAAACAACCTAAAAACAACATAAAAAATGGCCAAAAGACCTAATAGACATCTCTCTAAGTAGCAGAAGATACTAAGAAGAGGCAGTAAAATACACTGAAGACCTGTACAAAAAAGATCTTCATGACCCAGATAACCACGATGGTGTGGTCCCTCACCCAGAGCCAGACATCCTGGAATGCGAAGTCACATGGGCCTTAGGAAGCATCACTACGGACAAAGCTAATGGGGGTGATGGAATTCCAGCTGAGCTATTTCAAGTCCTGAAAGATCATGCTGTGAAAGTGCTGCACTCAATATACCAGCAAATGTGGAAAATTCAGCAGTGGCCAGAGGACTGGACAAGGTCAGTTTTCATCCCAATCCCAAAGAAAGGCAATGCCAAAGAATGTTCAAACAACTGCACAATTGCACTCATCTCACACGCTAGCAAAGTAATGCTCAAAATTCTCCAAGCCAGGTTTCAACAGTACATGAACTGAGAACTTCCAGATGTTCAAGCTAGATTTAGACAAGGTAGAGGAATCATAGATCAAATTGCCAACATCCACTGGATCACCAAAAGAGCAAGACAGTTCCAGAAAAACATCTACTTCTGCTTTATTGACTATGCCAAAGCCTTTGACTGTGTGGATCACAACAAACTGTGGAAAATTCTTTAAGAATTGGGAATACCAGACCACCTTACTTGCCTCCTGAAAAATCTGTATGCAGGTTCAAGAAGCAAGAGTTAGAACTGGACATGGAACAACAGATTGGTTCAAAATGGGGAAAGGAGTACGTCAAGGCTGTATATTGTCATCCTGCTTATTTAACTTCTATGCAGGGTACATCATGTGACATGCCGAGCTGGATGAAGCACAAGCTCGAATCAAGATTGCCAAGTGAAATATCAATAACCTCAGATATGCAGATGACACCACCCTTATGGCAGAAAGTGAAGAAGTAAAGAGTCTCTTGATGAAAGTGAAAGAGGAGAGTTTAAAAGTTGGCTTAAAACTCAACTTTCAGAAAACTAAGAGCCTGGCATCTGGTCCTATCACTTCATGGCAAATGGATGGGGAAACAATGGAAACAGTGATAGACTTTATTTTTCTGGGCTCCAAAATCATTGCACATAGTGACTGCAGCCACGAAATTAAAAGATGTTGCTCTTGGAAGAAATGTTATGACCAATGTAGACAGCGTATTACAAAGCAGAGACACTACTTTGCTGACAAAGATCTGTCTAGTCAAGGCTATGGTTTTTCTAGTAGTCATGTATGGATGTGAGAACTGGACTATAAAGAAAGCTGAGCGCCGAACAACTGATGCTTTTGAACTGTGGTGTTAGAGAAGATTCTTGGAGAAGGAGATCAAATCAGTCAATCCTAAAGGAAATCAGTCGTGAATATTCACGGGAAGGACTGAGGCTGAAGCTGAAACTCCAATAATTTGGCCACCTGATGCAAAGAATTGACTCACTGGAAAAAACCCTGATGCTGGGAAAAACTGAAGGCAGGAGGAGAAGGGGATGACAGAGGATGAGATGGTTGGATGGCATCACCAACTCAATGGACATGAGTTTGAGTAAACTCTGGGAGTTGGTGATAGTCAGGGAGGCCTGGTGTACTGCAGTCCATGGGGTCGCAAAGAGTCGGACATGACTGAGCGACTGAACTGACTGAAAGGAGACATACAGATGACCAAGAAGTAAATGAAATGATGCTCAAAACTACAATGAAGATATCTACACACAATAAATGCTGAAGAGGGTGTAGAAAAGAGAACCCTCTTGCATTGTTGATCAGAATGAAAACTGGGACAGCCACTATGGACAGTGGTATGCAGGTTACTCAAAAAACTATAAATAGAACTATCACAGCACCCAGCAATCCCACGACTGGGCATATAACGTGAGAAAAGCATAATTCAAAAGGACACATGTATCCCAATACTCACTGCTCAAGTATTCACAATAGCCAGGATGTGGAAATAACCTAATTGTCTATGTGAAGTGAAAGTGTCAGTCGCTCATTCTTGTCCAACTCTGTGCAAACCCCATGGACTGTAGCCTGCCAGGCTCCTCTGTCCATGGAATTCTCCAGGCAAGAATATGGGAGTGGCTTGCCGTGCCCTGTTCCAGGGGATCTTCCCAACCCAGGGTTTGAACCAAAGTCTCTTGCATTGCAGGATGATGTTTTTTTTTAATCATCTGAGCCATCAGGAAACACCAATGGATAAAGAAGTTGTGGTACATATACAGAATGGCATATTACTCACTCATAAAAAGGAAGGAAATTGGGTCACTTGTCGTGATCTAGATGAACCTAGTGTACATCATAAAGAATGAGGTAAGTCACAAAGAGAAAAGCAAATATCATATATTAACACACATAACTGGAATCTAGAGAAGTGGTACAGATGAATCTACATGCTGGGCAGGAAGAGAGACGCAGAGAATCAGTGGGGAGGAGAGCGTGGAGTGAACTGAAGGAGCAGCGCTGATAGGGATGAACCACCATGCATTAAACAGAGCTCTATGGGAGCCGCTGTACAACACAGGAAGCGCGGCGCGGCTCTGTGATGGCCCAGTGTTCTGAGAGTCAGGGGCGCGGGAGGGAGGCTCCAGAGGGAGGAGACGTGCACTTATGGCTGGTTCACGCCGATGCACAGCAGAATCCAGCACAACACTGGGGAGTAATTATCCTCCAATTAAAAATAAATTAAAAACTGTGGTATGTATATACAGTGGAATATTATTCATAAAAAGGAAGGAAACTGGGTCATTTGCAGAGATGTGGATAGACCTATGTTGTTATACAGAGTGAATAAATCAGAAAGAGAATAAAATATAGTACATGAACACATATATGTGGAATCTAGAAATAGATTTCAATCTATGTGCAGGGCAAGAACAGATCTGCCAATGTACAGACAGGTGACACAGGAGAGAAGCAGAGGGTGTGGCGAGTTGAGAGACAAGCAGTGACACATAAACACCACCAAGTGTGAAGTAGAGAGCTTGAGGGAAACTCCAATACACCACAGGGAGGTCAGCTTGGTGTCCTGTGAAGATCAAGAGGTTAGAATGGTAAGGGTGGGAGACAGGCTTAAGAGGCAAGAGACAGATGTTTATTTATAGCTGATGCATATTGTTGTACAGCAGAAACCAACAAAACGTTGTGAAGCAACTGGACTCTAACTGAAAACTGAAGAAAAAAAAAAGAGGGGTGGACTATTTGGAAATGAAGCAACAGACAAAGAATCAATGTCTAAAACACACAAGGAGATCGTGGAGCTCAATATCCAAAAAACAACCAGATCTAAAAATGGGAGGAAGACCAAAGTAGACATCTCTCCAAAAAAGACAGATAGCTGACAAGCACATGAAAAGATACTCAACATTACAGATTATTAGAGATATGCAAGTTAAAACTACAATGAGGTACCACATGTTATGAGTCAGAATGGCCCATCACCAAAGGAAAAAAAAAATCCACTAACAATAAATGCTGAAGAAGGTGTGGAGAGAAGGGTACCCTCTTGCACTGTGGCTGGGAATGTAAACTGATATAATCAATATGGAGGTTCCTTAAAAAACTACAACTAGATCCACAATATGATCCAGAAATCCCACGACTGAACATATATCCTGAGAAAGTCATAATTAAAAATGACACTTGTACCCCAATGTTCACTGCAGTATGGGTTATAAGCCAGGACATGGAAACAATCTCAACGTCTATCAACAGATGAATGGATAAAGAAATTGTGGTACATACACACAGTGGAATGTCACACAGCTATTAAAAGGAATAAACTGGATCGCTTATAATTTTGTAGATGCACCTAGAGTATGTCATACAGAGTGAAGTCAAACAGAGAAACAAATATCATATATTAAGACACATATGTGGAATCTAGAAAAAAGGTATAGATGAACCTATTTGCAAGGCAGGAATAAGGACGAAGAAAGACAACAAATTTGTCCACACGGTGAGGGAAGAAGAGGGTGGGGTGAATTGGAAGGGTAGCTAGCACTGATATGGATAAACTACCACGTAAAAAATACACAGCTAATGAGAGGCTGCCGGATAACACACAGTCAGCTTGGTATATTGTGAAAACCAAAGGGGTGGGATGGTGACGGTGGGAGGGAGGGTCATGAAAGAGGGGATACATATATATATGCTTATAGTTGACTCACCTTGTTCTATAGCAGAAACTAATAACACTGGAAAGCAATTCTACACCAACTGAAAACAAATACATTAAAAAAAAAACGAGGTGGTGTGTATGTGTATATATATACATATGTATGTGCAAAGGAAAATTATTCAGCCACAAAAAGGAACAAAATTGGTGTACTTTGTAGAAATATGGACCTAGAGTTGTCACACAGAGTGAAGTCAGTCCAAAAAGACAAAAGGAAATATCGTATCTTAATACTTATATGGGGTATCCAGAAACATGATACAGAAGAACCTATTTTCAGGGCAGGAATAGAGCTGCAGATGTAGAGAAGGAACTTGTCGAAACAGTCCAGGAAGGAGAGGGTGGGGTTAATTGAGCAACTAGCCTTGACATATATACACTGTCATGTATAATATAGAAATCTAGTGGGGAGCTGCTGTACAACCAATGGAACTCAGTTCTCTGCTGTGTGATGACCTAGATGGGTGGGATTGGGAATGGGGTGGGAGGGAGAAGCCAGAGGGTAGATATAGATACATCTATATGATTCTCGTTGATGTGCAGCAGAAAGCAACACGACACTGGCAAGCAATTATTCTCCAATTCAAAATAAATTTTAAAAACGTGGTATGTATATACAATGCAATATCATTTAACCATAAAAACAAAGGAAACTGGATCATGTATAGAGACGTGGATAGACTTAGTGCTGTCATACGGAGTGAATAAATCAAAAGAGAAAAATATCATAGATGACACATATATGTGGACTCTAGAAGTAGTGTTATAGATGAACCTATCTACAGGGCAGAAATAGAGCCACAGGTGTAGAGAGTGGGCATGTGAACACGCTCCGGGAAGGAGCAGGTGGGCAAGCTGACAGAGGGGCACTGACATCTGCACACTCCTTGTGTGAAACGGACAGCTAGCGGGAAGCTGCCAGGCATCCCAGGAAGCTCAGCTCGGTGCTTCGGGAAGATCAAGAGGGGTGGGACGGTGAGTCTCTTGGGAGACTCAAGATGGGGAGATGTATGTACACTTACGGCTGACTGACACTGGTGTACAGCAGAAACTAATTACACTGTAGTTACTTTTCCATTGAAAAGTAAAAGAAAAAAAAAAGAATGGGGGAAAATATTTTCAGATGATAAAACAAATACTCTCCAAAATATAAGAACAGCTCGTGGAGCTCAATATCCAAAAAACAAACCAAAAAACCTAAACAGACACCTCGCAAAGTAGATATACAGATGGCCGAGAAGCAGATGTGAAGATGCTCATCATGAATTATTAGAGAAATGCAAGTCAAAACTACAGTGAGCTATCACCTCACACCTGTCACCTTGGCCATCACCTAGGAATCTACACAATAAATGCTGCAGAGGGTGTGGAGACGAGAACCCTCTCACACTGTCAGCAGGAATGTGAACTGCAGAGGGTGTGGAGACGAGAACCCTCTCACACTGTTAGCAGGAATGTGAACTGCTATAGCCACTATGGAGAATGGCATGGAGGTTCCTTAAAAGACTATAAAAAGAACTGTCATAGCACTCATCCACCCAACGACTGGGCATACACCCTAGAAAAGCATAATTCAAAAGGACACATGTATCCCAGTGTTCAATGCAGCAGCATTTACAACAGCCAGGATGTGGGAAGAACCTGTCTAGGGAAACACGAATGGATAAAGCAGCTGTGGTACAAATACAGAAATGAATATTACTCAGCCACAAAAAGGAAGGAAACTGGGTCACTTGTAGACGAATCTAGTGTACGTCATAAAGAGTGAAGTAAATCAGAAAGAGAAAAACAAATATCATATTTTAACATATACTTGGAATCTAGAACACCAGTACAGATGAACGTACTTGCAGGGCAGGAATCGTGACACAGACAGAGAACAAATTTGTAGACACAGCAGGGAAGGAGCGGGTAGAGTGAGCTGAAAGAAGAGTGAAATGAATCAACTACCACGCGGACGACAGACAGCTGGCGGGAAGCTGCTGGGCAACGCTCTGTGAATACCTAGAGGGGTGAGACGGAGGCTCAAGAGGGAAGGGATGTACGCGTACTTACAGCTGATTCACACTGATGTAAACAGAAGCCAACACAACACTGGAAACCAATTATCCTCCAATTTAAAAAAAAGATGTCTTACATATACAGACAATGGAATACTGCTCAGCAGTAAAATGGAACAAAACTGGGTCACCTGTCGGGATGTGGATGGGTCCAGAGTTGTACAGAGTGAAATAAGTCAGGTAAAACAACAGATACTGTGGATTAACACACATATATATGGAAGCTGGAAAAATGTTACAGATGATCCCATCTGTAGAGCCGGAACAGAGACGCTGAGGTAGAGAGCAGACTCGCGGACACAGCAAGACGAACTGAGAGAGGAACACTGACACATGCACACTGCCATGCGGACCGTGGATAGCTAGCGGGCAGCTGCGGTATCACACGGGGGCCCAGCTTAGTGGGCGGCGAGGATCGAAAGGGGTGGGATAGTGAGAGTGGGAGGGAGACTCAATACACATGGTGTGTGTGTGTGTGTATCTATCTTTATATCTGATTCACATTGTCTTATAGCAGAAACCAATGCAACACTGTAAAGCAGCTGTCCTTCAAAAATATAAATTAAAAAAAAAAAAGATGTGGTACATATAAACAATGGAACATTACTAAGCCATAAAAAGGAACATAATAGTGTCATTTCAGAGATGTGCATGGACCAAGAGCTGTCAGAGACGGTTAAGTAAGTCAGAAAGACAAAGGAAATGTCGTATGTTAACACATATATGTGGAATCTGGAAAATGGTACAGAGGAACCTTTTATCTGGGCAGGAAGAGAAACACAGTTGTAGAGAATGGCCTTTGTGGACACGCCAGCGGAAGGCGAGAGTGAAGCACTGAGAGAGCAGTGCCGACACAGCCACCCTGTGTGAAGCAGATGCTGGGGGGAGGCTGCTGCACAGCGAGGGCGGCCAGCTCGCTGAGCTGCAACGACCAGGCGGGGTGGAACGGGACACGGAGGGGAAGCTCCGCACAGAGCGGACAGAGGCACACTCACAGCTGATTCACACTGTTGCACAGGAGAAACTAACAACACTGTAGGGCAATTATACTCCAATGAAAACTAACAATATCAAAAACAAAAAAGAACGGCAGAAAACATTTGCAAACTAAATAACAAAGGGTTAATCTCCAAAATATACAAACAGCTCATTGAGCTCAATATTGAAAAAAACAATCCAATCAAAAAATGGCCAAAAGATCTAAATAGACAGCTCTCCAAAGAAGACACACAGTTGGCCAAGAAGCACATGAAAAGATGCTCAACATCACTAATTATTAAAGAAATGCAAATCAAAACTACCATATGGTATCACCTCACACCAGTCAAAATGACCATCATCAAAAAATCTACACACAATAAATGCTGCAGAGGGTATGGAAAAAAAGGGAATCTTCTTGCACTGTTGCGGGGATGCAAACTGGTATAGCCACTATGGAGAATGGTATGGAGGTTCCTTAAAAAACTACAAATAGAACTACCATACCACCAGGAATCCCATGCCTGGGCATATACCCTGAGAAAACCATAGTTCAGAATAACACATGTATCCAGATATTCACTGCAGTGGTATTGGTAACAGCCAGAATGTGAAGACCTAATTGTTTCTGGAAAGATGAAGAGGTATACATACATACATACAATGTATATATTGTGTATATACACACATATATACAATGTATATACATACACACAATATATACAATGTATATATACATATACACAATGGAATGCTCAGTTGTGTCTGACTCTTTGCTCCCTATGGGCTGTAGCCCACCAGGCTTCTCTGCAGGTGGAATCTTTCAGGCAAGAACACTGGAGCAGGTTGCCATTTCCTCCTGCAGGAGATCTTCCTGACCCCGGGTGGAACCCGCATCTCTTGGGTCGCCTACACTGGCAGGTGGATTCTTTTACCACTGCACCACCTGGGAAGTGGCACCACCACTAAACAGAATGAAACAGGGTCCTCCGTAGAGAGGTGGACGGATCTAACGTCTGTCATACAGAGTGAAGTAAGTCACAAAGAAAAAAACAAATCCCGTGTAGTGAGACATACATGTGGAATCTAGAAAAATGGTAGTGTGTGTGTGTGTGTGTGTGTGTGTGTGTGTGTTAGTCGCTCAGTTGTTTCCAACTCTTTGTGAGCCCATGGACCATAGCCTGCCAGGCTCCTCCATCCATGGAACTCTCCGGGCAAGAATACTGGAGTGAGTAGCCATTCCCTTCTCCAGGGGATCTTCCCCGCCCAGAAAAATGGTAGAGATGAAGCTATTTTCAGCAACAGAGACGCAATGCAGAGAAGAAACATGTGGACACATGTGGGAAGGGAAGTGGGGGACGAACTGGAGATTAGGATTGGCATACATATACTACCACATGTGAAACGGATGGGCAGGGGGAACCTCCTGTGTGGCACAGGGATCTCAGCTCTGAGATGACACATTTGGGTGCGATGTGGGTGGAGGTGGGAGGAAGGTCCATGATGGAGGGGATAAATGTATACACACAGCCGATTCACGTTGTTCAGCAGAAACTAGCACAGCATTGTTAAGCATTATATGCCAATAGGAAAAAAAAAGATTGAGGAGTGACAAAGGGGGAGTGAAACCGAGCAGGATCTTGTGGGGGTTCTGAGCAGGGAATCATTTCTGTCCCCCGTTTCTTGTTTGGAGGGAAGAGACTCCAGCCTGCATGACCTTCTCTGATTTCTAAAGAGAGATTCAAACAGTCACTTGCTGGGAAGGAAAAGGATGCAGAGATGGGAGGAACAGCCAAGAAACCACCTGAAGCAAGATTTGAGGAACCAGAGAAACTCATCAAGAGTAGGAGACCGGGGCTTTCCTGGTGGTCCAGTGGTTAAGAATTCCAGGGTTCGACCCCTTATTGGGGAACTAAGATCCCACATGTCTTGGAGCAACTAAGGCCGTGTGCCCCAAATACTGAAGCCTGGGCACCACAACTAGAGTCCATTTGCCTGAACAAAATATCCCACGTGACGCAACTAAGGCCCAATGCTGCCAAATAAATAAATAAGAAGAGCGCAGGCCCTGCACACACCCTAATCTTCACAGGAACTCCAGTCTTGAGCCATTGTTATAAAAATTCCTCAGTGATTCCTCCCATGTTGGGAGATTGTATTTCGATGCAGGAACCTGCTGGAAGCTTGCCTGGCAAAGCAACAAGGCTAATCTTTTCTGCTTCACCCAGAACTGTCTCCGAGATTTGATTTGGCACCAGTGCACAGAGGCTGAATTCTCAGCATCACCTCGAGCCACAGATCATTGCTAATGACGACAGGGGGACGTGTGTGATGGGTTCTGGGCCACTGACCAGGCTGTTCCCCTCTGAGGACACAATAATAGCCACCCAATGCCCTAGCTACTCCCAGGGGGCTGAGGAGTCCTGGACTTGTTTGCCTTAGTTTCCCCATCTGTGCACTGCGGGAGGTGGATGAGGAAAGGGCACGGGCTTTGAGGTCAGAGAGAAAACCAAGCCCTCTCTCTCTGGCTTGTGACCTCAGGAAAATCACCTCACCTTACCGTTTGGGCCTCAGTTTCCTTGTCTCTAAAGGGGAAATAAAAATTGTATCAAACTGCAGAATAAATAGGAGGGTCCCACAGAACATGCTCTGGGCAGCATTCTTGCCTGGACCCTCAACAAATGTAGGATTAAATAGGCAATGCCCCTGTGGAGCCCATACCTCCTGTCCTCAATTGCCCTCAAGGAAACAGGGTTTGCAGGGGGTCAGGGGGGAGCAGGCAGGACTAGGTGCACACACAGGGTGCCTTTTGGGGCCTCCAGATGGCCCCATTCCTGAGACCTCTAGCCCATTGCTGAGGCCCAAACAGCCCAGGCCTCCAGGGAATTAATTTATCTCAGAAACAACCAGCTGTGGTTCGAAGCAGAAGCCTGTGGCCATGCAACAGATATTCACCTTGGAGGCCCCTAAGGAACACGGTCTCCACCCCCATCCCCCTTCCTTTGGAGCCCAGCACAGTGCATGGGTGGGGGAACAGGTGAGGCTGGTTCCTCTGGTGGCCCTGGGGCCCGGCAGAGCAGCCCCTCCAGACTCGTGGGTGCAGATGGAACACTCCTCACCTGGGTGCACAGGAGATCCAGCTGCCTGCAGCTCTCTTGGAAGCTAAGTGCTTCTGCAACATCCCTTCCCAACAGTCCCAAGTTCCTGGGTGTCAACTGTGACTCTCAGTTCAAAGTCTAGTAGTTCCCCAGGAGGGGAGAGGTCTGCTTGGCAGTGCAACCCCTTGCTGGCACTGACTTCTGGCCAAATCCAAGCTTTCACCTCTGCCCCAGAGGATGTTCCCAGGGATGGACAATCCTCCCAGGAACAAAGAAGGATGGGGAAGCAGCCCACAGACTAAGCCTCCTGAGGCCCAGCTTCTACACTGAGAACACCATAGGTCTGGGGCCCACAAGGTCCCAGTTTCTTCCACAAGGCTGCAGTGGTGCAGAGACAGGGGAGGATACACGCTTCCCCTTGTACCAGCCCCCCAGGCTCACTGGTCTCACTGCACAGCGCCCAGCTTCCTGGCCACCTCTTCCCCATGGCAGCCATGAGACCCACTCATGGGGGCCATTCTCCTGCTGCTTCTGGATCCTCAACATTTTTGGCACCAGGGATAATTTTTTCATGGACAGGTTGGGGGTGGAGGGGATGGTTTCGAGATGATTCAAGCACATTACCTCTACTGTGTACTTGATTTCTATTACTACATCAGCTCCACCTCAGATCATCAGGCATTACATCCAGGAGACTGTGGACCCCTGCCTTAGAGCCTCCCCTTGCTCAGTCTCCACTCCAATTCCATGAGGTGGTCACATTTATTCCTCCATCATCCAGATGAAGAAATCAGAGTTTAGGGAGATAAAGTCACTTATTCCAACCCATCTAGCAATAGGCCATGGAGCTGAGATTTAAATTCAGGTTACCCCACCTGTCTCAATCACTGTGCCCCTTGGCCTAGCCTTCCTGTGTTGCCACATTGAGGCCAGGGTTGAGGGGGGAAGGGGGGGCTTGCCTGGGACCTGGCTCCCTGACAAAGTTTTGCCCACAGGCATCAGCATGCCTCTGGGGCTTCCCCGGTGGCTCAGCGGTAAAGAAACCACTTGCAATGCAGGAGACTAGGAGACACGGGTTTGATCCCTACCTGGGTTGGGAAGATCCCCTGGAGGAGGGAATGGCAACCCACTCCAATATTCTTGCCTGGGAAATCCCATAGACAGAGGAGCCTGGCGGGCTAGTCCATGGGGTCACAAAGAGTCATAAGTGACTGAGCAGGATCAGCATGCCTCAATGTCCAGAATCGCTCCCCAGAAAAAACAGCCAGAAAGGGAGAGTTAGGAATGAGGTGTGTAAGTCTGGTTCATCCTGGCACTCACCAGGGCAACTTGGAAATGACCTTGTCCTTATCACATCAAGAGGAGCTTGGGGGTCTATGAGAAGATGTGAAGATTCAGGTAGGCCCTGGAGAACTAAAGCCCACTAGACCTCCCTCTGTCTCTTTGCCACACACACAAAACAGGCTTCTCAGGCGGCTGTACAGAAGGTCTTCTCCGAGGCGCAGAGCAAAGACATCTCCGCACACAGCACCCCAGGAGTGTTCTGTCCAGGAAGGGGTAAGGTAGGGACCTTCCTCAGAGAAGGCCAAGGACTTCAAAACCACCGTTTCTCAGGGGTCTTGTTCTGCCTCAGCTTCTCAAGAGGTGAGTCCTGTCCACCCAGCACTCCCGGGTCTCCACACTGCTGGAGCGGAAGCCTCGGTTCAGTTACTTGGAATCTTCCAGACAGGACCACGTTTGTCCTTCAGACAACAAAAGCCGCGTCACTCCTGGGGGGAGGGGGCTCCTCCGGAAGCTCCCCTGTCCCTTCTTGGCCTCTTTCCCAGTCACCGCCACAACTCTGAGACAGGGGCCCCGGCAGGACTGTTTTCCGACGTAGGACACCGAGGGTCCGCGAGGGAGAGGCTCGCTGAGCGCCACCCGGCTGGCCAGAGATAGAGCCCGGAGCCAACGACATCTGTCCGCTGCAGCGGCAGGGCTCCCGACACCAGGACAAACCTCCAGCCCTCTCCGCCCTCTGGCCTCACCGGGGCCTCATCTGCCCGTTTCGCCGAGGGAGAGAGGACAGAGGAGAAAGTGCCCTGACCGAGGGAGCAACAACTCTTCTGGATTCCAGGGGGCTGGGACGACTTGGTGTTGTTTCTCAAACAACGCCTTCTCCTCCTAGACAGAGACCGCCGGACTCTAGAGGCGGCCGAAGAGCGCAGTCAGCATCTTTGGGTCGAGAGTCCCTCCGAGTCCGCTCCGTCCAGCGCCGCCGGCTGGTTGGCTTTGTCCCCAGTACTCCCGCCCCAACTAAGGGCCCCGAAGAGAACAAGGGGTCGGGGGTGTTTCCGCTTCGGTGGGACTCTGAGAAAAGACGGCGGGGTCCCGCCTTCCGGCGGCCGCTCCAGGAACCCCGGAGCTACTGAGAACCAGCGGAGGAACAAACCTCGCGCGCGCCCGCCCGCCCGCCTCCAAGCGTCCCCAGGACCACCCGCCCGAGTCTCCCGAAGGGCAGCCGGGCCTTGGGGCTCAGGAGCTCAGGCGAGCCTCACCACCGCGCTTCCCCCGAGGAGCGGCGAGTCCCGGACGACTCGCAAGCGGTGCTCTGGAGCTTGCCGCCGCTCGGACTACACCCCCGACGCTCCTCCCGCTCTGGCTCACTTACCGTGCACCAGTCTCCGCATGTCTTGGTACCGAGCCCACAGGTGTGCGCTGGGCTCGGCGGCGCCGCCGGCCGGCGCCGGGGCGGGCGCGGAGCGCGGGGCGCCCGGGCAGTGGGCGCCGGGACCCGGGGGGCCGCAACCTGGGCAGGAGGGCGAGGACGAGGCGGCTCGCGGCCCGCCGTGATCTCGGCGCGGCACCCAGCGCCGAGCGGCCGCCCGCAGCCCCGCACCCGCCATGCCCGCTGCGCGCAGCCCGCGCAGCCCTTGGCCCTCAGGCCAGTCCGCCGCCCCTCCGACTGCGGGCCCGCCACGGTGGCCTCGTGCTCCCTCACGGCGGCCGGCCAATGGGCGCGGCGCGCGGAGCCCGTCCGCCAATGGGCGCGCCTCTCGGCCCCGGCGGGGCGGGAGGTCCCGGGCGAGGCGGGGCGGGGCGGGTTGCCGAGCCCCTTCCCCCAGTCTCCCGAGAGGTCCAGAAGTCTGCGCCCCTCTGCGGAATCTGCTGAGGCCATGGCGGCTCTTTCTGTCCTCCTCCCGAGAGGTCGGAATACCTAAGAACGGCCGTCCCCGCGAGGCTCCGGACGGCCCGGGCTTGGAAAGGAGAGGGCCAGAGTGCTGCGGGTCTACCTGGGCCCCCCAGTCCTCTTTCTCCCTCTCTGCTACTGGGTCCTCCCGCCCCTTCCTCCACCCTCTGTGTTCCAGACCTCAGATCCTCCGCCGCTTCCCCCAGTTCTGAAACCCGGGTCTTGTTCCCCGCCTCCCGCCCATGACTGGCTATGCCAGGTCGTTTCACTCACTTACCTAGAGAATAAAGAGTTCTTCCCGCGCGCTCCCTGCTGCCAGCCCCACGCTGGGTGAGACCTGGGGACCCGCAATGCAGCCGACGCCCGCTGAAGCAGCCCCTTCGTTCTCCGGGCTCTGTGTCCACACAGGTGAACCCTATTAACGTGGAGCGAGGCAGAAGGCCAGGGCTGGCTGCGCCCGCCTGGTTCCTACCTCAGCAAATGGCCGCACCGACCCGCACCACTCCTCGCTTCCCCACTTGGACCTCTCATGCTCTTCTAGCACTATCAACAGGATTTTCAACAAAATTACTCTTTCCTGCTGGGAAGCACTCTCTACCCGCGTTTATTTCACTCAGATTCGTTATCTGAGTCCTCAAATATCCGTGTCCTGGGCCTTGAGCAGGCCTACCCTGCACCTGGGGCCTTGTCGGTGGAGAGCTAGCTAGACACTGTTTCCTTGAGGTGCTCTCCGCGGTGGCCTCGCCGGCTTTAAGGGTGTGTGTACAGTCTACTATTCCCTGCCCCTTGACTGAGGACCTACAGTGCCAGTCATGTGACGAGTGCTGGCACAGGATAATAGAGGCCATAGGTGGGCCCGTGGGGGTGGGTGGGTGCGGCCCCCGACCCCAGGGCCCCAGTGAACTAGGTGTGTGCTGAGGGTTTGGCCACCTATAAGTCTTGTCTGGGTGGAAGATGGGCGCTCTGTGGCATGCAGCCCGCAGAGCCACCAAGAGAAGCCAGAGTGGGCACCAAGCCGGTGTGTGGACATGGTTTAGTAGGGTTTGCACCAGGAGAAGGCAGGTTATCCAGGCAGCAGCTTGGGCCTGGCAGCTCAGCAGCGGGCCCTGCTACCTTCTAGAGTTGCTGCTTGATCTCTCTTTTCCAGCCTGTTTTTATATATTGTGTCTATAATACTAAACTCTCTTACTGATTCTAAGTTTTCATTTGATGTTCTTAGATTGTCTAGTAGTCTGGGAATAACGGTAAGTGCCCCGTACAGGATAGTTTTTATTAATGTTATAGTTGTTTGCCACAAGATGCTTACTTAGACTTTTGTCGTGCTAAAGTTCAGCTTTCAACAGTGCATCTCAAATCCTGTTATTTTTAGAAGTCTAGGCATCAGTTACGATCACGAAGTAAATGCAAGGCGTTGCGTGACTGTATTTTAGAGCATGGTGCAGTACACGTTTAGTAGTACATCAGTGAGCGTCATCACTTCTCTTAGGACTTTAAGAGAAAAGATGGCGGTGGCAGAGTAGGGGGCGCGGCCGCCAACTCTGAGTACCAGCTTGAACAAGGGAGGGCAGGGGGCGGGGCCAGGCCGACGCCACGTGGGAGGTCCCGCCCCTCGGCCCGCCCTGCCTCCAAGAGCAGGAGTATCTGCGCCTGCTGGGCTCGGCTTCATCGAGCATGCGCACTCCGTCACATTCTGATTGGCGGACCGCGAGTCCCGTCTCACCCTTGGTGGAGGCGGCCCAGGTTCTGGGTCCGGAGCTCAGCGCCCAGCTCCTTACCCTCTTCGGGCTCCACTGTTGACCACTGTGGAGGCGGTGCAAGACTTGGATTGCAAGGCAACCTGGCCGTCGGACTCAGCAAGGACGGGCAGGGCCGCTTTGGTTTCATCCGGGCGCTCCAGCCTTTGTTCCGCCTTACCCTCCTCCAACGACCTCCTATGTCCGGCATGTTTTCCAGGGCCCAGGTGAGGCGGGTTCTGCAGCGGATGCCCGGGAAGCAGCGATTCGGCGTCTACAGGTTCCTGCCCTTCTTTTTTGTCCTCGGAGGAACAATGGAGTGGATCATGATTAAAGTGCGCGTGGGCCAGGAGACCTTTTGTAAGTGGGGGTGCAGCAGCCTCCGTTTCTTTTCAAGCAAGCAGGAGGCGGCAAAGGAACCATTTTGCTGGGAATATTGTTAGGTTGCAGACCTCTCATTCCGCTCAGCGCTGAGCTGCTTTTATCCTGCAGAAGGGCGAGTACTGTCTCCCTCATTGGGGCGTGGACATCCGCCTGGGCTCTCCTACAAGCGGGGCGACAAATATACATTGGTGTCCAACCTTGAGACCTTCCCTGCACTTAGATGGGAGGGCACGTGACTGCATTCTGGACGCTGTCCTTTCAAGCCTGCCAGTGACACTGGGCCTAAGGAATAGACTTGCCCACAGCATCTAGAAGCGGGATAGAAGGGTATGTGTAAGCTCCTAATTGGCACGTCCAAACCCTAGGGAGAGCTGGTCTGCCCCGCTTAAATACCACTGTCTTTACAGGCCAGAGTCATGGGTACCAAGGGCAAGCACTGTAAACAGAGTGCCTGGCATTGCTTTGCTGAGCACTAGCTCTGTATAGGCTAGTTCCTCTTCCAGAAAGACTTCTCTAACTCCTAGGCCCTTTCTGCTTTCTCCCTCTCCAGAAACACGATCACTTGTGAACTGCCAACCCTCTTCTAAAAAATAAATTAGCGGTTTCTAAAGATACTTAATTCTTCTGTTCATCCATTCATTAATATTTAATAACCACCACTTAGAAGACAGAATAAGGCAGAGGGCTCCCCACCCCAGAACACCACCAATGGGAGAGACAGATCAGTTACTATTAAGTGTGATTACTTGTGAGGGGAAAGTGGAGGGAACATGGGATTCCTGGGTGGGGCACCTGAATTGTACTAGGTGGTGCAGGGAAGGCTGCCTGGAGGAGTGACCATGTCAGGGGGGCCCAAAGATTGTCAGCCAGATGAGGGAAACATTGGTGGTGTTGCAAGTGTCTTCTGCCAGTGGTAAGAGCAAACTTGGGGGCCTTGGTGTGCAAGTATGCTGTGTTTGAGGGACTGAAACAGGTGAGCAGCGTGAGGGATGGTGTGGTTTAAAAGGTGCCTGGAGGGGCCACAAAGGGACCAGAGAACCAAGACTGTATCCCAAAGGACTGAAGAGTTTCAAGCAGCAGGAGGTGAACATATGTGGTGAATGACTTTTTGTGGAAAGCACACTGGCAGGAAGACGTAGGCGTATGGTTTTCCAGGTTTGGGATGGTGGTCTAGACTAGGATGAGATGCTAAGAAGTGGCTAGAGTTGACACTCCAGAGGCAGTACTGACAAGGCCGTGGTGTTTGAGTAGACTCAGGAGATGAGTGGAGGCTTCTGGTGGGGCAGCTGGGGCAGGGGGGAACATAAGCAGAACAGTCCTGGGCTCCATTTTGCCTGTGCTGAGGGAGAAGATGGTTATATAGATAGAAGGCACATCTAGGCCTTAGATCTAGGTTAGTGGGTCACTCACATGCAGATTGTGATGAAAGTTAGAGCTTAAGCCCCAACATTTTAAGGGTGACTGAGAGTGGCCAGAGAGGCAAGGAGGGAAACAAGAAGGGTCTTTTATCGTAGAAGACAGGCAGTTTAGGAAGTTCAACTAAGTGGGTGGGAGGTAAGTTTTCTCTCCTCTACCAGGAGACTTGAAGATATGCAAATACTGATCAGGACAGAGCAGGTGGAGGGAGGCTGGATATACCCTGGCCCTTGAGAAGGGAGAGGATGGGATCTGAGCAAGGCCGAGTAGCCCTTGGAAGTCAGTGGGAAGAGTTCTTTACTGACGACTTTTCTCTCTGTGCAGAAAGAGTTCATGGCCATTTGGGGTGAGCGGAGTAGGGTCAGGGCCATGGCTGAAGCAACAGGATTGTCAGGCATCATAGTGGACCCACTTAGGTCCAACACCCACAGTGCGTAGCAAGCAGAGTGAGGCATGGAGAAGGAAGGAAGTTGCATCAATCTGTAGTTGGGGTTTTGAAGGTGTGTCAAGAAGCTGGTACTAGTAAGAGGGAATTTCAGCTGGTTTGGGCAGTAAGAGAGAACAAGGAGCTGAGGAAGTTGGTAAAGATCCAAGGACAGAAAGGCTGGTAGAAAGGGAGTAGAGGTTGTGGTCAGAACAGAAGGAATTTATTACTTCAGAGGAAACTTGCAAGATGGCAAAAGTTGAGAAGTCAGGATGATGAAGGGGGCTGTTGCTTCTTATCTGTTGGGGATGGTGTCAACTGGGAAGATGGCACAGGACAGGGTCAAGGAATCTGAGCTAAATGCCAGCATTTTCAGAGACTGAAGGGTAGTGACGGACGGCAGATGCCAGGGAAGGCAGTGGCAAATGGCAAGGCCCCGGGAGAAAGAGGGTGGAGAAGCAGCAGCCAAGAACAAGGAGACTGCCCTCACCTCCCTGCCCTGAGTTCCTGGGTGTGACAGAGAGAGCAGCAGAGAGCTGTAGGGTTGGAAGTGCCTGAGAGAGGACAGTTAAGACAGATGATTTCAGAGAGAAGTGAAATTGCTAAGAGCTGTGCTGTGACATGACCCTATCTTTGAGGATGCTGACTCTGACCCTGCTATTGAGAACTTTAACATAGTCCTCATTTAAATCGTGTTTTAAGTTGATTTTGGCATTAAACATTATTGTTGAGATTCAGGTGATAGATCTAGACTACTGGTTAAATTACTCTGATATGTATTTTTAATTCCATAGTTTCTTAAAAAATCTAAATCAAATCTTTGTTTGATACAGATGACGTCTACCGCAGAAAAGCCTCAGAAAGACAGTATCAGAGAAGGCTGCAAGATGCATCAGAGACTGAACTTCAGCAGTCAATAAAGTAAATCTCAAACTTCACTACTGCTTTCAACTCCTTTTAAAATGTATTTTTCAGGTCTCTTGTTCTTACACAGAATTGCCTTTATAAATAGTTTTTATACTTTTCCTGTCCCTGCTTGAATACTTCCCAAATCACTGATGCACAGCACTTGTGGGAAAATTATTTCCTACTGAAACAACGGACTCTAGTTTGTGAAACATTTCTTAAACAATTCAAGGATGAATCAGGATGCTTTTCAGTGTACCCTAAATTGTGAAGTCCTTTGTTTTAGGTAACCAGGGATAACCTAAGTTAATTTTTTGCTGAACTCAAATTTAATATGAATGAAAGTAAGGTCTCTACTGCAGGGTCATTTAAACGAGGATGACTATGCAGACTGCATTTCTGCCAGCTACCAATTAGTGAACATTTTCCTAGAATGCAAACACACCTCACATTGTTATGAACACCAACAACCCCTTCCCTTGTTTGACTCCACTAATATCAAGGGCTGGACCTCTGTGAGGACTGGGAACCATAGGCTTCACTACCTTCTGTGAGGAAGATGCTGCCTTCATCCAGCTGCTGAAGACACTGCTCCTTCCCCAAAAAAGTGAATCTTCACAGCACTGAGCAACCACAGACTTGAGTTAAATCAGAGGCTCAGGCTATAGGGAGAGTTTGCAATCTAACCCAGAAAAAGTTTGGATCAGGTGGTAGAAAAGCAAAGGCATCTTTCTAGGCTTGGATAACCACATCCAACATCTTTTCAAACAAAAAAATATCTACATATTAAAGAAGACTAAGTTGCAAAATCATTTCTACCTATTCACTCATGAATAAAGAAGCTGATGCTTAAGGCCACAGGTATTATCAAGTTACAGATCTCTGCCACAAATACACTGAAAACTAAGATCATGGCATCCGGGCCCATCACTTCATGGGAAATAGATGGGGAAACAGTGGCTGACTTTATTTTTCTGGGTTCCAAGATCACTGCAGATGGTGATTGCAGTCATGAAATTAAAAGACGCTTACTCCTTGGAAGGAAAGTTATGACCAACCTAGATAGCATATTGAAAAGCAGAGACATTACTTTGTCACCAAAGGTCCATCTAGTCAATGCTATGGTTTTTCCAGTGGTCATATATGGATGTGAGAGTTGGACTATAAAGAAAGCTGAGCGCCAAAGAATTGATGCTTTTGAACTGTGGTGTTGGAGAAGACTCTTGAGAGTCCCTTGGACTGCAAGGAGATCCAACCAGTCCAACCTAAAGGAAATCAGTCCTGAATATTCATTGGAAGGATTGATGCTGAAGCTGAAACTCCAATACTTCGGCCGCCTGATGTGAAGAGCTGACTCATTTGAAAAGATCCTGATGCTGGGAAACACTGAAGGCAGGAAGAGAAGGGGACGACAGAGAATGAGATGGTTGGATGGCATCACTGACTCAATGGACATGGTTTGGGTGAACTCCAGGAGTTGGTGATGGACAGGGAGGCCTGGCGTGCTGCAGTTCATGGGGTCGCAGAGTCGGACACAACTGAGCGACTGAACTGAACTGAAGGGATTTAAGTCAGTTCATTTATGTTAGAACCAATTTAGTATAAATAAAGAGCCACTCACCACTCACCTCATTCAAGTACTACTGAGCCACTGCTCAGACGTGGCTTGACTATGAAGACCAGTGATGACCAATAGCACCTGGGGGAGGAATGTAGTCTTCACTTGCACTTTTGTCACAAGAGTTCCTGGTGACCTTAAACCTCACGGTTATTTTAATGACTAGATTATTGCACAATACATTTAAATTGTGGCCTAACTCCATTTTTCCACCCGGCCCCAGTTTTAGAAGTTTAATACTTTGTACATACATAAATATGTAGCATATATACCTTTTACAAAGAGAAGTTGTAAATGCTAGTAAAACCATCAGCTACCTTCTGTGTCTGCTGTGGTTTCCTTCCCGCTTCCATCCCAGAAACAATCTCCAGTCTGAAATTTGTGCCTAACTTCCCTAGAGTTTTCCTCATCATCTTTTTAAAATACAAGTACTGGAGTGCTGATTTAAGACAACAAACCTTTGAAGATGACACAACAATGTCTGACATCAAGGGAAGTAGACTAGCAAAGCAATTACTGTATTAAATTGAAGACACTTTCAAAGCACATTAATTTGGATGGTACAGAACTAATTTTTGTTAAACCATTGTGGAGGCTTTTACCTTTGCCTCAATTTTTTTAAGCCTTCTACTAAAGGAATATGACTATGCACTTATCAGACACTAGGGTTATTTAAGGGAGCTGTAATAGTTTAAAGAGCAATGCTCTTATAAGCAGCTTACAGAAGTGCAGTGCCCCCTACTGTGAACTACACCCACAAAGAACTTACATTTAAAAACCAGGATACTTTAGGATAACAAAAGCTAGAAGTCGATGTCCACTGGGGTGCTGGGGGAACTACCTGGGCTTTGGAACTTCACTTTATCATCTGAATGGATAGGGAAAGGACCCAGGCACAGAGTAAATACTCAGTAATGGAGGGCTCTCTGTGTTCATCTAGCAGTCCCATTTTGGAAATCTTGCCTGGATCTCTGAAGTTATAGCAATTCAATTAATCTGTTTTTAGAAGTTTGGATTTTTCACACTGAGTTACTTTTCTTTTTAAAAAAAAGAAAATACACTTGGACCACGGTGTTTTCCAAAACAATTTCTCTCCTAATAAAGTATGTGTGTGCTTTAGTCTTCATACATTTATGCGCAATCCACAAGATGTGCATTCTACATCTATTTGGGGAATAGATAATTTGTTCAGGTCTGAACTTTGATTCAGCTGACCTAGCAGACTTCTGAATGAAGAGGGAATTGAGTAATACTTAGCAGTCTTGCTCAGAGTATGTAGCTGGAATGTTTAACTATACATCAACCATCCTTTACAGTATGTTCATGACCACAGATGGCAGGACAGTCCTAAACTCTTAGGAGAACAGAACCACAGGGATTTGCAAAGTGATATTAGAGGAAAACAGTTGGTTGACTTTACCAGCACTTTCTGTTAAAATTGTGGCCATTTTCTAGGAGCTTATAAGCATGATAAAAGTATTTCCAGGCCATTAGTCTCCTCTGGCCACACATCTACTTGAAATGGGTTACAGTGATTTATGATACAGGACATGCTGCCTTACCTTCCACCATCAGTAACAACTCCCTCTGCGACTTTAACTTCAACCTTTGCTGAGGACATGTTAGGAATCCCTGACTGTCAGTCTGAGAGGTGTGACATGGGCACATCAGGCTGTGGCCTGATTATACTTGGCTTCTGTGTTAATGCAGCCTGAGCCCTGGACCAGGGTCGGGACACTGACTTTTGCCTGTACCTGAGGAGCGCTTTTCCTTTAAATTGGCAGCCGTACCCCTGTCAGCATAAAATCAAGGTTTGCAGGAATTAAACCTGCTTGAAACTAAACATCTGTCTGACACAAGCTTTAACAGAACAACCAAACCTGGTTAATCCCAATCACTTTGCAAACTCCATTTTTATTTGGATTAAAAAGCTTTAGATGAACAAACATATGATACATACATATTGTAAGACTAGTTACCACTTGAACCTTTTTTGATACAGAAGTTAGAATAAACCAAGTTTTAATCAGGTTTGAAAATGTTCAAATTCAAAAGTCAACACCACCAATTTGGAGATTTTACACAAAGAAGAGTCCCCTCTTAATCTTCCTCACAGGAAGAAAAGGAGGAGGGCAGTTCAAAAAACAAAGCAATTCAAGGCCTTTTAAATCAGTTAGCTGACATACTGTTTTAAACCTATAGGTCTTTCCCCCCACATAAACAAAATTCTTTTCCACATGAACTTACATTTTGAAAACATTTAGGCTATTATACTTTCTAAGCCATATCACTACGGTTCCTAAAGCTCACGGAAAAAAAAAAATGTATAGTTCACGTGTACCTTTTAAAGTCCATACGTTTTTTTTTCTTTTTGGAAGATGGCTGACCTCAAATCTTATATCCTAAAATATTAACTGATATTCTCCAAGTCAATATACAGAAAGACATGATTCTAAAATAAATACATAGAGTTTAAAAAACAACAACAACAACAACAACAACAACAACACTTCCTTAGGGCCTGCCTCGTGGCCCTCTGGCCCGGCTCTGCACTGCCTTAGGGAAGCCCCTGGCTGGATCTATGGTTCCTACAGCACCTCTAGACAGGGAAGGAGCCTGGAGGAGGAGTGCTCTGGCTTCTACTGCCCCACATAGCCCACAGTGAAGAGTTTTTAGAGGCTTCCCAAAAGAAGTCTCTTCCAGACCTTAAAAAGGGAAATAAGATGGGTGCATGAAATAAATAAATAACTTAACCAAAATTAAATTTCAGGTTCTTTGGTGTAATTCAAGGATGCCTAGAAATAAAATAATCTGATTGTATTATACAGTCCATGATGAAATGGCCCAAATAACCAGGAACTGAAGATTTCTTTATCCGATTCAGTTGAACAATAAGGTACTGACATACTACTGCAAAACATTTCTTAAAATTCAGAATTATTTAAAATACTTGATGCAAATTGAGATCCAGTGGTTGACTATAAGTAATTAAGATACAAGGACCTTCTGTATTTAAAGTATCTAGATACAAAGAGACTTTTTTCCATTCTGTACTCTTTTGTCCCCATGATTTAGTAAGAATAGTGATTAAATATCCAGGTATTGATTCATACCAGATTAAAAGAAAAAAGTGTCCTCTAAGAATCACTCAATTTACAAATAGCAGTGGAAGCTTCACTACAATGGCAACCATCTTGCTACAACAAAGCAGGTTTCAAAAATGCTGACTGAAATACTGTTCCACGTTTGATGTTTTCTACCTGTCTGAGCATTATATATTGCCTCCAATTGTTTTTTTCCAGGATCATATAAGAGAGACAGGGTCATCAAACCTAAGTGTTTGGGATCTATAATATTCTTTTTAGTGAGCATTTTCTGAAATTATGAGTCCCTTCTGAAATTCAAAAGCACAAGCTACATTTTAAAATTATTTCAGAAAATCTTAAACTTCTGGTTGAGAATTACAACCTGAAACTTTGGAGGAAAAAAGAAAAAAAAGCCACATCTGATGAGGAAATAAAGCATACTAAAACATATTTGCCTATGCAGGCAATTCAGCCTCTTACAATTATGCTTCTGAAACAGCCCATATCCAGTTAATGCACTCCCCTCCCTAAGTTAGGTTAGGTGTTATGTTTAATAAATCACCCTCCAGCACACCTCAATACCTTCTTCAAGATGAACTTCCATTGTTTCAGTGTAAGAGATTTGAAGTTTTAAATCGTCTTAACATGTATAGGCATAAATTGTGAATTCATTATAAAAAGATCAAGAGTACCCTTAAACTTACCTGCCAAGACTAAACATAATTCAGGGTTGTGCACATGTTCTGCAAAGGTAACTGACACTACAGATGTCTAACTCAGAGCAAGAAAAAGTGCTTTCTCCCTCCGGGTGTCCGGGAGATGCACTAGTTACAGAAGACTGCACAGAGCTAACTTCAGATTTCTGAGTTACTAGAGCAAATGTGCCACGTCTGTCAAACATCTATCAAGTAACTAACAACCTTTTACTTTACCTGGAAGAAACAGTTTTTGCAAAAGTGGCTGAAGATATTTAGGCACATGAAACAGACACAAGTACACCCCCTTCTCTAAGATGTAAACTAGGACCAACTTCACATTTCATGTCAACTTAAACTAATCTGTAAACTCTTTTGTATGTGTTTTTTTTTTTCCATTTTGTTTGTTATTTAAAAAACAAACAAAAATACCAACCAAAAAAATGAAAAACAAAAACCCCAAGCCAAGACAAAACCTCTGGTGGTTTCAGCTCTATGGCAACAAGTAAAAAGGTAAAACTCCGAGTCTAAATATACAACCAATTATGAAACTGGTTTTAAACGAAGGAAACATATGCAAAAAAAATCTTTGTGTATTTGATAAAGTCAACTTAATATAACAAAAACAAATTGAAATAGCTTATTAAAAGTGTCCTTATATAAAAATGGCCTTGTGATGTACAGTAAAATGCAATAAAAATTGTCATCCTTTTTATCTCCCCCCACCCCCAGTAACTAAAATGGCTACTGTTCCACAAAACTCTCTATGCTTCTATAAAAGAAAAGTAATTGACGTGATTAAAGGTTTTCTAGATTGTATGCTTGGCGAATGTTGAGGGTGTCTCGGAGCATCAGATCCCGAAGGCGCCATAGGGCATCTGCCATGGTGGTGTGGGCCCCTTTACTTTTTAGCCAGTGAGAGGGAAGGCGGCTCTCCTGTTCTTTCGACAGATGGACATCACGTCTTCGAGCTGAAAATGGAAGTGTGGACAGAGAAATGTAAACATCAGTCCTAAGGTCTGACAGACTTATTGAAATGTGAAACATTTGCTGTTTATTAAATATTATGAAATTAACTCTACAGAATATTTCCCAGAAAATTTCATATATTGTTTTATAGGCATCTTGTTTTTTTTTTTTAAGTTTCTTTTACTTATTTGCCACACACAGTAAAATGCTGGCATGCATATTTGCATGGCACATGGGGTCTTAGTTACCTGACCAGGGATCGAACCCAGCCCCCTGTAGTGGAAGCCTGGATTCCTAACCACTGGACCACCAGGGAAATCTCTGACATCTTGGTTTTTAGAAAACTATTTTACTTAGGTATGAGTCAACCTAGCCAAGGATGTCTCATTTCATGCTTTACAGTTTAGAAATTTTCTAATTTCTAACAGTTACTTCACAAGAGCTGCACAATGTAACAAAATTACTAGAACTGGGAACATAAGAGTTGCACAAACAGCTAAAAGATCTGACCACTAGTATTTTGTTGTAAGCACTTGTGATATTTAATAACTTCAATACTAACAAAAATTCCTAAAAAGGTAAATGTGAGGAAAGGGAAAACTACTACTCTTAAAAGAAATCAATGATCAAATCTGGCTTAGAAATGAAGGATGAATTGTTGATGTTTAGTCGTCAAGTCATTCTTTTGTGACTCCATGAATTATAGCCCTCCAGGCTCCTCTGTCCATGGAATTTCCCAGGCAAGAATACTGGAGTAGGTTACCATTTCCTTTTTCAGGGGACCTTCCTGACCCTGAAATCAAACCTGCATCTCCTGCATTGGCAGGTGATTTCTTTACCACTGAGCCACCCGGGAAGCCCCTGAAGAATGGATGGAAACTTCTGAATTTCTTTGGAAACTTGGCAAGTTATTTCAGTATGTACTGAAAATATGTTAAGCCTGCTGAACTAAATGAGTAACTTGACAGATTAGAAACATGTCTTCCAATAATACTTTTATCTTTTTTAAAATTTGAGATGAAATAATTTTTAATTTGCCCAAATACATCTATGCTATGCCCAAATGCCTGAAAAGTAGTTGAAAAAATTCAGAATATACTTATTGAGATAGCATTGATGTTTATGATAAAATGAAGCTTTGAAACTCAGCCAAAAAAAAAAAATTTCAGTATATGATATCAATATACAAAACTGCAAAATGCTTCAGCTAAATATATATTTTACTTAAAAAGGCCTTCCTCAGGTTTGGTTCCAGATCACAATAAAGCAAATCGCATTAAATTGTTTCCCAAGTGCAAGTAAAAGTTCCATTTATTCTATACCGTAGCCTATTAAGTGTGTTACATAGCGTCAGGTCTAAAAAAGCAACACAGGTACCTTAATTTTAAAAGACTACATTGCTAAAAACTATCAGCCATCATCTGAGCCCTCAGCAGGCTGTAATCATTTTATAATGGTAATGTCAAAGATTGTTGATCACAGATTCACCATAACAATTATAATGAAAAAGTTGAAACTATTGTGGAAATTACCAAAATGTTAACAGAAACATGAAGTGGCCACATGCTATTGTAAAAATGGTGGTGAGAGACTTGCTCATGGGGGTGCCACAAACTTTCAATTTGTAAAAAAAAAACCGGTATCTGAGAAGTGTAATAAGGCAAAGTGCAATAAAACAAGGTATGCCTATATAAGAACAATGGATACTTATCCTATAATATGTCAACAGCAGCAAGAGGACTTTGATAAAGCACAGATTTTGAAAAAGCTTCTTCAGAAAGACCTCTCCTTACCTGCCAGAGTCTGGTCCCACTTGCTAATGCTGTTGGACTCAGCACTGAGTCCTTCAATGTATTTTAGGTAGGCCTCTGAGTGGAGAAGCCGTTGGGTCTTCGGTGGGGGAGCCACAAACATGGGTGTTGTTGGCTGCTGTATGACAGGGGGGCCAGCAGGATGTGGGCCAGGATATGGAGGTGGTGCCTGCTGCCCTGGAGGCCCCAGAACACCTACCTGAAAGAGCACAGATAAAGGGTCAGGGGGGAAAAATACTCAGCCCATGCTCTGAGAAAGAAAGGGTAACTTGAATTCTGTTGAGTCCTAGAAGATCCAATTTGGAGGCTCACCTGCTGTCCATACGGACTTCCACCTGGTGCTGGAGTCCCTACCATAGGGGCCACTCCTTGGTTCATCACACCTATAATTCAGAATTACAGGCACAATTAGAGGTTCTGGGATGAGAAGACTGAAAAACTGTCTGATAAGAAATGTCATTTAAAATGCAAACCTATGATCACTGCCCTGAGTCTTTGTGGACAGGAACCCTAAGCACCCAAAACAGGATGTAGCATCATATAGAAAATTCATGTTCTTTTGTTTTCTAGGTACTCTAAATACAAAGCTAGGAGAGATGTACATTAATTACTCATGGCTGACAAATAATTTGAACTCTGCAGAGAATTCTAATATTTCCCTAGGTAAGCTATAGTCAGAATGCAACTCTATTTTCAAGGCCTTTATCTTTCAACAACAGTTTCCAGCACCTGAAGCCTGTGTTTAATTTCGGCAGTAAGAGCATTGCAACCAGGCTCAGCTGTATGCAGTGTGTTGGGACAGCAGGGGCCTAAGGGAAGAGGCTGTGCAAGTACACACTTCAATGACCTTTGTGGAGGCTGGAGACACATTCCTGCTGTCCCCTCACAGGCTATCAGCACTCTGGTTCTGACTGGAGTCACTGATGTTGGCAGAGAGGGGACCCTGCCCTCTGAGAGAGCGGCACTCTGAAAAGGGATCATCTGGAAGCAGGGCAGCCCTTGGTGCTATCACCTCAAATGCAAAATGACAAAGGGAAAGAGAAAGATTCCATGGTCTCACTACATTTGGTCTTTGTATAAACTTCTGGTGACTCCTCACAAGCAATTTCTGTCTCATACGTCCTGGTTGATAATAATGTGATATCCTAAATTTAGCATCTGGGGCTATTTTAATCTCAGGATCATCCATTTTCTAGTCTCATGAAAACAGAGAAACAGGCAAGAGACCCAGTTCGCTAAAAACCAACAAACTATTAATACAATCAAAACCCTGGTGAGATGATGTTTAAACCTTAAACAAGTCCAGCTAGCTGCAGAGAAGGATGAGTAAGAGCTAGCTTTGCATTCTATAGTTTCTCTGGATTCAAAATGGTGTATTTTGACCAGGCAGAACTGACTCACTAAGGTTCAGAATTGCTAAATATCAAGAAGTATTACACATCTGTTAAAGAGAAAATAGTAAGTGAAAACAAACTTTCTGTTTACAAAGCAGGGATTTTGATATTCCAAGGGCCCAGAAGGGTACCTGGATCATAAGAGTAGGATCCTAGCGATTATTTGTGAGTGAATGAAGAGGATGCAGTGGGTAAGTTGCTATTCCAGCAACATATTATTAACCTCTGCCCCCCAGGCCCGCCAGGACACTCACGCACTTTATATTTCACAACACTGGGGGCTCCCTGAGCTGTCTGTATCAATCTTTGCAGGGCAGCACAAACAAATCAGCAACCAACCCCCTTTGCTTCCTGGTTACAAATGCCATGCCATGGGGCAGCTGGTGAGACTGTGGGCTGACTCGCCAGAGGAGTTCATGAAACCTCCTCTCCTTGAAGCCTGGTCGGACATGTGTGGGTAAACATTAAGAGAGGATCTTCCCTGTCTCCCTGTCATGAGGTATGTTATGCTTTCTTCAAATGCATTTAGAATCTGGAGAAGGGGGACAGGGAAACATCTGTCCCCCAATACCCACCAAAAGACCAGTTACCTAGAGGGTACTGGACTTAGGTGTGGTTCCTACCAAGTAACACACACACCTGGGGGTCCCCTCCAGCCTTGTCTGACTGCTCAGTCAGACACTCTATGCCAAGGGGACAGGGCACAGAATTAAAGCCAACTCTACCTGCCACAGGGGCACACCCATTTTATGACTGACATAGTCCAACTCACTCACAGTCCACCACTTCCATAATGAAACACCCACTCCCACAAACGTTTCTTCCTCTGGTTAGGTCTGCATCAAACATTTCTGGGAGTTGTGGCCATTTTCTAAGTACCACTCACATCACAGAGTGTCACTGGAGACGCTGGGCCAAGCCCCCAGGTTGGCTGACCCTATGTACTGCGGGGCACACCCTGTGAAGCATCGTTTGGAACTCTTCATAGCTGCGGGACTGGTACAGCCAAGACTGTTATAAGCAAATCTAATGTTTCTATATTCTGTCATCTGGGCCAGGTCTTTAGCTAATATTTTGGATAATAGATCAAAGGCTATTCCAAGTTATCCTGAGGCCACTTTCCCTCTAACTAGATTATGTCTAAGGGTTAGTTATTTTTTTTTTTTTTTGCATATGATGGGAACTGGTGATTTTTCCATTCGTAATAATCTTTCAATTTGCTAATTAATTATAAAGTAAAACTGTACCTATTTCTGAACTCCATTTATATGTTTCTATATGACATAACTTCTGGGCTTCTGCTGACAGACGAACCAGTGTCTATAGTTACCAGGGTGGACTGTGCTGTTCTTTAAATGCTATGTCATGCTTCTTTGAGGACTCAGACACAGAAAACTAGTTCAGTGCAGGTTCTTTCTTCTGTTCCTAGAAGGACTGACTGAAGAGTTTCTGAAGAGTCCTACATTAGCAACTCTGTAATCCCCTTAGAGGGGAGGTGTTGTTTGAAAAGCAAAAGATGGAGCAAGGATTCTATACAAAAGACCCTTTGAGATAAGAACTGAACCAGAGCAAGAAATGGACTCAGGAGCAAAAACTGCTTTTCATATGTGACTCTGAACTAGCCATTTGGGAAACTTCATTCACTAGAGCAGACCATGACTGTCTAGGCTGAGTCTGCTTTCTGAGCGTATGCTGAACTGTTTGAGGGGTTCCAGAGCGCGCCTCTTGCCCCCTCATCTGCTTAGTCTAGTTTCTTGTCATGTGTCCTGTGCTGCTGCTAGGCAGCCAGTGCTCAAGGACAAAGGTGCTGAGCCACCTACTCAACACACAGGACAGGTCCTGCGGCTGACATCCCTGGGGTTCTCAGTGAGGGAAGGCCTGCCCACATGGGCAGCAGGTACCTCCTGGAACAAATGGCTGAGGGAGAAAAAGAGAGTATGACGATGAGATTAATGAGTGAATGAGGATGAAGTTCTTACCCGGTGGTGGGATGCCCGGGAGGCCGGGCACACCTGGCGGAAGATGGTGGGGTGGAGGCCCCCCAGGGTGAAGTGGCTGCATGCTGCCCATGCTAACAAGGCCATCAACTGGGCCCTGCAAAGGTGGAAGGCCTGGCGGATAGCCACCCATCATGCCTTGAAGGACACAACAAATTTCAGACATGCATCATTAACATGCAACATGAACTAAGTAATAACAACCCCCCCCCACATGCACTACTAATGAATAAAGCGCCCTTAGTACTGCATGATATAACAATTAGTGCAATTATTTTGTTGCAATAATGAACAAAATAAAACATTACAAATTGAAATATATTTCTGGATGAATTAGTACTTAGTATATTATTATTTGTAGTTATTCTCCCTGGGATAAATACACTGCATGTTTTCAGTTAAATAATAAAGAGAAGTAGTAACAGCCTTCCCAAGGTCATGATTACTGCAAGCTGTTCAAACAGAGTGACCAGTTCTGTCTACTGCGATTCTACTGAACAGTATAAACCCCATCATTCCACTATGCCCACACTCATATGCCTATCACGGGTACACATGAGGGGAAACTGAAATGGAGGAAATGAGGCGCACAGCCCTGATCACAAAGCATGGTTCTCCAGCACGGGGGAAGGTGGGCAAGAAGTTTTTAAGACTTCTGTGTCCATTCCTCCTCCCTTCTAGCCCCACCACTGCTGGTAAGAATGGAGCATGCTTGAGCTTGAGCTGGGGAACAGCTAAGAGTCATCACAATGACTGATGCTTCATCTTTAGATTTCCAAACATGATAAAATAAAGATAAAACCTCCCCCTGCTCCCGGCCCCCCAAGCCAACCTAAGCCCAGGTCACTCAGCAGCTTGTGCGCAGACCTTAGAAGGAACAGCTGGAGAATCAGGCTCTGCTGACATGAGAAAATGCCAATTGTCATCATTGTCTCCAAGCACACAAATGTCCTCACAGACCTTCAGTTAACAGGGAACATTTTAAAGGAGGTACAGAATTTTTCTGAACAGAGGTTTTCATTCCTTTATTTTCAAAGTGCATCGTCACAACACAAAATATTTTCTGCTAGCTAGGGAAGAATTTCAAGAAACAAGTATTTTTGGCAAAAAGAGTGAAAAGAAGAAGAAAATTTCAAAATGTCAAAGACTCACCTATCAAAAGAACTTTAAAGCCACATGACATTTTTTAAATCAAGAAAAACAAATTGATTTTTTCTGGGATTTGAAATGATCACAATGAACAAAACACAAGGCTCCCCCCAAAATGCAATCATCTTTGGTCACAGCTTCTTGCACAAAGGGAGCATTGAGGAATTGGTGCGAAACCTCATCTTTATATAATTCTCTTTGTATTATAGAGGGGTTCTAGATATAGCAGAAAACTGCAGATTCTAAGAATTTTACTTTTTGACTTTCCCTGAAGAATTGTTTGAGAGGTATTTATTTTTAGTCCTTTGACGCTATAAAATTACTGAAAACTCTTGAGATTGATTCAGCTTGCCTCACTTGTCATATCTAAGCTAAGAAACCTACAATTACACAAATAATTAAAATAAGTTTTAAACAACAATACCTCTGTACATAAACTACGACTATGAATTTCCTTTTTCTTAAAGTAGAGTTCAGAGAGTGAAGAACAGACACCATACTTATGAGGAGATGCAACGCTACCAAACTGTCTTTTAACCATTTCCACCAGATAGTTTTTAGGGATAAGTAGTTGGGAATGTAAGAATGTTAGGAGGCTTTGCTTTCAATTACAAAAGCCCATCTGAACGCAGCCTACACAGGCTGTGGTTGAAGAAATTATTAAGAACTGAAAGACATGACACTTGTCTTCATTAAACTGTACTTTGGCATTTATTATCCCAGTCACATGTGTTCAAATGAGCTTCAATGCTTGTAAGCAAAGCTGATCTCAGACAGCAACAAGGCTAAGAATCAGGCACTATGCAACCTGTAAACCCATGAAAAAAATCACCCTCTTGGCGGCAAAATTCCTGCTGTGGACCAAAGACTGGTTCCTGTAGAGAATGCTTGCCCTGCACTCCCATGGCCCAGAAGTCTGGGCACCATATGCTTAATAATGGAGCAGGGGCTTTCTGGAAGGGGGGCCCGCCCTCCTCACCCATCAGAGTTCTATGAAGTCATTCCCCAACAGGGAGCTAAAATGCTGCAGCTGCTGTTTTTTTAATGTTTTTAGCTGTTTGAATTCATTTTGTTAATGTGTCCCTGGGCTTTTTAGTCAAGGGCACAGTGCTAGAATATCACACATCAAATAGAACAAAAGAGAATGTCAATGAGGGAATTCTAACTTTCAAAGTCCCCATGTTCAAGGTCTGATTTCTAAAAACCTCTGGAACCCCATTAACCAAAATGGGCCATGGAATAGAGCAGGCGATTATGAGATTTGTTAGATCAACATCAGTTACACTGAGAGTACTGAAAGCCATGATTCAGATGTGCTTTGGCGAGTGCAACTGCTGACTTCAGCGATAGTGCATCTGAGAACTTGCCATCACAAAAGGTAGGAGCAACAATGGAAAAGTTATCCTATGCTACTCTGCCTTGAAAAGCAAAAAAAAAAAAAAGCGAAAACCAAAACAGCATCCCAAGAGCTTGTCTTGAACAACACTATCTTGGACTCCCTGCAAAGAGGTCAGACTGCTTGCTTAAGAAGAAACACAGCTTGGATGGACCTCACCAGGCTTAGAGAGATCACAAAAGAGGGACCTGAGAAGTGGTCTGCAGGCTTCTCATTGGAGACATGTCAGACAAGAATATTCAATTCAATAATGGCCAATTTTGCCATGGCTACCAGAACCAGAGACAACACACACAAGCAAACCACATTCATCATTTTCTTTTCTTTTTGGAAAAATATGTGACTGGGATACTAACAGAAAATGCAGTTTAATGTAATTAAATAGAAAAGCATTACAGAGTGGGCACAATGAATTGAATAAGGACTTTGTATTCTACTTAGCAGTCATGCACATTGGTGACCAAGAAAGGATTTATAATTCACTGTCAAAAATCCTTTTAAATGGTCAATCTTCTAAAGGATGGCTGCAGCAGAACAAGGCAAACTGAATACTAGGATGAGACGGGAAAATCATCATCTCCTTAAGACTAGTTTTGTGTTTCCTCTTGGGAGTCCCTCCAGAACAGAATCCAGGGTCTGTTTGTATTTTCTGCTGTAGAACTCTATCCAGAGCAGTCTGGGGTGCGGAATATCGCCAGACCATGCCCACAGCCAGGGGAGAGCTGCTCTCTACCAATTCCCAGGGTTGGGCCCAGGGCCCATTTCTGGGGCAGAGGGGAGGCATTGCCCATAAGGGAAAGGCGATATAAGGACAACATGGATGATTCAAACTCTGAATCTGTCATGAGAAGAGCCTAGAGATTGTGGCCTACTCCTCGTTGGAGAAAAAAAAAAAAAAAAAAAAAAAATGAAGGAATTTCTTAAAGTGGAAAAAAAAATGGTCTTAGCTCCTGTTTTTACCTGCAACAGGTGTCAACTGCTGATTGAGCATCCCCATTGGTGTTGGTGGTGGCACCACCCCCATGAGAGCCCCCACAGGGGTGCCTGCTCGGGGAGAAGCACTCGGCTGCTGTTGCTGTGCTGCTCGCTCTCTCTCCTGCTGCTCAGCAACTTTAGCTGCCCGCTCTGTAAAGGCATTTCAGATTTTCAATTCTGTTTTTAACCCAGGAATTCAAAATACCATCCATTGCATTCAACAGGACTAGTTAAAAAAAAAAACAAAAAAACAAAAAAAAAAAACACAGGCAACAGTTCTGTCTCAATGGAAGGAACAGTAGATGACTAGTCTCAACACAGGAGGAGTCGGGCCGATTTCACTTGGTAACCTAGAGTCCAGCTTTCCTATCCCATCTTGAGAACTGGTCTGCAAAGATTTCAAGAATGTTAAGACTGCAACACACATTCAGAAAGCACAGATTTTATTTAAAAACGTCACCAGCATAACCAACATGGTTAATCTCACAAGGCACCCTGAAGATGAGAAGCGCTACCATTATTCTAGTATTAATAGCATTACAAATTTTTAAAAAATTTCAACATGAAGCAATTCCATGGCCCATTATAATTTTTGGCACAATTATTACTTACTATATTTTCCTGATACGTTGCACCCAATTTTACTAAGATTTGAGGACTCTTGTCATTAGTGTCATGGGGTTTAGCAGCTGAAGAAAATTAACTCTGTAAGGGAAAAGTAGCTTACTGCCTCCTCCAGAAGGTTTTAGAAAAATAAATGCTAATGTGTACATTCTAATGAAGAGGTCATGTTTAATAAACCCCAAGGGGAAAAAATGCATGATACTCCAGGCTACAGTCATCAGAAGCAGGAAATACTATGTATACACATATGAAGCAATGGACAATGTACGGACAGAACCAGGTTTCCTGAAGCTGAGTTCAATACTGACCATAAGTCATCCTAAATCAGCAGAAGTTTCAGAATTCATACTTATTTCATCCAAAATGCGAGAGGAGCATTAGCTTGTGTGCCAGTTCTGGGCTGTGGAACATCCTTGCTACATCCTTCACTCCTCGGAGCTACTCTTTCTGCATCTCCATGGCCAGCAGCCCCAACAATCACAACTCCCAGTCTTTTCAGGAGCTGGCAAGGCTGGACTCTGACTAGCGAGCTCTAGAAATGTGCATTACCAAAGCTCCCACAATAAAGGTTGACTTTGCTTCACCATTCATAAATAGGAAATCCTTTCCACTCTTCACATGGACAAATTGAGACTGGGAGACAGATAGTGACTTGTCCAAGAATACAGAGAGAACCAGCAGTAGCCCTGATTTCCTGGCATCAAACTCCAACTGCCACACGTTAACCCTCCAACATGAAATTCAAAAGGGTACCGCTGGCTGATACAAGGAGGGGGCAGATAGCTCACGGTCACATGGCTTTAAAGAGCATCGAGAAGCAACGGTTCCAGTCCTCCTTTGTTTAAGAATGTGAAAGTCAAGCAAGTCAAAGCTTCCTTGGCTGCGACAGTTACCTGCAGAGACTTGTCATCACTCACTACACTGTCCCAGTGTACAGATCCTCTGTACAATGAGTGTGAGGGACAAAGGCCATTTTAACAACCCATTTCCTTGAACTAGCGTTTAAAAAACAAAACAAAAAAAGTGAGACACTGATGACCTAGAACCCCACATTAAGTTCTCATATCTTCATTACACAAATGAAACAGTAAAATGGGAGAGCAAAAAAATGAAGTTGAAAAAAGAAGAGTTCAAGCCTGGGGATGGAATATTGGACCTGCTGGTTCTTTCTGGGAGGAGCCCAGTTAGGCTGTCTTAGAAAAGAGAATTATAAAAAAAAAAAAAAAAGAGAGAATTATTAAATGAAGTCAGCCGAACTCCAAACTTTGGGTTTTGAACTGAGTGGGTCAGAACACCACAAGCTCAGACTTGGTGTCTCAGGCAGACACTGGTGAGTCACATAACTCCTCTCGCTAAGTTCTCACTGAATTTCAGACTCCCCTTAAAATCTGGGAGAATTTCCCAGAAGTCGTCACTCTTCCTTCTCTTCAGTTTGGCTCCAGCATTTTTACGTTATCTCCAGACACATTTCTCGCTCTTGTTCACACTCTAAGTAACCAGCCGAGCAGTACTGGCTTCATTTTGTCCTGGATCAGGCTTTATAGCCATGTGAGCTTCGTTTGAAACACTCCTCCAACTGAGTGATATATCTGGGTCTTAACTAATACCAATGCTCTCCAAGGTTGTAGGTTCTTATAGAACTGACTATGATTTCTCAAAGAATGTTCCATGAAATATTAGTTCCTCAGGATATTAGCAGATATTACATAAATACCTGATCAATTTCAGAAAATGCCAGGTGGGAAAAAAACAGGTTCTTAACTGCACGTTTAAAGAGTTTAATATGGCAATATGCACTGTAAGTTTCCAAGAGAGAAGTGTTTGGAGTGCTTCTCAAACTGCTTTTGCCACAATTTTTTTCTGGCTGAACATCTTGTAGGATTAGGGTTCTACAGAAGATCCTTGGGGAAGCCTGTCAGATAATTTTAAAAATCAACTATATAAAAAATCAAAGGAGTAAACTATTCTTTTAAAAAAGGAGTTTCTTTGGAAACTCCATAAAGTTTAATAAAGGAGGCAGCCTTGATAATTAATTTATTTATGGTTGTTGAAAAATAATGGGTTTGGACCCTGTCAAGAAGGGTTATGGTGATCACTGTGGTTATTTGAGAGAGGGCTTTATAA
The DNA here is from genome assembly GCF_002263795.3 of Bos taurus. NCBI lineage: Eukaryota > Metazoa > Chordata > Mammalia > Artiodactyla > Bovidae > Bos > Bos taurus. The sequence goes on along the minus strand of NC_037349.1, from coordinate 48,268,677 downwards.
CTGTCAACATGAAGCATTGTATACAATTCCAAATGAAAAAAATATAGCTCTGAGGGCAATCATCCTGCCTAACCTAATGTTTACTACTCATTTCCTTATTTAAGTCATGCCTAATATTAAAAAACAAAAAATCTCTATTTAGTATCTGTCCCTAATGGCTATGAACCACCAAATCCTTGAATGATAGCTCACAGCCCTAAATAATTTAATTATAGAGTAAAAGAAAAATGAAGGCAGTTGAGCTTTATCAAAGAGTACCCAAGTACCTTAAAAGTAGCTATGAATGCAGCACAGGCCAGGAAAGGCGTAGAAAACCAGGTGCTTCAGCCAAGCCTCAGTCTGGAGTTTATATGGCTTGTCAAGAGCCATAATAGAAGATCACTGATTTTAAAAGCCCCATTTCAGATGAAATTTTAACTAAAACTGTATCTAACATCCTTGTACAATCATTCCCCAGCTCAACACATGTGTGCTTACAGGATTTAATAAAAGAAAAAAAATCATGCAATTTTTTAAACAGCTAAATATTTGAGAAATTTTTGGAAAAAAAAAAAAAAAAAACCAACACACTAGGATCAGAGGCCAAGTCAGAGGCAGCACTTGCTCAGCTGGGACAAGGCTGACCCTTAAACTGCTGGATGGGAGCCACTTGAGACAGCCCCCAACACAAAGTTCATGTGCAAGTGGTAAGAACAAGAGATTTAACCTAAGCTCGTGCACTGCTGAAAACACCCCCTCGCTTACAAAGCTCAGACAGTTGTGCCTATGCTCTATTTACCTTCATATTCTGCTTTCTTGGCTGTCTCAAGGTTTCTCCACTCTGTCCCCACCAGTCGGCTGAGCTCCCCAAAAGAATAGTCTGGGTGCTGGGCCTTAATCACAGCTCTCATCTCACTGCTGAACAGGATGTAGCCACTCATGTTGATCTTCCGTTTGGAGCCTTCCTTCTTTGCACTGCCTTTGGCAGATTTGGGCGTAGACTGTAAGACAGAAAGCTCTTATAATGCATCAGAACACTGCATCTCGTCAATTACTAAAGGTTTTTGTAAGCCAAAAATGTGCAATTTAATAGCTACTGTTCTACAGACATCTTCAGTTTATAGTTCATTTTCTTATTCAAAACACAGCTATTTCTGGCCTCTGACCATATAAGAAAAATGGAAGTTCCACTGAATTCCATGACTGCAATCTATAATGGTGACCTCACAATCAAGGCTTGAGAAAATTCTAAATGAGAAGAAAATACCTATAGGGATCACCTTAACCAAAAGATGGGGTCCTAAAGAAAGAGACTTAAAAAGGTATGAGCAATAAAAGCTAGAGTAAGAGGACGATGCAATTCCTCATTGTTTTTTTTTTTTTCAATGCAAGACAAGGAGAGCTTTCTAACTAAACCTGCCACCAAAGCCAGCTATCTATGAAACTTTTTAATAAAGATACTACATTTTAAATTATTAGTGGCATCAAGAGAGGAAAAAATAAAAAAATCTGTTACTTCTTGAAGAATTCTAGGTTGAAGCTCCCATAATGGAGGGGCTGGATGTCTCCTTTCTTTTTACTGCAAACCAGAGCTAGGAATAAGACAAGTAACAGGAAGCCGCCACCTTCACCTGTGGGGGTGTGTAGGGCATGAGATCCAGCTCACTGGCCAGGGGAGTCTGAAGTTGAGGTAGAGAGGGAGGCTCAATGACCTCACTATCCTCTTCTCCCATCTCTTCAATATCATCATCTCCACCTTCTAACTCAGCAAATTTAGCTTCTAGCAACTGGATCTTCTTTTCCAATAAAGGTGAGGGCTCCTTCTGAGGAACAATTGGTTTTCTAGAAGAAGGGACATAAAAATAAATGAATAAATAAAATGAAATCACCTGACACTACTCCAGGATGGATTGGAAAGCAATGTTCTGCCTTAATACCTAGAACCAACTTTCTGTAACGTGCAATGTCCACTCTTTAAGTCCACAAGGGAAATAATTAAAACATATAAAGTCACATCTACTTACAGATGCTTGCTTTTTTAAAAAAATATTTATTTATTTGGCTGTATCAGGTCTTAGTTGAGGCATACGGGATCTTTAGTGCAGTGTGCGAACTTAGTCACCCTGTGGCATGTGGGGTCTTAGTTTCCTGACCAGGAATCGAACTTATGTCCCTTAAGTACTGGACCACCAGGGAAGTTCTCAGATGTGTGTTTTTAAGGGATTCTGCTGAATACCCAACAAAAGCACTGGACTGAAAGCTAAGATCTAGTTGCCTATAAATACTAAGAAGAACTTTCGCAGTTCACAGAACTACACAATCTCTTAATAGATTATGCATACCAGAGTCAAAGATTTCTGCCTCCATATTACAATTATTGAAGTCTACACAAAGAGGACTGATCCAGCAGTCACCACATCTCAGCAGATTGTGAGGATTTTCCTTTAATATTTAATTAAATTAATTAATATGTTCTGTTTGAAATGTCTATTGCTCTAGTTTAAGACCTAATAAAAAACAATAAAAACCCACCGTGGACTATGCAATTTTGATATGTTTTACTGATATCAAAGGAGCTGAAGTGCTCTTTTTTAGTTTTTTCAACTTTACCTGAAGTAATAAATTTCATCATCTACCACTTTAGCAGACAGTGAAAATCTCTTCAGTCCCTTAAATTTCTTCATCTGCTTGTCACTCTCGTTGTAGCGGCTCTCACAAAGCAGAATGTCATTTTCTGGAATTTCAGTTGGCCTGCAGGAGAGGAAGTCCTTGAATGACAACACAGCACATTTTCCTGAAAGAGAAAAATTTTGGAGAGAAATTAAAGGAGTTACTGTGGTCATAGATAACAATTATTTTAAACCTTTAAATTAATACATTCAAATGATTAAAATTAGAAGATTTAAAGGGTATAAGATGTAAGGACAGATATGCAGATCAATAGACTAGAATTAAAAGTCTAGAAATAAATCCATATAACTGAGTTTTTACAGGTAACTGATTTTTGACAAGGGTGTCAAGACAATTCAACTGGGGAAAGAATAGACTTTAACAGGCAGTGCTGGAACAACTGGATTACCACATGCAAACGAATGGAGCTAGAAGCCTACTATATGCCATATACACAAATTAATTCAAAATGGATCAGAGACCTTAATGTAAGAGACACAACTATAAAACTCTTATAGAAAAACATAGGTATAAACCTTTGTGACCCTCTATTAGGCAATGGTTTCATAAATGTGACATTAAAATCACAAGCAACTAAAGAAAATAAAGATAAATTAGACTTCATCAAAATGAAAAACTTCTGTGCTTCAAAGGACACAAAGTGAAAAGACAGCACACAGAACAGTGGGAAATATTTGCAAATTATATCTCTTGTGAGAGTCTAATATCCAGAATACATAAAGAACTCCGACAAATCGGAAATAACAAAATAAATAACTCAAAAAACAGGCAAATGATCTGAATAGACATTTCTCCAAAGAAGATATACAAATACCCAATAAGCTCATGAAAAGATGCTCACTCACATCATTAATCATTTGGAAAATACAAATAAAAATTGAAATACCACTTCACATTCATTACGATGGCTATTACAAAGGGAAAAAAGCCAAATGAAACTTCCAGAAAATACCAAGTGTTGGTAAGGATGTGGAGAAGCTGGAACCACTATATGTCACTGCTGCTAATGTGAAATGGTACAGCTGGATGTGGGAGTTGGACTATAAAGAAAGCTGAGCGCTGAAGAACTGATGCTTTTGAACTGTGGTGTTAGAGAAGACTCTTGAGAGTCCCCTGGACTGCAAGGAGATCCAACCAGTCCATCCTAAAGGAGATCAGTCCTGAGTGTTCATTGGAAGGACTGATGTTGAAGCTGAAACTCCAATACTTTGGCTACCTGATGTGAAGAGCTGACTCATTTGTAAAGACCCTGATGGAGGGAAAGATTGAAGGTGGGAGGAGAAGGGGAAGACAGAGGATGAGATGGTTGGATGGCATCACTGACTCAATGGACATCAGTTTGGGTAAACTCCGGGAGTTGGTGAGGACAGGGAGGCCTGTGGACATGGAGTCACAAAGAGTCAGACACGACTCAGCAATTGAACTGAACTGAAAATTGATCCAGAAATTCTACTTCTAGGTAAATATACAAAATGACTGAAAGCAGGGACTCAGATACACATACACCAATGTTCACAACAGCATTATTTACAACTGGCCAAAATATAGAAATTACCCAAATGTCCATCAACAGATGAATGAATACACAAAATGTTACATATACATACAATAAAAAACTTCAGCCTCAAAAAGGAATAAAATTTGGATACATGCTACACCATGGACGAATTTTGAGAATTTTTTATTTATGCTAAGTAAAATAAATCTGACTCAAAAAGGAAAAATTTTGCATGATTCCACTTACATAACGTACCCAGAATAGCCAGAATTCATAGAGACTGATAGTAAAATAGTGCTTATTAAGGGGCTGGAAGAGATGGAAATGAGTAGTTATTGCTTAATGGGTACAGAGTTTCTATTTGGGATGATGAAAAGTTCTAGAAATGGATAGTACTGATGGTTGTACAATACTGTCAGTGGGTGTGCTGCAGCCCACGGGGTCACAGAGTCAGACACGACTGAGCAAGTGAACAACAACAATTTATTTGGCTGCATCGGGTCTCAGTTGTGGGACTTAGAATGGTTAGCATATCACTCATATTGTTTTACACCTAAATTTTGGTGCAAAATAATACATTTTAAGGATCACTGCTGGTATTAGTATATTTATCCAACTAGTTCCCTACTGGTGGATGTTTAGTTTCTTTTCCAAATTTTTGCTCTCTCACTGAAGCAAGACTGACATACTTTAAGACATATACCAATTTGCACATGAATGAGTACACCTGAGGAATAAACATCTAGAAGTACAAAAGCTGGGTCAAAGGGTACATACACTTTAATTTTTGTAGGTATTATCAAATTTGCCTTTCACAGAGGTGATGGTAATTCATAAACCCACCACAAAATGGGCAAATGCCACTTCCCTAAATTCTTGTCAACTAGTAAACATATGAATCTTTGACAATTTGATAATTTTTTTAAGAAAGTAGCATCTGGGTAATTTTAACTTAACATTTCTCTACTGGCTTAGGTTGTGCATATTTTAAGAACCACTTCTCTCTGCTCTCTATTAATCTTTGCCTGTTTTCCTATTGGATAGTGATCTTTTTTTCTAATTATTTAATAATTCTTCATATATGAATGAAATCTGATCTTTTTCTATGATATACACTGCATGTATTTTCCCAAAGTTGTCACCTGTCTTTGCTTCTGCCAAACATTTAAAACTTTTATATAGTTGAATTTATCAATCTTTCTTATATGGTTTTTGGGTTTGATGTTAAGAATTATAAAAATTTCTTCCCCATCACTTTCCTTTGGTATCTTTTACTACTTCTGTGTTCATTTAAGCCTATATTTTATCTGGGAATTTATTTTGAAGCTGATGTGAGAGATGGATACAATTTTACTTTTTCCAAACTGCTGCCTAACTTCCAAGTAGCAGGGAAGTGGCTATGGTGCTTTTGTTGAAAACATAGCTGCCACCAGCTGGGTCTGGCAAAGGATATCAGTTGGGGCAAACAGTAGACATGATGAAAACCCTGGGAGAAAAAACTGGGAAGTGAGATGTTTGGGGAATAAGAGTTTTGAGAAGCTTCCACATATTCCTGGAAATCTAGAAAGCCATGCACATGCTACGGGCAAGGTGCATGTTCAGCAAAGACCTGAGAAGGCCCCAGGTCCTCAGCTTCCGCTGACTGTCAAGGCCTGCACAAGCAGCGGTAAGTATAAAGGCAGAGCTGTGAACTTTCTGGCTGAGTGCTGAATGTGCGCTCCAGAAAGATGCACTGTACAGTTGCAAGGGCTGGGAATTTGGGGTGGGTTTTTTTTTTTTGGATCCAAGCACTTAAGAAATTCTCTGTTAAATCACTAGCTGACCACTAAGCTGGTAGAACAGAGATTTCAGTGACAACACACAACAAAGAATACAGTCTTTAAAGTAGCTTAGAAAAGTCACTAAACAAGCAATGACAACTCACAATAAGCAGTGACAACAAAAACTTAAGGAGGGGGGTAGAATCTCATTTCCAGAGTTATATTATATTGGTAATATTCACAATATCCAGTCTTCAATAAAAACTATGAGGCATGCATGAGACAAGTAAGTAGGGCCCATTCACAGGATAAAAAAAAAAATGAACAGAAACTGTCCCTGAGGAAGTTTAGACACTGAACTTACTACACAAAGAATTTAAATCAACTGTCCTAAATACACCAGAAGAGCTAAAGGACAAGGAACTAAAAGAAACCAGAATGATGTCTCACCAAATAGAGAATCAATAAAGAGACAGAAGTTGTAACCATGAAATAGAAACTCTGAAGCTAAAAAGTACAATAACTAAAATGAAAAATTTATTAGAAGGGTTCAACAACACACAGAAGAATCAATGACCTTGAAGATAGGAAAATTAAAATGAAAAGTCTGAGAAAGACAGAAAAAAAGAATACAGAAACATGAAGAGCATCTCAGAGATCCAACGCACACCATTAAGCATGACCCACATAGGCATAGTAGGAGTCTTGGATGGTGAAGAAAATGAAAAGCACAGGAAAAAATATCTGAAGACACAGTGGCCCAAAATTTCCCAAATGTGATGAAAGACATGAAAGAAAAAACTGCCAATGGAGAATTCTATATACATCAAAAATACCCTTCAAAACTCGAAGACATTTCCAGATAAACAAAAGGTGAGAAGAGATTCTTGTGAGCAAACCTGTCCTAAAAGAAATGCTAAAGGGAGTCCTGTAGGCTGAAATGAAAAGGCATTAGATAATAACTTGTAGTCATACAAAGAAATAAAAAACATTAGTAAAGGTAACTACATAGGTAAATATAAAAGGCAATATATTTTTGATTTGCAAATTCTCTTTTTTTCAACCTATATGATTTTAAAGACAAATGCATAAAGCAATAATTATAAATCTATGATAACGGGGCACACAAAGTATAAAGAGGTAATTTCTGACAATAACACAAAGGAGAGGGATGGAGCTATAGAGGAACAGAGTTTTTTGTATAGTGTATATGAAAATCAGATTTTCATAAGTTTAAGATGTAATCCCCAGGGTCATCGCTAGGAAAATAACCAAGAAACAATCAATGATATAGTTGTCCTAACCAAAGAAGACCTCAGTCTCCCCTTTAGGCTCCCTCTGTCTCCTCACTAGAAGTAAAGCTCCAGAGCACGAGTTAAAAGGAAGACCTCTGCTGCAGAAACTCAAGAAGGATTTAATAACTTCACTAGCCTTTGTTGTCTCTCCCCAGAGTGGAAGAGAAAATGTACTGAATTATTGGCCATTCAGACATGATTACCATATTCAATTCTGAAAAAAATTCAAAGCACCAAAGAACAATATAGATAAACATTAAAGCAACCAGACGAAGTCTAAGTGTAAAATACTTTTTAGGGACTTCCCCAGTGGTCCAGTGGTTAGGACTCTGTGCTTCCACTGCAGGGGACCCAGATTCAATCCTTGGTCAGTGAACACATGCTGCAACTAAATGTCTTGTATGCCACAACAAAGACGGCAGATCCTGCGCACCAGAACTAAGACCCAGGGCAGCCAAATATATAAATAAAATATTTTTTAATTTGCAAATTTCCTTTTGATCATAAGCATGGTAGCTTCTTCAACTTTACAACCATAGGTAATCAATATAAAGTTGTAACTAGTAACCTTTTGGAAAACCACTCAAAAAGACGTAGGTAGCAGCTAGTGTAAAAAGTTATCGAGTTACTTTGGGGCCAGAAGAAACCCAAGAGCTGAAAATGGTGACAGTATATGAATCATGTAACTATATCTCAGAAGCAGAATGGCACTTTGCACACTCAGGAGGATGACTCAACAGAAGCCAAAGCAAGACCTTCATGTTTCTGGAATTGAACAGTAACACTACTAGGGTTAATCCAACAGAGACAGTATGTCTTTTAATTGCTCTCCTTGCTTCCTACCTTATTCTTACAACAATTCCCCATACTGCAGCCACAGTGATTCCTCTAATACACATGTTGGCTCACATGCCTCTTTGTTCAGACTCCTCATAAGAACTCTTATCTGTTAAAGCTCAATCCCTGCACATGACCTACCATGACTTAGGGCCCAGTCACCTGAGAGGGCTCATTCCCTACCAGACCCCCTGCACAGCTGCAGTCACTCTAACCAAAGACTTCAGTCTTCCCTTTAGGCTCCCTTTGTCTCCTTACTAGAAGTAAGCTTTCTTACTGTGACTCAAACACACCCAGATACTCTGCCTCAAGGTCTCTGCAGCTGATGTTTGCAGTGCCTAAAAGGAGTAAAATCTCAGCAGCTATTTGAATAGTTTTCTTCCTCACTTCCTTCAGGGTTCTGCTCTCATGTCACCTACCAGAGAGGCTTTTGCTGATGATATGACCTAACCAGAACCTCCCTGCAACATTACTCTCTATCCTCGTACTCTGTTTTATTCTCATTCATTGCCCTAATTACTACCTGATGTTCTATATATTTAATTTTAATTTACTAACTGGCTCCCCAGCCTCTGCTCCACACAGTTAGGTGCCTGAGAAGCCTGAGATTTTTATTTTTTTATTGCTATATACTTAGCACCTAGAATAGTGTCCAGGACAGAAAAAGTGTGCAATGACTCAACTGTGGAATGAGTGTGATTAAATGAAAAGTATGAATACATACCTAGAATACATGTCATGGGACAGGTTTCTTCCAGATTACTCAAAAACACTTCCTTCTTGTAGAACATTTTTGTCGGCTCATGTTCCGTCTCTTCTGGGTGAATGAAGATGGGGCCATAAAAATACGCAGCTCCATCTCGGACCCATACCTTTTCAATTCTTGGGAGAAAAAATGGAGAAATTCCATTAAATTAGAATTCTGATGGATTTCATTCCTGAAGGCTTAATCTATCAAACATTCTGCTAACCAAAAACTTAATGGTATGCTATATTTAGAGGAGTTTCACTGACTATTTTGATAATAAGACAATTTTCTTGGTTCTTTTTTTCCCCCTTTAAACATATGACAAGATATTTGGGGAAAAAAAGAAGTGAACATTTTTTTAAACATAATACCAAAGAATACAACTTAAAAGTTTAAACTGACTCCCAAGTTTTCTTCCTGAGATACAAAGCATCTATCAATTGGACTTATGAGCTGAATAAACACACAGATCCTCAATATTTGGGGTCAGATCACATCAATGGCAGACACGCTTTTAAGGCAATGGTTCATGACCTTCTTGTAGGTCAAGATCTAATACCCCTTTACCTCATGAAAATCTAATGAAAGCCACTGATCATTTCACTAGAAAAAAATAAAAACATCTGACTGTTCTGTGCAGGATACTGTACTATTTCTCAGAACCATATCATAAGGTTGATATTATTACTGTTCCCAAAGTCTCAAGGTTCCAGACATGAAGCAGCATCCTCATCTCAGTTAATATACACTTTCAGTTCTTCAGATCAAAATGCAGGAGTCACCCTTGACTCCTCTCTCTCTCCTGGACACTTTGCTGCTATTGTTGCTGTTTAGTTGCTCAGTCGTGTCCAACTCTTTGCAACCTTATGGACTGCAGCCCACCAGGCTCCTCTGTCCATGGGATTTCCAAGGCAGGAATACTGGAGGGGGTTGCGATTTCCTTCTCCAGAGGATATCCCAACCCAGCAATCAAACCCACGTCTCCTGCACTGGCAGATTCTTTACCATTGAGCCACCAGGGACTACATTCTCTCAACTCAACCCTTCAAAACTGGATCTAATTTGTAGAACTGGATCTGACTACTGGCCTGAGACACCATCATTCTTGCCTAGATTATTGCAACAGCCTCCTAGCAGATTTTGCCTTTCTACCTTTGACTCTTTACAATCTATTCTTAATAATCAGTAGACAGAGCCTTTCTGCTAAGACCTAAGTCAGATGTTACTTCTGGGGACTTCGCTCGCGGTTCAGTATTTAAAATGCTACACTTCCACTGCAGGAGACACAGGTTTGACCTCTGGTCAGGGAACTAAGATCATACATGCCATGGAGTGCGGAGGGGGAAAAAAATGTCATTTTTGCACTTAAAATAATCCATGGTTTTTCATTTAATTCAGTAAAGGTGCAAGTCCCTTCAGCAGTTTCTGAGCCTCACACAATTTGCACTATATCCCCTGGCTCATGTACTTCCTACCTAACTCAGGTATTGCCCACTCCCTTTGTCACAAGCTCTGATCTGAACAGCCCAGGCATGCTTCTCTCTCCAGTCTTTGCACTGGCTGTTCTCTGTCCCTGGAAAGCTTTCTCCCTGGATATTCATATTACTCACTTCCTTGGTCCCTTCAAATGTTGGCTCAACTGTGAACTCTTAGTGAGGCTTTACACATCAGCCTGTGTAAAGTTTTGAACACCCTACTTTGACCATGGCACTCCCGATTTCCCATATCCAGCTCTATTTCTTTCCATAGCATACATCATAATTTAACGTACCATATACTTTATTTACTCATGTTTGCAGTTTGCCTTCCTACTAGAAAAAAGGTCCAGGAGACTAAGGATAGTTGTATCTTTTATGCACTAATGTATCTATCAGTTCAGTTCAGTTGCTCAGTCATGTCCGACTCTTTGCGACCCCATGAATCGCAGCACACCGGGCCTCCGTGTCCATCATCAACTCCCGGAGTTCACTGAGACTCACGTCCCTTGAGTCAGTGATGCCATCGAGCCATCTCATCCTCCGCCGTCCCCTTCTCCTCCTGCCCCCAATCCCTCCCAGCATCAGAGTCTTTTCCAATGAGTCAACTCTTCGCATGAGGTGGCCAAAGTACTGGAGTTCCAGCTTTAGCATCATTCCTTCCAAAGAAATCCCAGGGCTGATCTCCTTCAGAATGGACTGGTTGGATCTCCTTGCAGTCCAAGGGACTCTCAAGAGTCTTCTCCAACACCACAGTTCAAAAGCATCAATTCTTCGGCGCTCAGCTTTCTTCACAGTCCAACTCTCACATCCATACATGACCACTGGAAAAACCACAGCCTTGACTACACGGACCTTTGTTGGCAAAGTAATGTCTCTGCTTTTCAATATGCTGTCTAGGTTGGTCATAACTTTCCTTCCAAACACCAAGTGTCTTTTAATCTCATGGCTGCAGTCACCATCTGCAGTGATTTTGGAGCCCAAAAAAATAAAGTCTGACACTGTTTCCAAGGTTTCCGCATCTATTTCCCATGAAGTGATGGGACCAGATGCCATGATCTTCATTTTCTGAATGTTGAGCTTTAAGCCAACTTTTTCACTCTCCTCTTTCACTTTCATCAACAGGCTTTTGAGTTCCTCTTCCCTTTCTGCCATAAGGGTGGTGTCATCTGCATATCTGAGGTTATTGATATTTCTCCCGGCAATCTTGACTCCAGCTTGTGCTTCTTCCAGGCCAGAGTTTCTCATGATGTACTCTGCATATAAGTTAAATAAGCAGGGTGACAATATATAGCCTTGACGTACTCCTTTTCCTGTTTGGAACCAGTCTGTTGTTCCAGTTTGCCTTCCAGTTCTAACTGTTGCTTCCTTCCAGTTCTAACTGTTGCTTCCTGATCTGCATATAGGTTTCTCAAGAGGCAGGTCAGGTGGTCGGGTATTCCCATCTCTTTCAGAATTTTCCACAGTTTATTTTGATCCACACAGTCAAAGGCTCTGGCATAGTCAATAAAGCAGAAATAGATGTTTTTCTGGAACTCTCTTGCTTTTTTGATGATCCAGTAGATGTTGGCAATTTGATCTCTGGTTCCTCTGCCTTTTCTAAAACCAGCTTGAACATCAGGAAGTTCACAGTTCACATATTGCTGAAGCCTGGCTTGGAGAATTTTGAGCATTACTTTACTAGCATGTGAGATGAGTACAATTGTGCGGTAGTTTGAGCATTCTTTGGCATTGCCTTTCTTTGGGATTGGAATGAAAACTGACCTTTTCCAGTCCTGTGGCCCCTGCTGAGTTTTCCAAATTTGCTAGCATATTGAGTGCAGCACTTTCACAGCATCATCTTTCAGGATTTGAAATAGCTCAACTGGAATGCCATCACCTCCACTAGCTTTGTTCATAGTGATGCTTCCTAAGGCCCACTTGACTTCACATTCCAGGATGTCTGGCTCTAGATGAGTGATCACACCATCATGATTATCTGGGTCATGAAGATCTTTTTTGTACAGTTCTTCTGTGTATTCTTGCCACCTCTTCTTAATATCTTCTGCTTCTGTTAGGTCCATACCGTTTCTGTCCTTTATCAAGCCCATCTTTGCATGAAATGTTACCATGGTATCTCTGATTTTCTTGAAGAGATCTCCAGTCTTTCCCATTCTGTTGTTTTTCTCTCTTTCTTTGCACTGATCACTGAGGAAGGCTTTCTTATCTCTTCTTGCTAGTTTTTGGAACTCTGCATTCAGATGCTTATCTTTCCTTTTCTCCTTTGCTTTTCGCTTCTCTTCTTTTCACAGCTATTTGTAAGGCCTCCCCAGACAGCCATTTTGCTTTTTTGCATTTTTCCATGGGGATGGTCTTGATCCCTGTCTCCTGTACAATGTCATGAACCTCATTCCATAGTTCATCAGGCACTCTGTCTATCAGATCTAGTCCCTTAAATCTATTTCTCACTTCTACTGTATAATCATAAGGGATTTGATTTAGGTCATACCTGAATGGTCTAGTGGTTTTCCCTACTTTCTTCCGTTTAAGTCTGAATTTGGCAATAAGGAGTTCATGATCTGAGCCAAGTCAGCTCCTGGTCTTGTTTTTGCTGACTGTATAGAGCTTCTCCATCGTTGGCTGCAACGAATATAATCAATCTGAATTCAGTGTTGACCATCTGGTGATGTCCATGTGTAGAGTCTTCTCCTGTGTTGTTGGAAGTGGGTGTTTGCTATGACCAGTGCATTTTCTTGGCAAAACTCTATTAGTCTTTGCCCTGCTTCATTCTGTATTCCAAGGCCAAATTTGCCTGTTACTCCAGGTGTTTCTTGACTTTCTACTTTTGCATTCCAGTCCCCTATGATGAAAAGGACATCTTTTTTGGGTGTTAGTTCTAAAAGGTCTTGTAGGTCTTCATAGAACCATTCCACTTCAGCTTCTTCAGCGTTACTGGTTGGGGCATAGACTTGGATTACTGTGATATTGAATGGTTTGCCTTAGAAACGAACAGAGATCATTCTGTCGTTCTTGAGATTGCATCCAAGTACTGCATTTCGGAATCTTTTGTTGACCATGATGGCTACTCCATTTGTTCTAAGGGATTCCAGCCTGTAGTAGTAAATATAATGGTCATCTGAGTTAAATTCACCCATTCCAGTCCATTTTAGTTCGCTGATTCCTAGAATGTCGACATTCACTCTTGCCATCTCCTGTTTGACCACTTCCAATTTGCCTTGATTCATGGACCTGACATTCCAGGTTCCTATGCAGTATTGCTCTTTACAGCATCAGACCTTGCTTCTATCACCAGTCACATCCACAACTGGGTACTGTTTTTGCTTTGGCTCCATCCCTTCATTCTTTCTGGAGTTATTTCTCCACTGATCTCCAGTAGCATACTGGGCACTTACTGACCTGAGGAGTTCCTCTTTCAGTATCCTATCATTTTGTCTTTTCATACTGTTCATACTATAAAATATATCTATAGAACCTAGCAAATAGTACATATATAATAAACAATTACTAAATGACGAACAAATACAATGAGGAAACTGAAGCCCAGAGAGGTAAATAATTTGCCTAAGAACATTAAACCGACAGGGCTGGGACTTACATCAAGATCTCTTGGAATGAGTTACTTTCCTTAATTACTAACCTCTACTGCCCAGCCCTGTTCCCTAAATTCCTTTACTGCTACTTTATGCCATCCAATCATACTTTCACCCATTTACTTGTTTATCAAATATTTGAGCCTCATGCACTATGTTTGCAGCAGGGGATATAAAGGTATATATCACTTTTTTGCTCAAAAAAGAGAGGGCCTCTAACTCTCAGGGCATTTGTAGTCTTGTATGGAAGCCTGATAATAAAACTGATATGTGTTCTGAGGAAGAGGAAATACACAGAGCTCCGAGAATGCGTAATAGGGGGACCTAATCCAGTCTAGAGGAGACAGGAAAGGCTTCCTTAAGGAAGTGCCATTTCAAATTTAAGCTAAAAAGAGTTCACCATATGAAGCTGGCAGGGAGATTTCTGGGTTGAAGAGTTCAGTAAATGGCAGGAGGAGAAAAAGAAAAAGAAAGAAAGAAAAACACACACACAACAGGAGTCCTGAGAGGAAGTGTGGCTAGAGGCATAAGACGGGAGAGTGTGGTGTGAAAGGAAGTAGGAAATGTTCCCAAGGGAGGGACTTTGGTCTTCATCCTAAACAGTAATGAATTCCTACTGGTACCAAATGTCTCAAACCAAGCCTTGTCCTCTCTTAACTCGAAATGTTCACCTGCCAACACGAGGACGCACTAGCCCATGGGACTTGATGAAGACACAGTCGCCAACCTTCAGCCACATGTCATTATACCGGAGCTGCTCAAAGTAGTGGCAACCTGGTTCACCATTCGACATTTCCACAGGGACATCTTCTTTCTCCTGTGATAAAGGAAACTGGTTAAAGACAGGGAGCTGACAATCAAGGAGTTGGAAGAGAAAGTATGAAGGCAAAGCAGACTTTCCGCCCTTTTAACTCAAAAAATAACCATAAGTAGAAACTAATAAACAGGAAACCCAAAGTTTAGGTTACTGAAATTAAACTAAATCTTATCAAATACTCTATCTATTTTAAATTTCTAGTTCATTTTCATAAAATGTTACTCAAAGATCCTTTTACTACTCTCTCCTTCCTTTTCCCATTCTCGGAGACTTTAGCCAAAAAAAAAAAGAAAAACAAAACCCAAAAAAAACCCCACCAACGACCAACAATGAAGACTTAATTTCAGAAACAGCCTCATTCAACTGTTATAAAGGAGCAAATACTATACAAACTTCCTCTTCACCATATTTACTAAGCTCTTAATTTCTGCATATTAACAACTGATTTAAAAATTTTACCATCTTGATTTATTCTAACATGAAAAGAACAGTATAGCCTCTGTGACAGAAACACATATACTCTGCTTTTTAATAATGTATAGGGTCTGTCACCTACTGACTGCTGTGACACTGGGTAAACTACTTGACCTCTTATGCCTTGGGTTCATCATCTGTAAAACGAAGACAGTATGCGAATCAGATGGGGTTGTTAGGAAGCTTATAAGACACAATCCATGTTAAGTACACAGAATAACGCCTGGCTCATAAACCACTTAATGTTCACTATTGTTCTTATAGTCTTAACAAAAAAAAAAGAAAAGATACTTCTGATTAATGAAACTAAGAAACATAATTTACTGAGAATCTAGCAGATAATGAGCATATAGCACTAGGTGTTTTAAATACAAAAGCTCTAAAAAAAAAAAAATAATAAATAAATACAAAAGCTCTAAAACATATAAAAACTGAGGAAACTGCAAAACCCCCAAATTTTCTACTGCATTTTCCTGAAAATATCAAAAACTTAAAACTTAAGGGAAAAAAAACTCTTCTGGAATGCCCAGATAATTTAATGCTTTGATCTTTATGATTTCAAATGTGATACTGAAATGGACTTCTTAGAAAATTCTTAAGAATGAGAGAGGTACCACACATATACTAGATTGAGGGGTGCCAGGAGGAATGGAGCTGTGAAAAAGACAGACCTGAGATTAAGAATACATATTTATTTTAGGAATGGGTTCTGTTCTAGTTATCCTTCTAAAAATTTCTTGGTATAATATATTTTAGCCATGCAATATTAAAATAAAGATATAAGACTAAAAAAAGTAATTCATACACAGGACACGGGGTACTAATGAACTCCAATAACAAAAACAAATTTAATTCCCACACTGATTTCCACTGGTATTTCCTCTTTTAAAATTAGTATCTCTATGATTCCCAGACATACTGATAAAATGTACAAAATATCATGTTCTTTCCCAAGCTCCTTTTCTCTTTTTAACATTTTAATGACACTAAAATGGATTTTTATCTAAGAAACTAAAAATTTTTTTTCTTGTTTTTTACACTAAAAATTTAAAAATGCTGCTTTCACCCTACATAAAAAGTGCATCTGTTGGAAATAATTCAAACATTAGAGTATGCAAAATTTAAAAATCAAGTTTTCTGTGATCCAACCCCAGAGATAACCACCCAGTTTAACCAATTTATAGTTTTTCATGTTGTTTACACATACATAAAACATAAAGCACACATTTTTGTTTTTTCTGAGTAATGATGGAATCATATTCCATTCTGCAATTTGTTGATTCCTTCTGCTAACTACACATTTGCATTATATGAATGGATGTGTGACAAATTCCTATTCAGGGGCATTTGGATGTGGCCCAGGGTTGAGTACTATGTTGGAACACATTCCCTGTTATCAGACAGCAGGGTCAAAGCCACTGATGGGATGTGCTGTCCCACACTCACACCAGGCTGTGTATATTACTAGTCTTCAGAACTGTCAGTTTGCTGGGCATTTTAAAAACTATTAGATTAAAACATTTATGTTTTTTTGATCTTTTATAAATGATCTATTTGATCCTTTGCCCATTTTTCTAGTATTATTTTTTTCCTAGACTTCAAAGAGATCTTGTACTTTAGCAACAGCAGTCCTAAGACTGTTTTATTAAACTAACTGATACTGTCAATTGTAAATCTAGAAAATGATCTTTTTTTTTCTTTTGTGGCTACCGGGTTTTATCTCATATAAAGGATCCATTCCAAGCTTATCAGTGAATAAAAGATTATATGTACATAACATAAATGTACTTAGGCTAGCAACTTATGTTTCTTTTTTAATGTTTATACCTTACTTATTTTGGAATATGAAATGAAAGGAGTTCAAGTAGGTTTTTTTTTCTTCTTTTTTCAAATAGCTATCAGTTTTTCCAATATCATTTTATTCTATCCTCTCTTGCTGAGTTAAAATACTGCGTTTATACAAACTCTCAGTTATAAATGAATCACAGGTATGAAATGTACAACACAGGGAATAATTATATAATATCTTTGTATGTTTAAATGATGACTAGATTTATCATGGTGATCATTTTGAAATATATATAGAAATACTGAATCATTACGCTGTATACCAGAAACTAACATAGTATTGTAGGTTAATTATATTTCAAATCCACAAACTCACAAAAAGAGATCAGATTTGTGGTTACGAGGCAGGATATGAGGGGGAAGGGGGATTGGATTATGACAGTCAAAAAGTTCAAACTTCTAGTTATAAATAAGTACCAGGGATGTAATGTACAACATGATGAATATAATTAATACTACTGTACATTATATGAAAGATGTTAAGAGAGTTCTTATCACAAGGGGAAAAAAACTTTTTTTCCTATTTCTTTAATGTTGTACCTATATGAGTTGATGGATGTTGATTACCACACTTACTGTGGTAATCATTATCATGATGTAGGTAAGTCAAATCATTATGCGGTACAACTTAAAACTTATACAATGCTATATGTCAATTATATCTCAATAAAATTAGAAGAAAAAAAGGCGACTGTGGGACAAAAGGGGAAAAATGAATAAGGTCTCTAGATTAGTAAATAGTATTAATGCTAACTTTCTGGTTTTGATCCCTGTACTATGCTTTACAAGGTGTTAACATTAGCAGAAGCTGAATGAAGAATATAAGGAATGTCTTTATACTATCTTTGCTAAGCACTCTGCACATCTGTTAAGTCTAAAATAATTTCAAAATAAAAGTTAAAATATGTAAAACTAAAATGAATGATTGAGTATCTTTATAGTCTGGATTTAACTGTGAAAAGGCTATTCCCTTCATTAATCAATTATGAACTAACTCAATATTTTAAAAATGTATCTTTGTAAAATGCCATATTATCTGGCAGGGTTAAAGCACTCTCAACCGCTCTTTCAGTTTTTCTGCTTTTTCTCGTGACTGTCATGCATTTATTCTTTCATAAGAATGATAGTATTGTCAAGTTTCAAAACAACTTACTCAAGTAAATCTTCAGTACCTTTCAGCAGACTGTTTTTCTTCCTCCTACAGGTTCCATATGCTCCTTTTAAGATAATTTCTTAGTGTATTTTTTTTTTTTGGTTCATGTGAATTGGATAGTTTCTTCCAAGATTTTTTATAACATTTGTTAAAATCTATTCAACAGTTTCATTTTACTTTCAAAATCTTATGAAATTACTGTTGTGCTTATACAAGAAAGCTATTAACTTTTTGTGGATTTTGAAATTTCTACTTGTTGTAGGCTCTGTATTCAAAAACTTTTCACAATTAATTTCTCCCCCATTCTCAGCAAAAAAATAATTTTGCCTCTTTGTTGTCAATATTTTACTACTTTTGTCTGTCTAGTTATATTGGTTCTTTTCAGAAAAATACACATAATGATAAAGCAAGCACCTATGTTGTGTACACAGCTTTCAAAGGAATTTCTTTCACTTTAGGCTTGATATACAATTTTTTAAAATCATTTTGAGGGACTATCTATTTAAAGACATCAATCCAGATGAATATTATGCCTTATCAAATAATTTCTCTTTTGATCTACGAATATATAGAAGTGTATTACTAAATTTTCCTAATTTTGACTAATCCTTATATTCCAAGAATGAACTTCCTTCTACTTGGTGATGCTGCTCTCAGAGAACTAATGTGATTTCATTTGTATCTGATTTCACTTTTTTTCCCAAGTATTTTTTGTATCAATATTTATAAACTGATACTCAACTGCAGTTTTCTGTTTTTATTTTTTGACTTTGGATCAAAGATTATTCTGTCCTGGTAAGACAAACTAGGAAGTTTTCCTTGATCTCCATACTCCGTGATAATTTTTTTTGGCTTTACTGCACAGCATGTGGGATCTTAGTTCCCCAACCAGGGATCAAACTCATGCCACCATGCAGTAGAAGCGTGGAGTCTTAATCACCCCAGGACTGCCTGGGAACTCCTGGAATACTTTCAAGGGTGAAAGAATTTACCTATGGAATTATCTGACCTAAGTACTTTTTGGACTGAGCTCTCTGACATTAAAAAAAAAAAAAAAAAAAACTTCATGTTGTTATCTACTTAAACATTTTATCTCTTCTTGATTTCATTTAACTAATTGGTATTATCTTGGAAAATTACTCATTTCATTCAGATCTTACTATTATTATTTGTTTTTGTTTTAGTTATTTTTTGACTGCACCAAGAGGCTTGTGAGATCTTAGTTCCCCCAACAGGGACTGAACCCAGGCCCTCGCCAATGAAAGTACAAAGTCCTAACCTCTGAACTGCCAGGGAATGCCTTCATTCAGGTTTTCAAATTTATTAACAGAAATGCACAAGTCTAAATTTCCTCTATATTTTGTATGTTGAGCTTAATGCCTTTCTTTTTCCTTTATTAGGACAATTGGTAGTTTATCTCATTGAACCCATCAAAGTCTCCTTTTCAGTCCTGCTATTATGTTTTTCAAGTATTAATTTCTCTTTCCTTTATAGTTCCCTTCTTTTTGTTAGGCTAAAGTTTTATATTATTACTCTTTTTCTAATTCTGAAGTTGAATACTTTATTCATTTATTTTTGAGAAGGGGTGTTTTGAAATTAAAATTCTTTTCTGTGTGGCTATTATCTACATACCTTTTCCAAGTTACAACTGTCTTCAGTTCGACTGTCCTCTGAGTTGTCTGTATTCTTCTCATCATCCGCTTTATCTGCGTTTGCAAATACAGAGGCCACTCGGACCACAGGCAAGGGCACATCTCGAGGGACAAACCTAACCGAGCTGACGGGCATGGTCCACAGTTTAATTTTCTTAAAAGATTTGGTTTTGGCAGAATATCGTGATTCACAGACAAAAACATCCTCATCTCGAAAATTTTCTGGGCATAATTTAAAGTATTCCTGGTGCATATAAGAATAAAATCAATTAGGTGAATTTTCTGAAAACCAATCAACCAAAAAACACAAAAACACCAACCAAGCAAAGAAATAAAAGCTAAAGTGTTAAGACTTTTTGACAACAACAAATGGTAAATGGTTAGAGGTCAGGAGTATTTCCTTATATAGAATGGCATTACTCAGTATATTCTATTTAGCTTATTTAGTTTACCTCCCTGATGAACAGGGAGGCCTGGTGTGCTGCAGTCCATGGGGTCGCAAAGAGTCGGACACAACTGAGCGACTGAACTGACCTGAAGTTTTACCAACTGCTCCTATGACAGTACATTAGTATTTTAGACAGCTAGTTCTTTAAAGCTTTGAGCCTGTGCCTATAGTAGACAGACAAACAAAAAGTACACCATATTACCTAGAACCACACTGAAGATTTAATGATTCTTCAGAAAATGTCATCTTTAAAAATTTGTCTGGCAATATAAAAAAATTTAAGCTAACTGCATATAGCTATATAGCACAGGCAGCAAAGGGTCTTTCACTTTTATGCTCAGATTTATTTGTCCTCAAATCTTTACATAAAGCCAGAGACACAGCCTAAAAAAATTCAAACAGTTTTAAACAGAGCTATTCATTTCGTAAATATCAATTTTCTGTGGTTGTGAAACTCCATGTGAACTCCATGAAATAATTTACTGTTTGGGGATTAATAAGTTTCTTACCTTGACAAACATGACCACACATTTTCCTAGAATTTTACTAACAGGAACTTTATTGTAATAGTCACTCTTAAAAACTTCTTTTTCTAGAAATTTCCGTGTAGCCAAATGGAATGTTTCATTTGGCCGATAAAACCAACAGCCATACAACCATTTTTCACCTCAAAAACAAAGAGGGAAAAAGAGAGAGAATTACCATTAATGGAAATAACATATTCTTTGTAAAATGAGCAAATACTCCATCCAATCTGCCGTGGGCTGAACCGAGCAATGTGCTTTTAGGCCATGGTTCCTTAACAGAATTATCTTAGAAGAAATAATACTAAAAATACTAAAGTGAAATCACACCTAAAAATGCTACTTTCCCCCTTATAGTAAAAGAAGTAAAATAAATAGAACAAGGAACGGGATGGGACCTACTCTACTCTGCTGGGTCAGGACACAGCTAAAGCTGTGTGCTTTAATAAGGATGTAAGACATACTAAAGGACATATGTAGCACTTGGGTTCAAGAATACAAAGGTAAATACCTTTGTATTTATGATGTATTTATGAAAGAACTGGATTGTCTGGATCACACTTCTGCTTGGTTTTGGCTTCATTAACTCCTATTCATTCTCTGTTTCAAGATAAAGCCAACTGTTCTAGGAAGCCTTTTTGAAATCAAATTCGAAGCCAAATTCTAAGCCACATGTCTCTCTATAACAATTTCTTCTTTATTTGTGACTTTTACCAGAGTGGTTTTGCCAGGAACAAAACACAGACCTTTTGTTCTGATTCTCGGCCATCCTACAGGGTTTGGCTCCCGGATTTTTTTAATAAGTATCAGTTGAATGAATGAATCTCATCTAGACTTCAAGAAGTTGCGTCTCTTTTGACTCAGCTATGCCACTGCCCAACAGAGCTCGATCCTATGTTCCTCATATAGTGGGTATTGAATTGTACTTATTAAGAGTGTAAAACAACTACTGTGGAAAGGCATAAAGATGTCTGAGTTACAATTTCCTTCCCTGAGAAACAAGGAGTAAGATAATCACATCTCACCAATTTGCTCCCCAATTTAAAATGAACTTACCAGCAGAATCTTCCCACAGTCTCTCAATACAGACGATATGCGGTTGTAGATTGACCTCTGAGGGCTCCACATAGACGTAATCTCCAACATGGTACATGCTGTTCTTAAAGCTGCAGTCCTGGCTGTATGTGCGATGTAAGCCTGAGAGGCCTGCAGCTCCTGAGGAATCTTCACTCTTTTCAGCTTCTTAGGTGAAAAAGAGAAAAATGTTCTCATGAAAGGGATGTGGCAATCAGATGCAGGATTAAAACTACACGTACTAATACATTTAATTCTTTTCCAGATACTCCAAGGCAGGATTCAGGACAAATAGTATGATATACACATTCCTAACAGTCTCTACTCAAAATTGTCTTTTAAAATTACAACCAACTGCCATTAATTTAAATAAATACATAAAGTATCTACAGAATAAAAATAATCACCATAATAATATATGCTCACTGTAGTCATTTTGGATGATACAGAAAGGTATAAAGAAGAAAACAAGCCACTCATAAATCATGTGATCCTAGAGATAATCTTGTATGTACTTTCTTGCCATCTTAATACCTCTGAAATTTCTTTCTTCTGACTGTTATTACATGGTTATGTCACAATGAATGGAATCTTAGAACTAACGAGACATGTATTTCATACAACATACTGTAAACTATATATGAAAAGTATTAGTCACTCAGTCGTGACGGACTCTTTGCGACCCCATGGACTGTAGCCTGCCAGTCTCCTCTGTCCGTGGAATTGTCCAGGCAAGAATATTGGAGTGGGTTGCCATTTCCTTCTCCAGGGATCAAACCTGTGCCTCCTGCAATGCAGGCAGATTCTTTACTGTCTGAGCTATCAGAGAAGCCCAGAAACTGTATCTTTATACACTTAATATCATAAAAATTTCCTCTGAGATCAAATGCTTTTCAAGAAGATTTTTAGTTTTGCTAAAGAATATTTTTTAATGGCTTCCATATCACAAGCTGGAATCAAGATTTCCAGGAGAAATATCAACAACTTCAGATATGCAGACGATACCACTCTAATGGCAGAAAGCCAAGAGGAACTGAAGATCATCTTGATGAGGATGAAAGACAGGAGTCAAACAGTGGGCTTAAAGGTCACCATTCAAAAAACTAAGATCATGGCATCTGGTCCCATCACTCATGGCAAATAGATGGGAAAAGAGTGGTAGCAGTGACAGATTTTATTTTCCTGGGCTCGAAAATCACCATGGATGATGGCAGTCATGAAATTAAAAGACGCTTAATCCTTGGAAGGAAAGCTAAAACAAACCTAAACAGTGTATTAAAAAGCAAAGATGTCACTTTGCCAACAAAGACCTGTTATAGTCGAAGCTATGGTTTATCCAGTAGTCATGTATGGATGTCAAAGTTGGACCATAAAGAAAGCTGAGTGCTGAAGAACTAATGTCTTCAAACTGTGGTGCTGGAGAAGAGTCTTGAGAGTCCTTTGGACTGGAAGGAGATCAACCAAACAATGCTAAAGGAAATCAACCCTAAATATTAATTGAAAGGACTGATGCTGAAGCTCCAATACTTTGGCCATCTGATGCGAAGATCTAACAATGGAAAGGACTCTGATGCTGGGAAGGACTGAAGGCAAAAAGAGGAAGAGGGTGGCAGAGGATGAGATGGTTAGATAGCATCATCAACTCAATGGACATGAATCTGAGCAAACTCTGGGAGATAGTAAAGAACAGGGAAACCTAGCATACTATACAGTCCACGGGGTCACAAAGAGTCGGACATGACTTAGCAACTAAACAACATGTAAGCCATCATTTACAAACACCATAGTTTCTTCTTTAGTAAAAAGCTTTGCCGTTTCTTTGATTACTTCATTCGGATAATTTTTCATAAACAGAAGATCTGGAAATAAGCACATTAAATGTTTTTAAATGCATGTTCCAAATTGACCCCCAAAGTCTATACCAATCTAAATCCATCACTATTTGGCTACAAGGGAGTGGGGGTCTGTTTCTCCATTCACTCTCTAACACTGGTATTATACATTTTTAAAAGAGTTTTGACAATTTTGGCGGAAAATGTTGTCTAGTAGTTGATTAATCAAATGAATCCTTGTGACATATGCAGTAGATTCACAAGGTTCTTGAGAATTTTATGCCAGCAGAAATGCTGCCCTGAAAGGGACAGAAAGGGTACAAAATGAAAGGCTGGTAACCCCCCAAACTCTAGAGACAGGAAACAGGCTGACAAAACAACTCAGGTACAAACATGTGCTGCCTCTCATGAGAAAAGATGATTCGGGGGTAAAGTGTGGAGCCACAGAGAACTAGTTCCAGGCCTTGAAGCCTAGTATTTTCTCCTGCAGCCTTCACTTCTTCTGTTTCCGCTAAGGTTCTTTTTTTTGTTTTGTTCTTTATCTTAACATCTTAAGAGAGATTTCACTTAAATATTTGGTCCATTTAAATAAATATCTGCTTCTATTTAAAATGTTAAAACACTTAAAAAGCTGACTGGAAGCTCTCCAGCATACACAGGCCAGCATACACAGAGCTGGGTGAATGATGGATTTCACTGAGGACCAGATGTTATCTTTAGTTTTCCCCCACTGCCTGCTGCATTTTTCAAGAGAAAAATTCTCCCTGTCCCAAGATTAAAAGCTATTCTAGGAGATCAGAAGTTTAGAAGGTCAGGGGTCTCACTATTTAGTATAAATCCTTTCCTAACTCCCCTCTTCAGAACCATACCCCAACCCTTAGGTCAGCCTGGTATCCCTGAGTCTGGACACTTCAGGGATGAACAGTCAGAGGAAGGGTGGGGAGGTAATCTAGAGGTTCAACTCCTTTAGACTTTCAACTCAACTTTTTGCTTCCAGTCTTGCATGCACCTTCATTTTTCAGGTGTACAGGGCATTCTAATGCTTGCGCCTTTCTCAACAGGAAATGGCCTAAGGTCTTTATCCAACGGTAGCCTTGAAGCCAGCATTAGCTATCAATTTTTCTAGCTTCTAAATTTTAACTGCCATTATCTTCTCTTCCACTATTTCCTTCGCTTTTTTTGAGGGGAGTGAATGATTTTGTGCTTGTTTTAAAAGCCCCCTTTCGTCATTTGAATCGTTTTGGAAGGAGCAATGGTATCTGCATACCATCTGCCCACGTTTATGTAGTCTTATTTTGCTTACTGAGCCAAGTAGGAATAGTTAGTTCTGGCATTTAATATAAAAAAACAGGGTGTGTGACATCTTGTTTCCTTCAATTTCCACTGATTATTAAGAAATCTACTCCGTGACTTAAAGACAGAGAAGGCTGACTGACATACAACCACCATTCTTTTCAGCATTTTGCCATCTTTCAATACTCATAAATAACTAGTTACAACAACCTTCAGAGTACTCTGCTTCTAAGCTTTTCCTACTCCATCCTTCCAGTGCTGACCTCACATTCTACGGCAAAGTACCACTTCCTACCTACCTCCAGTCTCATGCTGGGGAAAGAGTCTCTGAATTAGTGCAAAAGGTGAGTAATTACTGACAGGGATGCTCTGGCAGCCTCAGAAAGCAGTCCTTTGCAGCAGTCCTCCTTTGCTCTCATCAGCAAAGGCTCCCAGGCTCAGAAGACAGGTACCACATTGAAAAAAGAAATCCAAGTCCCCGTCCCTGGGATTCTCCAGGCAAGAACAGTGGAGTGGGTTGCCATTTCCTTCTCCAGTGCATGAAAGTGAAAAGTGAAAGTGAAGTCGCTCAGTCGTGTCCGACTTTTAGCAACCCCATGGACTGCAGCCTACAAGGCTCCTCTGTCCATGGGATTTTCCAGGCAAGAGTACTGGAGTGGAGTGCCACTGCCTTCTCTGCATTGGAGGCCACAACATATGAATTTTGGTGGGGGACATAATATTCAGTCTATGACAGCCTAATCTTAATAAGTCATACTTTTGCCAATTTTTGGTTTAGCCTGTCATTTGCTGAGAAAGGCGCATCAAGATTCTAATAACTGAAATGTTTCCCTTTTCAGTTCTGTCAGCTTTTGCTTCATGTACTTTGCAGCCCCACTGTTAGGTACATTTTGTTTGCTGCTTAGTTTCTAAGTCGTGTCTGGCTCTTCTGCGACCCCATGGACTGCAGCCTGCCAGGTTCCTCTGTCCATGGGATTTCCCAGGCAAGAATACTGGAGTGGGTTGCCATTTTCTCCTCCATAGGTACATATACATTTATAAGTATTATATGTTTTTGACCCTTTTAACATTTTAAAATGTCCCTCTTCATCTCTAGTAATATTTCTTAAAGTTTATTTGTCTGATTAATATAGCCACTCCAAGTCATTATGGTTACTATTTGCATGGTGTATCTTTCCCCTTCACCTCATCAGCTTCTCGCAACTCCTCTACACACGGGCAGCTTTCCAGTTAACCAAGAATGTGTGAAGAGCTTATGTTAGTCCTTCTACAATAATTTTCAGGATATTCCTCAACGTCAACTGTTACCTGGGGCAAGCAAAGCTCCAAGTTTACTCAGTTCATTCCTGCATCAACTGCTTTTGTTGGTGGTCAAGACATAAAACCACCCCCTCTTCCAGTCCAACACACACCCACACACACCCATGCACTCTCTCTCTCTCTCATCATCATCAATGAGCACATTCCCTATGGCAAAAAGCTGCTGGTTTCTACTGGCAGGTAGCCCTATGCTGGTAAATTCAGTCCTCACCAACCGGGTTCCTTTCTCTTCTCTTTTGCATATGCCACTGCTTATGAGAATTTGCTTAAATCAACTTATTTTGCTCCCTTTCCTGAGGAAAAAATTCTAAGGAACAGACTTGATGCCAAAGATAAATATGACTCTTGGAAAAGTTATACATTCTAGGTATTTTATGTGAACTCTTTTTTCAGGAATGATTAACTTTCTAATAAAAGTTCCTACTTTCAAATATTTCTAAGCTCTGGCAAGTGACTCAAGGTAACATTTTTAGGTTGATACAATTAAAATAAAAATTTCCTCCTCCTTAAGTGGTTCAACCAAAGTATCTACTTGTCTTGAGTCCATATAAGGACAGCTATGCTGTTGAACAATAGGGCAGAAACTTTATGCACTCACTGCTGAGAATGCTTTTGAGCCTCAGCTGGGCCCCTTAGGTTTTTATTTACTAGCAGTATTAAGAGGTATTAAGCTGCCACGTTTGTGAATTAACTGACTCTGTTCTGGAAATACTAAGAGTAAGAGCTGTGTCACAGGCAACTTACAATCTTTCCCAGTCTGACGACTAAGTTGATACTGACAGAAACATTTCCAGCTTACCATGTCCATTTGGTAAGAGCCAACACCCTGAGTCTTCATTTATACAAAGAGAGGTCTATTCTACAGCAAGACCACCTAGGATAGAGTATAATGTTCCTTCACATTTAACAAAATGAAAAGAAACTAACCTCTTTTTTCTTCTTCTCGTTTTAGTTTATCTTCCTCTATTTCTTTTGGCAGTTTTTCCTTCTTTTCTTTCTCCACATCATTATGCAAATGTTTTGTGGTATAGCTGAGTGCTGGTGAAAGAAGGATCTCTCCATTTTTGCAGAGTTCATCACGAATTTTAATAAAAAACTGCTGAAGTTCTACCGCATCCTCATATATTTCAGAATCTGTCCTATAACAGCATCAAGAACATTCATTGACAATATGCTTCTTTCAAACACCCTGATCATATGTTAAGCATTCTATGAAATGCTTCTTTACTGTATTCATTGATATAGTGATAACTTCTGAGCAGTTCTAATATGGGTATCTCCTTAAAATTTGTTCAATTTTACCTCAGTGAGCCTCCTGCCCACCAGTTCCCATTTCTTTAAGGCTCACTCCCTGTATAGCTCATGTAAAATCATCCAGCTTCCTGGGGGAGAAACGTGGTACATTCACTACTAAGTTTGGCAACAGAAGAGGGATGCCAGAACCAAGGACTATACTAAGGCTTCATACCGCATCTAACACTTACCTGAATCTAATCTTGGGATTAATTCTAACTTTCTTTTAGTTAAGGGATCAACACACTAGATAAAATATTAACAGAAGATTTAGCCTTTTTTTAGGGGGGGTGGATCTATATCATGGTTGTCTAGGCTGCTGCTGCTGCTGCTAAGTCACTTCAGTCATGTCCGACTCTGTGTGACCCCATAGACGTTAGCCCACCAGGCTCTCCTGCCCCTGGGATTCTCCAGGCAAGAACACTGGAGTGGGTATCTAGGCTGCTAGGACTCAGTAAATATTTGAACCTAAATTGCAAAGTCCTGAGAGTATCATAAAATGGGTGTAGGCCTCAGAGTTAGTGTTCATTTTAGTTCCCGAGAAATACCTACATAATTCTGGGGAACCAGCAGAGGCAACACAGTGAAAGATAGAAAAAAAAAAAATCATCTGTGTCATACTGAAAACTTTTAAGAGATTCTCCCCATTTATAAAATTAAACGATTGGGCAAAATGAACTTCATAATTTAGACTCAAAGAAATTTTATTACTATTTGTCATCCACTGTGTTGGTCTGAGGAAGGCCTAAAGATAATTCTATTAACTACTAGGAATATCAGGGCTTGAAAAATTATTCACAAGGATAACCAGAGACAAAGACTTAGCAGCAGTCATGGAGGCATTCTAGCCAGGGCAGTGTGGATGCTGCAGCCAAGCCCAGTCAGCTGCTTGCTGACACCGACCATTAGAGCATCTTACTCCAGAATGCTGACCACAAGCACAGGCGACCTGGCAACCTAAAACACTGCCAATAACGACCCAGATGGGTGTTTCTAGGAAGATTCTAAAATCTTTTCGGGTTACAGAAATGCTAACACTTGTAGGAAAGCAATAAAACTAAAACGGGCCAAGGGAAGAAACTTCAACGACACTATTCTGATGCCTATTTTCTGAATAGAGACTTCTGAAGGCTGTTCACTTGAAATTAATTTTATAAGAGCTTATAATTACAAGTATAAAATTAAAACTGAAAATGCACTTTTGATAATCCATGCTACTTTCAAAGGGCAGATTTATAATTCCATCATGCACTCAGAACACTATAAAAACTACAAATTGTGTTAATTTTAAAATTACAAATTGTTTACTTCTGGGTTTTTCATTTAGTACTTTTGGATCTTGACTGATCTTGGGTAACTTAAACTGCAGAAAGTGAAACCTCAGACAAAGAAGGGAATACTGTAAAGTTACGCTGGACTCTACTCCAGTACTCTTGCCTGGAAAATCCCATGGATGGAGGAGCCTGGTGGGCTGCAATCCATGGGGTCGCTAAGAGTCAGACACGACTGAGCGACTTCACTTTCACTTTTATGCATTGGAGAAGGAAATGGCAACCCACTCCACTGTTCTTGCCTGGAGAATCCCAGGGACGGGGGAGCCTGGTGAGCTGCCGTTTATGGGGTCACACAGAGTCGGACACGACTGAAGTGACTTAGCAGCAGCAGCTACCTCCTAGGCCTCAACAGCAAAAGCTAATCAGGTCAATAATGGGAGAACGAAAAGAGTTTATTTCTTACAGATACAAATCTGCTTAGTTCCTAAACTAATCATGTCATCTATACAAGGAACAAAGCTGCTAATAATCTAAGAAAGAAAGAAAGTGAAGTTGCTCAGTCATGTCTGACTCTCTGCGACTCCATGAAGTATAGCCTGCCAGGCTCCTCGTCCATGGAATTTTCCAGGCAAGGGATAATGGAGTGGGTTGCCATTTCCTTCTCCAGGGGATCTTTCCAACCCAGAGATTGAACCCAGGTCTCCTGTACTGCAGGCAGACTCTTTACCATATGAGCCACGAGGGAAGCCTAATAATAATCTAAGAGACAAATGTATTGTGGAAGACTCATTCACAGAACTAAGCCCACGAAGTAATGGGGGTAGGGTATGGGGTAGGGAGAAGAGGAGTGACTTTAGATTTAAGGACTGTTTAAGTAAACTGAGAACAAGAATAGAACTCTAAACTCCATGAGGGAAGGGTTTGTCTGTTTTGTCCACTGGTATATTCCATGTATCCAGAACATGCTCGTAACTGGTAGCCATTTAATAAATATTTTTAGGATAAATGAAAACTAAGAAATAAATGAATGCAGATTCTGACTGCAAGATGCACTCCCCTTCCGGCTTTATTTCTTCACTGTTGAAGAATAAGGACCATATCTTAAACATGTCTCTCAGAGGCCTCTCCAACCTGACCCTAACTCTACCTATCCTGTGAACACACTGTACTCATTTCCTAATCTTATGCCTTTACTCACACCACTTACCTGATGTGAATCCCACCCATTTCCCCATTCTTCCCTGACATCTCATGCTCTTTAGAACCCTAAAGAAGTTTATTACTCCACCATCTTACTAAATACCAAGTCCTTAAATGTTATCTCATGCTGGGAACGATTGCTCCCTAAGCACAGGTGCTGTTCCAACTGTCAGACTTTAAGCTCTCAGAGCACAGAGCTCAAGTTTTACCATCCCTGGCTATACTGCTTGACTGGCCTCCTGGTGACTGGCTCAGCAGCAGCTCCCTGCAGTGAGGAACAAGATGAGTCGCCGCATTTACTAGTTGTGTGACTATGGCAAGTTACTTCTCTCTGTCGTGCACGTCTTCATATACAAATTGGAAGATTATCCCTTACCTATGATGGCTACAGTAAGGGTTAGAGATCGTCTACATGGTACTTTAGAAAGGGCAAGCGCTCAATAGGAACAGCAAATATTACTTTTCACTTTTCTTTCAAGATCCAGAGCAAACCCAGGCTTCGTCGAGTCCCTGGCTGGAATTACCCCATGCCCACTGACTAAAGGTCTAGCAATCAGCATAACAGATAATAAGCTCTAGGAAGGTAGGGTGTGTATTCTTAACTCTTTTATTCTCCCCAAGTGATCCCAAGAGCACCGAGAAGACCCACCATGATTGCAGAACTGAAACTATTTCCACAGCTGAGTATATGCTATTGTTGTGTGGCAAATATACAGCACAGATCAAAATTAGAAGGGGATTTAAGTTTGACGGAAATTTAAATTTGACTGCCTCTTCTTTTTATAACATTTAATGTCTGCAGAATGAACTTAAAAGTGACAAATCTGAAACTAAAAAGAAGCCCTTTGAGGAGTCTGAAATGGCAATCAAATTTAAATCAGTGTAAGCTCAGATCAATATTTTAGAGCTACTTTACTTAAAGCACACTTGCACTGAACTCAAACTTGAAAAGAAAATCCTATTATTATTTCTAATTAAAAGCATTCCATCCTTTTAAAATACATGTTCTATGAAAGGCTGTATTTTAAGTTTATCCTTTCAACATATCCTCAATTTTGTCTCTCATTTCTTCCCCTCATTGACCCAATTCAGTAGTGTGTCTTCTCTCCCCCAGAACATTCTTACTCTCTATACATTCTAATTAAAATTCAAAATAGCACCCTACCAACTGTACGCTGAAATAGCACATCAAAGCAAATTCTTTCCTCTATTTTACACCTTCTGTGTCACACCTTCTCAAAAAGAAATGACTTTGAAAACATACCGATTCATCCTTCTTGCCCTCTCCAATACTTCAAACATATGCTCTTGAAATAAATCAAGCCGTCGGTAGCGGTTATTTTCAACATTCTTCCTAATTATGTCAAAAGTAAGAGGAGGTTTGTTTGGAAAGCTGGGATCCACAGCAGGAATTTCTGCTAAGGAATCACTGTAGCATCTTCCTTCATCATCCTGATGACTCATGACTGACACAAAAAGATTATGGATAAGCTCCTGAATCAGCAAGGTTACATTTGGGACATGCGAGTCCTCATCTCCTTCTAAGTCTCTCCGAGTTTCAAGCAGCACTTTGTGTAGGACAAGGGCATCTTTGTAGATCAAAGACTCGGGCTCATTGTATGTACAGGCATTGTTAAACATCATGACGAAGTCCTCAACCATGGAGTCTATATCTTGGTATTTGTTGGCCATCATGTGACTTCGAATTTTTTCCATGTCCATGGGCTTTTTAATGGTCAAATAGTAGTCAGGCAGCTCGGATCTGGAGGGAAGCCTCAGAAATATGGCACTGAGGCGGCGACCCCTCTTATCAGTATAGTTCTTTACAGCTTCATAGACTTCATTTAGTTTCTGCTGCATTGGAGTCATGTATTTTGATTTTTTAGGAGAAATACCACTCTTCCTACCTAAAGAAAAAGACTTAATGTTAAATGAATAAAATAAAATAAATGAACCTAAATTTGTATAAAGTTGGTAGCATAACCCAAGGAAGGAATTATTTCAAGTGATGTATAAAACATAGTAATTAGCATTTTTCTAGTGAAATATATCCCATCAACAAAGAAAGAACTAGAAAAACAAACTATTTTCAGTACTCATATTTTTGGCGGAAGAGAAAGTACTGTTATGTTGAGATAGTTGTAAATAAGGCAGAATAAAGGAAATGAGCAGTTTTGTGACAGTCTAATTCCATCTCCTATGGTATCCTTGAGAACTGAGATTTTCATCAAGGAAAAAAAAGAGATAAAGACATTAAAACAGAGGACAATGAATAAAAACTTTGTGCCTGGAATCTCAATTGAGAGTATCGATATGAATTTATGGTGCATTTTCTCTTTAAATATAAAATACAAAATTTCTTAGCTCTGTCCAATGAAAATTCTAGAAACAGTGACCAACCTAGTTGCAGTATACCCCTAAATAATTCTGACTATATTTTTAGAATACTGATTTCAAAAACTAATGTTATTAGCTCTTTTGCAAATGGTTGATTCCTAGTCTACACAAGATCAGTTTGCTGTATCTTGAGACGCTAGACAGTAAGAGTCTATCAACGACTTCTTACTATGGCCAGCTCAAAAGACCACAGCAGCCAACCTGGGACAACATTAAATATCAACAAGAACCATAATTGCAGTGGGGTAAAACTCAGGAATATGTTTACATCTAGTAGTCCTTAATGATAAAAACAAACAATGGGGTAGATATTGCAGGATTTTAGTAAGCCAATGCATTATCTTGTCTGTATTTCATTACTTTGAAAACTGGTAAATGAAAAGGGAAATCTAGCTTTTATCCTTTCAAAAACCAAAACAATACATACAAACAAAAAAACCATCCACTGGGTAACCAAATATGGATGAGGCAGCTTTTCTACATAGAAGTATTCCAGTTAGTAACTGAACAAGCAGTGATAAAATTAAACTAGTACTACTTTACATCTCTTCAATCAATTTATGTAGCAAGCATCAATAGCTATTACCATAATTTAAAGAAACAACCAGATATTACATGCCACCTGACGGAAGACTATATTACCTCTTACGTCAGTTTCTGTGCCAAAGTGAGGGGAGAATCAAATTTAAAATCTAGGTCTGATCAACTACCAATTTATAGGAAATACAAAGGAACACGTGAATACTGCAGCAAAGGGATACAATTACCAAAACCTAGACTGTGGGAAACTACAGTACAAACCCAATTTCTTCAACAAACTGCAAGACAAAAAGGAAGAGATGGAGAACTCACAGACTAAGAGAACTATCAATCAAATGCAACATGTGGACCTTACTCAACAAGTTGAAACTGCATCTAATCAAGCCATTGAAGTTAATGTCCATTTGAAAGAAATAAGGAAAAAGTTAACTGATATCCTAAGGAGGACTGTACAAGGAAGTGACCAGGTTTCTAGAGTCAACAGCAGGAGGATGAAAAAAAGGAGGAGGACTGCTCTGAATTATGAGTTTAAGTAAAACAATCAAATGCAATACACAGAACTTGACTAGATCCTGCCTGGAAGAAACCAATTGTAAAAATATATTTGTGAGACAATCAGTAAAATTTGAAAATTTATCAGGTATTAGAGGAAACCAAGAAATTCCTAATTTTGTAATGTGTGACAATGATGTCATGATTATTTAAGAAACTATCTGCATATTTTAAAGATGCATACTGAACTATGTAGAAATAAAATGACATGACTGGATGTGTCTTATAATTCAGAATAAAGAAAAAAGAAGGGCAAAAGGGAATACAGGAAGTAAGTATGGCACAATCTTGATAAATGCTGAGTAATAGGTATAGAGAGTGATTCATTGTACTATTCTTTACATCTGTGTATGCTGCTGGCGCTAAGTCGCTTCAGTCATGTCCAACTCTGTGCGACGACATGGACTGCATGGCTTCTCTGTCCATGGGATTCTCCAGGCAAGAACACTGGAGTGAGTTGCCATTTCCTTCTCCAATGCATGAAAGTGGAAAGTGAAAGTGAAGTCGCTCAGTCGTGTCTGACTCTTAGCGACCCCATGGACTGCAGCCTACCAGGCTCCTCCATCCATGGGACTTTCCGGGCAACAGTACTGGAGTGGGGTGCCATTGCCTTGAGTTTTTCATAATATAACATTGAGAAATGAAAAGAAAATTAACATTGCATGGTAAAATCTCCTCTCCCTGAACTTTAAAAAATATATGTACATGCATTTATATATATTTAGTTCTATATTTACTATTAACTAAACAGTAACTAATACAGTTACTATTCAAGTATCTGTCATTAGTTTCTTAACTTATATAGTTAATTTTAGTTTTAAAATATATTATGTCCCTATAAATTAGGAGACTTTCATTCCTGCAAGTGAAAAATTAGAAGGTTTTCATTTCTGTATGCTTTTATAATTACATGAAAAAATAAATAAGTAGCTTAACAAAAAGGAATGATCACTTAAGCAATAAATCATACCCCAAACTACTGCAAATTCAGTTTAGTCATTCCATGTAAAGAAATTAAAGTTTGTTCTTTCCATTTTAGCAAATACGGCTCTAAAGAATATTTGACACCACCATCATTTGCTTAGTATTTATTTATATATTTTAAATAAGGCAGACACCTGTTCTTTAGCCCAATGGTACTAATTATTTTTGCTTTCTTTCTTCTCTTTACAGTTTGCTTTTTTTTGGATGTGGACCATCTTTAAAGTCTTTACAGAATTTGTTGCAATACTACTTCTGTTTTATGGGGTTTTTTTTGTTTTTGTTTTTTTTGGCTGCTTGGGGGTCCCAGCTCTTCAACCAGGATCAAACCCTAACCCCTGCAATGGAAGGCAAAGTCCTAACCAATAGACTGCCAGTGAAGTCCCTCTCACGGTTTTTAACATAACAACCATTCACAGCCCACACTCAACAGACAGCCGAGTTAACTTACAGTACAGTAACTAGACATCTCTAACCTCTCAAATTCTGTCTAGGAGGAACTCACTTTTAATTCCAGTAACTTAGCAAACAGACCGAAAAACAGGAAGAAAATTAAAACCTGCTCCTATACTTTTTCCAGGCATCACATGTAGAAAAAGTATCTATTCTCACTATTTAACATTTATAAAATGTCCACCGCATTCAAAAAAAGTAAAACCTTTTGACGTAATATTCTTCTATTCCTCATGCGCTTTTATGTTTACTTAAAATACAGAAGAGAGTACTTGAGAGAAACCAAGAAACTCTGTGCTGGAGTGCAAATTCAATTATATTCACCAATTAATTAAATACTTCAGTAAATCAGGAAACAGCAACCCACTCCAGTATTCTTGCGTGGAGAATCTCATGGACAGAGGAGCCTGGCAGGCTACAGTCCATGGGGTCACAACAGTCAGACACAACTTAGCAACTAAACCAACCAACCCATACTTGACAGACTGAACTGAACCACGAAGTGTGAGGCTGCCTTACTCAGCTTGAGTTTGGGAGATGCCATGTCATCATCATCAGGCAGTGGGCCCAGCTCTTTCCTTTTATCCTTGAGTAACTTCTCCAGGATGTGTGCATCGTTGTACACCTATATTCAATTACAAATATAATTAAAATTATTTTCTAAGAAGCTTTCTATTAAAGTATAATATGTATCCATAAAGAAGTTTTAAAACACAGGTTAGGACAGTTGAGAACTAAAGAAATAAAGCCTGAGACCACAACAGAGCAACAAATCACATCTCTGTGGGGTGGGTCTTGGTTCATTGTTTAAAGCTTTCCAGTATTTCTAATGTGCACCCATGCCAGCTGAAGTTTGAGAACTACTGTAGTAGAATCACTACAAGTTTCTGCAGAAGTTCTGAAACATATTTACATGTGCTGTTTCTTCATAAATCTCTCTTACACTGGACCCTCTAGGTAGCAGACTGAGCTCAATGGAAAGTAAAAATACATGATAGCTGGAAAAAAACATCTCAAATATTATTAAAAGAGATTTAATATCAGTGTGCATTCATAGCCTGGAATCTGATTTGTGAAAAGCAATAATCTCTGCTTAGTCTCTCTCTCTCTCTCTGAAGACTGAGCCAAGGGTGATAATATATAGCCATGGACAAAGTTACTCACCCAATGGCTTGGCCCCCACAGTTGCCTCCTCCCACCCCAGTCCAAAGGCTCTCCTCCCTGAATACCACCAGAGCAGAGGGACTGAGGGAATAAATGACCTCTCTTCTTTGGCAACCTCTCCTAAGGGTGGCTTTTTTCTCTACTGGTGGCAGACAAGTGGCACATTACCCAATGACACTGAGGACAGTATAAACCCCTATCACAGAAGAGAACCACTTCTCTGATTACAAGCACCCTCAGCACCTACTTTATTTTATACTCAAATGCAATAACATAAGAATGGAAATATAAATGATTTGAAAGTGTACTTTCATTTCTGGGAAACTTAGAGTAGACAGAGAAAACTCAGAAAGGATCTATGGACCCCCAAACCATGTTCACTGCAGCATGTTTACAATGGCCAAGATACGGAAACAACATAAGTGTTCACGAAAGAGTGACTGGATAAAGAAAATGTCACAGACAGGAATATCATTCAGCCATAAAAAGAATGAAATCCTGCCATTTGCGACAAGATGAAAGACAAATCCTAAGGGCATTATGCTAAATGAAATAAGGTGAGACAGAGAAATACAAATACTATATGATCTCACCTCCAAGGAAACTAAAATACCATTCCTCGGCCCCCCAAAAATCTCAAGCTCATAGATACAGAGAATAGACTGGTGGCTGCCAGAGGACAGGCAAGATGAGTAAAGGGGTCAAAGGCACAAACTCCAGTTATAAAGTAAGTAAGCCATGGGGACGCAATGTTCAGCATGGCAGCCATACTTAGTAACACCGTACTGTATATTTGCAAGATGCTAAGACAGTAGATCTTCCGAGAAGGCAATGGCACCCCACTCCAGTACTCTTGCCTGGAAAATCCCATGGACGGAGGGGCCTGTTGGGCTGCAGTCCATGGGGTCGCTAAGAGTCGGACACGACTGAGCGACTTCACTTTCACTTTTCACTTTCATGCATTGGAGAAGGAAATGGCAACCCACTCCAGTGTTCTTGCCTGGAGAATCCCAGGGACGGGGGAGCCTAGTGGGCTGCCGTCTATGGGGTCGCACAGAGTTGGGGCACGACTGAAGCGACTTAGCAGCAGCCAAGACAGTAGATCTTACAAGTTCTCATCACAAGAAAAAAATTGTTAACTGCATATGGTGATGGATGTTAACTAGACTTAATGTGATCATTTTCCAATATATATAAATATTCAATCACTATGTTGTACCCCTGAAACGCATGTCACTTATACTTCCATTTATTAATAAAAAATAAAGTAGATAACGGATACTGAGTAGAAAATATATGAAAGGAAGACTATATCATAGCTTTACTGATGAAGAACTGAAAATCAAGATGCTTCCTAACAAAATCAATTATATAAAGGTGTATTATTGAAAATATCCTAATATTTAGATTACTCTTGTTGTTTTTCAGGTGCTTATTTGTGTCCAACTCTTTAGTGACCCCATGGACTGCAGCACACCAGGTTTCCCTGTCCTTCACCATCTCCCAGAGTTTGCTCAAACTCATGTCCATTGAGTTGGTGATGCCATCCAACCATCTCATCCTCTGTCGTCCCCTTTTCCTCCTGCCTTCAATCTTTCCCATCACTAGGGTCTTTTCTAATGAGTCAGTTCTTCCCATCAGGTGGCCAAAGTACTGGAGCTTCAGCTTCAGCATCAGTCCTTCCAATGAATGCCTAGGATTGATTTCTTTTAGGATTGATTGGTTTGATCTCTTCACATCCAAGGGACTCTCAAGAGTCTTCTCAAACACCACAGTTCAAAAGCATCAATTCTTTGGCACTCCTCTTTCTTTATGGTCCAATTCTCACATTTTTACATGACTACTAGAAAAATCACAGCTTTGACTATACAGACCTTTGTCAGCAAAGTAATGTGTCTGCTTTTTAATATGCTGTATAGGTTGGTCATAGCTTTTCTTCCAAGGAGCAAGCATCTTTCAATTTCACGGCTGCAGTCACCACCTGCAGTGATTTTGGAGCCCAAGAAAATAAAGTCTGCCACTGTTTCCATTGTTTCCCCATCTATCTGCCATGAAGTGAGGGGACCAGATGCCAGGATCTTCGTTTTTTCAATGGTGAGTTTTAAGCCAGTTTTTTCACTCTCTTCTTTCACCTTTATCTAGAGGCTCTTCGGTTCCTTTTCACTTTCTGCCGTAAGGGTGGTAATCATCTACACATCTGAGGTTACTAATATTTCTCCTGGCAATCTGGATTCTAGCTTCTGCTTCATCCAGCCCAACATTTCACATGATGTACTCTGAACATAAGTTATTATAAAAGGTGACAATATACAGCCTTGATGCACTCCTTTCCCAATATGAAACCAGTCTGTTGTTCCATGTTTGGTTCTAACTGTTGCTTTTGACCTGAATACAGGTTTCTCAGGAGGCAGCTAAGGCGGTCTGGTATTCCCATCTCTTTAGGAATTTTCCAGTCTATTGTGATCCACACAGTGAAAGGCTTCAGTGTAGTCAATGAAGCAGATGTTTTTCTGGAATTCTCTTGCTTTTTCTATAATCTAATGGATGTTGGCAATTTGATCTCTGGTTCCTCTGCCTTTTCTAAATCCAGCTTGAGTATCTGGAAGTTCTCGGTTCATGTACTATTGAAGCCTGGCTTGGAGAATTTTGAGCATTACTTTGCAAGCGTGTGAGATGAGTGCAATTGTGTGGTAGTCTGAACATTCTTTGGGATTGCCTTTCTTTGGGATTGGAATGAAAACTGACCTTTTCCAGTCCTATGGCCACTGCTGAGTTTCCAAATTTGCTGGCATATGGAGTGTAGCACTTTTAATAGCATTATCTTTTAGGATTTGAAATAGCTCAATTGGAATTCCATCACCTCCATTATCTTTGTTTGTAGTGATGCTTCCTAAGGCCCACTTGACTTCACACTCCAGGATGTCTGGCTCTAGGTGAGTGATCACACCATCGTGGTTATCTGGGTCATGAAGACCTCTTTTGTACAGTTCTTCTGTGTATTCTTGCCATCTCTTCTTAATATCTTCTGCTTCTGTTAGGTCCACATCGTCT
Organism: Bos taurus; assembly: GCF_002263795.3. NCBI lineage: Eukaryota > Metazoa > Chordata > Mammalia > Artiodactyla > Bovidae > Bos > Bos taurus. Next base: position 48,229,464 of record NC_037349.1, on the reverse strand, counting down.
TTTATTGTGCCCATCCTTGCACGAAATATTCCCTTGGTATCTCTGATTTTCTTGAAGAGATCTCTAGTCTTTCCCATTCTGTTTATCTAATTATATCATTTTATGGACTATCCCTAGAGCAGTATGGCAACTGAGGATAGCAGTAACAATAATGATGAAAGATTTTCATGTCCTTGGCTTTCATTTGAGTGTTTGAATACCAGGCGCTATGTAACATTTTCTGTCAACATGAGCTCATTCTAATCCCACAACAACCTTAATGCAAGTACTATTATTAACCCCATTTTACACATGAGGCTCAAAAAAGATGAGTTACTTACACAGGGATTAGCAAGATAGGACTCAAATCTAAGATGTCAGATTATAGCTGACAGTTTGAATCCATGGAATCCGTGGATTCAGACAGTGAACTGTAATGACATTTCAAACAAGAGACTTGAGACTCTATGGATTTGGTGCTGCAGGGATCCGGGAAGCCCTGGAACCAATCCCCTCCCACAAGGCAATGAGGGGTAACTGTACAGGGTATAAAGTTTTAACCTTTACAATGTCCTGCCTCTAATTTTAAACAATTAAGGAAAGACAAAATATTAAGCTAGTCATTGAGAAGAATCATTGCAGTTGGGCGTCTGTCAGGATCCCCACGTGCCCTTACCTGGGAGCCCTCCTCGTTGTAGTGCCTGGCGTTCCGGAACATCAGCTTCATGTCCTCTATCATTCCCTCCTCCCCCGCATATTTGTCATTGCGGATGTTATGCTCAATTATTTTCAAGTCCATTGGCTCCAAGATGATTTTATAATAATCAGGATAGTCCTTTTTGGATGGTTTAACCATAAATAGATCACAAAGTCTTCTGCCTGAGCCTGGCTCACGAGCTTCGAGAACAACATTGAATAAGATTTTCATTCGCTGCTTTCTTATGTTCTTTTTACTGTTGGAAGTGAGAAAGGGGAAAAATGAGAACGGGTGTAGTTTTCTTGATAGAAGAATGAATATGAAATAAAACAAATTAATCTTGTGGATAGGTGCTTCATAATGATTATAATTTATTTATTATATATGGCACAAACACAGTAAACATGCTGGAAGCTATAAGCAAATATTAGGAAATTTTCCAAAATAGTTAAAACACAGTGACTCTGGCAGGAGTACCTAAGAACACCAGACAAACCTGTTTAGAATATTTATGAAATGCAATGCTTGAAAAAAGTATTATCTAACACCAAAGAAAATGAAATTCTATTATCAATTTTTTGAAGAACAGAGCCAAAGTGGAATAAAACTGCTGATTCCCTACTGTTACTAACAGTTCTCCCTTAAACAAACACACACACACACACACACACACACACACAAAGAGAAGTGTTCCATCTCCTAAGACAATCACTCCTGAACACCTGTATTTCCTGGTTACCAGAAAAAAAGGGATGCTGTCTGACAGACTAGTATCTCTATAGTGGGTACAAATGTCTCAGGCATTTCTCCTATCATGGTCAGTTCCTTCTCCCTCCCTCATTATTCCACAATCCCAGCCTTGCTTAAAGAATAAATGGTCTGTGGTTCACCTAAGCTCCCGAGTAAATTTTCATCCTTGAGTATGAATCCCTGTCTTGTCCAAATTCCCCCAGTGAGATGTTATGCTAGGAAACAGATGTCCTAGTAATATAGGACAAAGTACAAGGGGCTACAGATTAGAACCTGAGTTACAAAAAGGCGTAAGAGAACATATGGGCTAGCCTCCTAATTATTGAGGAAACTGGCTCAGAGAAGTTAAATGACTTGCCCAAGGTGAGATGTCCAATGAATTATTAGAATTATTGGAATGAATGAATGATTAGAAGAGATGATCTTCCAATATGATTTCTGGCCCACTGTTTATATGACCTCAGGACACAGATATCTAAGACTGGCCAGACCTGAACTTGCAAACCATCAGTCTCTGAGGTAGGTAATAAAAATAAATAACCCATGACTTACTTTCTATTCAACACTTATTAAAAGGGCACAGTGTCGCATTTGGAGGTAAATATTTCCTATCCAGTCCCTATCTTACAAATGGAAGGGAGTTCATTACTGAAGCAAACTATGTGGCCAAATGGCTCTCCTATTCCAGTCCTCTGGCCACTCAATCTACTTCTGGGTCATAAAGAAGACAAAGGCCAGATATTTTCTCCATGAGGTTCAATATGCTTTTTTAAAAAAAAAAAAAAGAAAACTCAAATAAAAGATAACAGATAAGAAAATAAATAAATCCTCTATGTAAAGATTTTAAAAGTCTCAAAAACGCCCGTCTTCCTAACATCACAGAGCACAAGGCAACCTGAAAGTGATCCAGTTAGGAGACACAAAGGCCATTGCCTAGAGCTGGGAGCATCCTTGTCACCTGTGTCTTCACTCGGGACTGCTCATTTCCACTGGTGGCTCTGGAATCATTCCTGTCATATCCCCACTCAGTATTTTGGTGTCTATGTCAAGTAAGTGATTGTTTGATGACAGCGATCTAGGTGAAGTTTCATCTAATGCTAACTATTTCTCCAAACAGGCATCCCCAGATGATGATGAGAGGGGAACAACTCTGTCAGTTCAGGACTTCAGCAAGTGAATAATGGAAGGGGAAGGCAGGACAAAGCTCCAGCATCGCAGAGCTCCGCACAAGTGGGCAGAGACTGGATGTCCTTAGCCTTCAAGAAGCCTCTAAAGAAAAAACCTCAGAACTTGGATTTGATATCACAGAATTTGATAACTGCTCTAATAGTTGACATTTACTGTTTTAGGACTTTTAACACTAATGGTATGCCTTACTAATAAGCATACAACTCCAGTTGTATGATTCACTTTGAGAGAGTGATGTGTAACTGGTTTCCAGCCTCAAAGGCAAGCAAAATTTTTGTTCTTAGGGTCACACAATCTTCTCTGAACTAATCCAGCTTTGTTATTTTGTTTACATTTTTCCAGATCCTTATATTGCCTTTGAAACCAAGAACCACTGGCCTATTACTTTCAATCTAACTGCCAGAAAAAACTCAGAGCTAAACTTCATATTCTTCCTAACTGTATTAGCTTGAGTGGCTGGTATATTTGCTTTATCCTTTTCCAATATGATGCTGAATCTTATTATGTTCACACTTCTGAAAGTAACTTCAAACACTTTTGAAATGACATAAACTCTACATTACAAAAAGACAGCGACCGTATCACCCTATCTGATGCTTCCTGTTTACTGTTTTCAAATGCCACGGCCCCTTGATTTTTAATTCATCTCAGAACCCCTCTATTCGTCCTACTTCTTTCCTCCCTCAGACTATTAGCTGTAAACAGTTCACTCTTCCCTATTTTGGGAAAGGTGCATAATTAAATCCCAGACCTGGTAACTAGCACACTCATTCTTTTTTAATCTGGACCTCTGAACATACTTAGGTTAAAAAACCTTAAGAGAGTTCCAAACCAGGGTTGTCATTATGCACTTAAGGGTGTCATACTGAAGAGGATGTCCATTCAGATCACAAATGCTATTATATTAAACATACAGTTTTAGAAGTTTATGGTCTTGTTAGCACTATGGTCTTGTGCTAACAAAGTCATTATATTACAGCAATTTTCCAATAAATGAATGTTAAGTGTCTTGAGAAGTGGGTACTTTTTCTAACTTGCAAAAAGATCATGAGTTAGTAGAGGCTTCACTCTAAATCCCTGATTTTCCAAGACCACCACCTTACCATCCTTTTGACCCCCAAACTCAGCCTAAAACATTGGAATCAATGTCACTTTTTGCTTCTCTTAGTTTATCACCAAGTCCTAGTGGACCTTCACAGCCCTTCGAGATCTGATCTTCCCTTTTTCATGCCATGGTGTTAGTCCTAACCTTCATAGTTTGTGGCTGACCACTTTCTTAAATCTTATCATCATTTTTACTATGAAGCTATTATTTAGTACATGTTTGTATTTAATATACACACAAGATTCTATTTACAGTTACAGATAACTCTTCTACCACATGCCAGGGACTGTGCTAAGCACTTATCATTTAATCCTCAAACTCTAAGAACCAAGTACAATTATTACCCCAATTTTGGAGATGTAGACACAGAGGCTTGGAGACTTAAGTGAATACCTAAGGCCGTAATCAGAACTGAGACTTGAATCAGCGATAGTCACCAGGCTGCTTTTATCATACAAGTAAATGACAAAAAGCCAGCCCTTACCAAGGGCCTCTAATCATAGTCAACCCAGCTCACAGGCTTCAAGGTCTCCTGGCCTCTACCTCCCTGGCCCTAGATTTCTAATAGCGCCTGCTGTGAAGTTAAGTAAACCCAAAGGTTCCTTCTTTTACAAGGCTTTAATATTTCATCTTCAAGGAGCAAAATCTTTTTATTCATCTTAATGACTTTCCCAGTCTAATAACATCTGACTAAAAACAAAATGAAATCTATCACGTCTTGATGTCAACAGGAAATACCTCCAGAAAATAATCAGAGCTACATTCAGTGAGTATCCAGGCCCAGTTCTGTGGTTTCAGGCATATTAAGCAATCAGGTCCTCACAGAAATCCTATGTAGGTTTTTGTCATCAACTCTTTTTTCAGATGAGGAAACTGTGATGAGGTTCAAATCACAGAGCTAATAAGAACTGGGATTTGAAACCGGGCAGTCAGGGTCCAGAGTATGGGGTTACAACAGTACTCCACACTTCTGTTTCTTCTTCTACTCAGAACCAAGTGCCACATACTATGAGTCATGTAAAAGAAATACCAATCCATGGTCTTTTTCTTAAATTTACCAATTAAGAAAACTTTTCTTAAGGAAAACAGTAGGAAGAAGATACTAATACAGTAATTGTATAGAGTGGACTACGTATGGTAGCAAATGTAGATAACTTCAAACATCTAACTTTCAAAGAAAAGCATAATAGGGAAATCACATTTCCGAAAGCTACTTGGGCAATCACACACTTCCATACAACTATACAACTGTGAGCATCACACGGTTTTGTTTAAACCTGCCTCATTTCCCGGTCAGTAAATTCCTGGAAGGTAGAGAGGATGACTCAACTTTTCCTTTATGACCTGTAAGAGGACAGTCTGGTGTTCTGCAAGCAACTGACACTCCATGAATGCCAGATGGCAGAGGCAAAAATAAAGGCACCATAAGATGATTACTAGGACTACATATGGCAACCGAAGGGCTGTTTTTAAAATCATAAGTAACATGCAAAAGAATGGATGGCTTTAAAGAAATAAAACACAAACAAGACCAGAGACTAAAGAAATGTATTCATGCTCAAGAAGCACTAACCCAGTGCACTGGCACCATCACAGACTGGTATCACTTGGATTATCAACACTGATTCTGATCCCTCCACCATCCCCAGTCTATAAGAGACATTCCTGAAAAGAAATCCGTACCCGCCAGCCCCTGGACACAACCAATGCCACCAAAGTCTCAGCCTCTCTACCTCTGCTGCAGAAGCACAGCCTCAATGACTGGTGCAGGCGCTTGCTGCCCCGGGCAAAGCTGGCGACAAAGTAAGGGTCCTGACTATATCTAGGCTAATTCTCAGTTAATTTTACTAACTATACTCCTAAACTATACTGTTTTCTTTATTCATAAGATAAACTGGCATCCAAATAAAAACCATTATTTCACATGCTTAAGACTGCATTTTTCACCTAATCAGTGCTGACCATGCCACAGAAGTTACACTTTAAAAAAACATGTTTATGCATAAAAAAGGACTGCACACCTGGAGAGCCTCCTGAGACCCAACATCTCACTGTCAAGAGTGCTCCTGGGAAAGCAGAAACAAACATTACATGTGAAGAGAAACAAAACAAGCAACATTGGAGGTCATGTATAAACCAAATATGGTTGAGAAAAAAGAGGATCATTTAATCCAAAGGATAAAAGGTTTTAAGAATACCTGGAACATTTCAACATGGAAGACAGAAGGTGGACTTTAGGGTAGAGGCGTTGGGGAGAAGGTATTCCCAGAATGAAGAGAACATACCCGCAGTAATTTTTTTCATAATCTTTGATACGAAAAAAATAAGGCAAAGACAGAACCGTATTCAATACTTCAGAGTCAAGTCAAGTAGTATTTGGAAAACTTGGCCCTGCCTTCTCTGGATATGCTTAACTTATCCTACTAGGCTGTCATGTTTACCTGAGTTCTGGAGGAGTCCCTTTCTTATTACCAAAGCCTCTCAACATAGCTACCTTCTAAAAGGCTATTAGGTATTTCCTTTGTCACAGTCCAAAGTAAAGGACTTGCTTCTCTCAGCCTCCTCGTGTATGCTCATGCCTATATTTCAAACCCAAATGTGTTCTTTTACTGCTTTAGCTATGATTTATATTTGCTCTTCTCTTACTTGTATTTTTCACTTCATTAAACAAAATACTTCCTAGGAAACCTGTGCATGAAAAGCCTTTTTCTCTAAAGTGGGATCTTATTATTTTAAGAACATAATGCTTAGCTTTCTTTTTATGGGAAGTTTTAATTAGAGTAATAACTTTCATTTCATCTACTTGGGTTGTCCCACAAAGTACAAGCCATAGAGATTTTTTAAAGATCTGGCCTGGGCTAATGCTTCCCTGGAACTGTTTTCTTAACACTCAACTAGTTTAAGATCTCTCTTGTCATTCAGTGTTGGCACTAATTGTACCATCACTTTTGCCTCCATTACCTTCTTTTGCCTGAGAAGTTTTTATCTTTGATTGGTGACTGATCTGGAAAACACAGGTGATGCTGTAGTAGTAATATAATTACACTCAAAGATGTTCTTGATTTGATGTCTCTGATCTGGTCTCACATTTTTCCTCCATTGTCCCTGGTATAACAAGGAATTAAGAACTTGGAAGGATGAAATTCATAGTAATGGAGTAGACTCCATTACTCCAGTAATGGAGGAGACTCACACCTCAGGGCACACCAATCAATTTAGTTACCTTGGCATAGCATAGCAAAGTTATTTTCATTGCTAAAAAACACTTCCCAAATGCTATTTACAGGGAAAGACAAGATAGCTTCCCTTTTCTAAACCATTTTTAAAAAATTCTCTGGTGTCAGTGGATCTACAATATATGAACAGAACTGCATTAATAGTTACTAATGACTTCATTCAATTTTCAATCTGTCAGGCCCTGCTATTAGTGATGAACTTATTCTTTGTTTAAGGTTTCCTCCCTGCTATCACAAAGATGGTGAGACAGTTAAGGCTCAGGAAGAATACGGTGTTCCACAAAGATCAAGTCAGAGAAACTCCATGTGGGAGGCGCAGACTAAAGAGATGGTCTTGCATGATTTCTTTATAGGACTCCAGCTTCAGAATCTCACAGTAAGGTCCCCTTCCATAAAACCCATGAGAAAAAGGAAGGGTTAGGGAAGTTCAGAGAAAGATTAGAAAGAAAAGAAAAACAAATATCTAGCTTAACCTGTTATGAACTACAAGAAGTTGTAACTTGGTGCTTTATATGACATCCTTAAAATAGCAAATAAAGATCAGATTAACAAGAGAAAACAAAGGGGTAAGAATAATGACTGATTTTTCTTTTTAAATCGCCACATAGAAATTACCTTGATTTAAAGGGCTTCTTACAATGCCACATTAAAACAAAATAACCTGGACAGCAAAAAGAATAACAGGTTTCACCAGGCCATATAAGTAATTATTTTTAAATATGTTATCTAAAAACAAGATGTTACCAAGGAAACACTAATCATGCAATTAACAAATGAATTTTTAAATGTTATAAAGTATTTAACTTTTATAATTCATACTTGAAAGCTTACAGAAACAATTTTCTGCACTTAAATCTGAAACAAAACAGAAACTGAGACAATGTCTCCAGTTATATGAAGAATATATACCTTTTTCTTTTGGCACTACCAGTATCAGAGGTGGCTGAAGAAATCATGCTGTCTCCATCCTCAATGTCGTCTCTCCTAGCAAGCTCTTTCTTCTTTGCCTAAAACAGAAGAGACCCCAGGAGTCGAGCTCATTCTGCTGACCACTTCTAGAATATATGAATATTAAAGAGCTAGCCACATCAGATTCAAGCAGAAAGATACAACCACACGTAGAATACTCAAAATCAAAAAGAAGTCATTAAACATTTTCAATAACCCAATTTAACAAAAGTTTGCATGACAGAAAAATAGGTTAAAAAAAAATGGATCCAGAGAGTTGAGGAATCAACTCTAGCTAAACTGAATTTAAGACTCCGAAGGACACCAAATCGTTCAAAGCACTGAGACAAGCTGTCGGGGCATCCTGCTCTGGTGGCCGTATTTCAGTAAAGCCAAGTCAAAGCTAGCCTTTAGCACCCTTGCCTTAAGCAACAGTGTGACTAAGAAGAAGGCTTAAAGTGAGAGGTGAAATAAGATCTACTTTTCAATACATGCATTTTTAAAGACCTTCTGCCAGAGACAGCTAAAGTCCAATGACAGCAGACTTAGGGAATACACACAGAGTTCTGAAAACAAAATATTTAAATCCTCAACATGGATCACAGAGCTGACCATACAAAAATGGAGATTCTACAGGTGATATAAAACTGCTTTTGTTGTTCCTTGCTCTGAGATTCTCTTTCCAGGAAGATTCTACCAAAACTGACAGGTAGACACAATTTGTATTTCATATCTATGCCCTTTTTTCTCAAAACACTGAGATGACCCATGGCCTCAGATGCCCTCCAAGGTGTGCTCTTAGAA